>NC_139830.1:18979207-19531707 GCF_963691815.1 Echiichthys vipera
AAGGTGACGTGAGAATTTCAGGAATTGATGAAAAATGATTGTGTTTTTGTTGCTTTCTGTTGTCTCTGTTCTGATCTGTGTCTGTCTTCATTGTCTATCTAGGGATGAGTCCATATGATCTCCTGGCCAGACAAATTGTCACTGAGCTAGATGCAGTGGTTCTTTCTGTAGAGTAAGTATTTCATATTTTATAGCCATGGCATATATTGTAATATACTACACAAATTGCTGTTTCATTTGTATAATTCATGGTTAAGTTCTACTGTTCCCCTAACTCCTTCTCTCAACCACTTGCATACAGTTTTCTGTTGTCATATGTTCCTGTTCTCCCTCATTAGTCACAAGCTAGATGGAAGTGAGGGTGCAGTAGAGTGAAGCTAACAGGTTTTCATTTGGGACTTGCCAGGCCTTTCTCTGTAACAGCTACACTCACTGTTGTTCTTTGGCATATCCGGCTCTAAGTCTGCCTCTCAGTACTTTAACTTTCACCACTCACATATTTAAGCTGCATCAATCAACATTTAGGTGAAAGACCTGTACGCAGATATCAAGTCATACTTTCGGTTTTGTGTGTATAAGGTGGTTGAGCTTGTTGACATACCGGTAACTTATTCGATAGTGGGAGGTACAGTGGATCCTTGTATTGGTTTCTGGTGAGTGAGGGAAATGCCTTATCTGTCTCATCCGAATTCCTGTCTGCAAGTTTTTAAGGGTTCAATGAGTAATTACAGCATTTCACAATCTCAGAGTCAGGCATGTGTAATATTGACTTATAAACTCATGGGAAGCAGCTCAACAGTAGACGACACATAGAAGTGGTGTACATCATCTGAAAGCTGGAAAACCTGAAGATTCATTTCAGGTGCAGCTCAGCACTGTGTGTAATGGTTTTTCAGTCATAAATCAGAAATAAAAACTACATAAATAAATAATTGAATAAATAAATAAATAAATGGTAAGAGTGTATACTGGCTTATTACATTTAGATTTAAATGTATGAAAGCCATTCCTGTATCATCACACATGAATACAATTGGGCTTGATGAATCCACAAGACTCTCAGTGTTCCAGTCAGACCCAATTTATGCAATTCAAGAATGTTTATGGTTCCTAGTGTGCAGAAATATTCAAATACTTTAAAACAGGCAAAAAAAATAACAAATTTGTATTTCATAAGAATAAGCTGTATGTTTGTATCCCCAAAATTCATGGGTACCCATATAACCCATTTTCAGTCATTAATTTCTTTAAATTAATTACATTTTTATTTGTCTTATATTTGGTTTGGTAGATGGCATGCATGTGATAGTTTCGGCTCACGTGGAGCATTTCTTAATATCCTGCAGACAGAGTCTAGTAAATAAATCCAATAAAAATAAAGGAGTAAGTCAAGAAAAAAAAATGAAAACATACATAACAAAAACAACAATAGAGGGAAAACGTGTCACACATATCTTGAGTCTGACTTCAGTATCACATATTCACAGAAAAGACTGATATTAATTTAGACCCAACTTCCATATTAATGTACAATAAATCCAGAACCCGTCCCATGGAGAAGGCTGGGCATGTTTCCTCTCACTTCTTTCACATGTTTGCCACATCTGGCCTCAATGCTAGACATCATTTCTTCGCCATTGTCTTTCTACCGTATAATTTTCACATTAACAGACTTCACTCAAGAAGGAGTTAGTTATTTTGTAAAAGTGTAAGGCTTTGCGACTTTCCCATGGCAGTTTATATAATTTAAGATTGTATTATCAGCCACATTGTAAGACTTAGACATAATACAAACTCTTATCTGTAAGTACTTTCAAAAATGTCCTTTTCCTGCCAGGTTAAATCACTCTATTAGATTACTTTATGAAAGGAACACACCGTCCTCCTCCAATACATAGCCAATAGTGCTTAAGCTGCGATATGCCACTGTTTCGTATACACAGCATTTTTTTCCACTACAGATAACAGAGTTGTGCCATAGTGAGGAGTATCTTTGTACATTATGTGCAAGTGGTTTGAGATAGCACTTATATAGGATTAAATGGAGAACATAGCTAAAACTCAATATCCATCCAATCTGATTCATCCTCTATAACTTGTCAGTACTTTCCTATTTTCTACTTGTTCATATGAAAATCAACTGTCTATTTCATCTACGTTCTTTACTTAGTTGTTTTGTTGGTAATGTCAGCTCTGAAAAAAAAAAACAAGCCATCCTTAATCTCGTTGTCTTTTTGACAGCGGCACCAAAAATACCAGTAGGGAACGCTAGGGTGCTTGAATTCGAACTGTTGCCACTTCAAGAAAAAAAATACATAAATCTGATGATGTGGTTATCCCCTTGAAAATGTCTTGTTTATATTACATGGCTCTAAATGTTGACTGTGCACATGGCCTTCAAAGATCATGTGTATTTATTCTCCAACTTTAATCTTTATCTTTGTGCTTTTTTAGGTACCGACTTGCCCCTGCTCACCACTTCCCTGTCCCATACGAAGATGTATACCGTGTGGTCAAACAGTTCCTCCAGAAGGGGGTGCTGGCCCAGTACTCTGTGGACCCAGGCCGCATTGCTGTGTCTGGGGATAGTGCAGGGGGGAACCTGGCAGCTGCTGTCTCCCAGCAGGTATTAAACCTTATTTTTTATATCTAGTCTCAACTCTATATTCCTGGCTCAGATATGGAAAAAATACTGTATATGTACTGGCAAGGGCAATGAGCTAGATTATGATAAATAATATTGCATTAACCTGAACCAAAAGAACATGTGCTCTGGTCTGAGCCGACCTATAGTGACCTACTATTTCATAGCCTATCATATATGACTTTGTTTTAACCATTCAACAGGTAATTATGTTCATTTTAAGCTAATGTCTCCAATATAATGATAATATTCACTCATAAGTAGTACCCTTTTATAATTCTTTAAACTGTACAAGTGCCATAACAACACATTCAAATCACTCCTCATAACATTAATGACTATGGGGCTCTGGTCATTTCAAATGACAGTAGGAGAAGGAAAAATAACAATTCAGTTTAAAAAACTAGTAGCAAAAAAGATGATGGCAATCAGAAGTGCAGTTGCTCTTACAGGAGAAGAAAACAATGACTAATTGCATTCCCTTTGGACATAATATCACTTAAATGCTGATTTAGGATAACTGGGATTTCAGAGAATACAAGTTAAGAGTTTCACTTAACATAATCTCTTTGGAATGTGCTTTTGTAATATTGATTGAGGCTTAGGTTGTTTTTGATTTATCTGATACTATCCCCTAGCTTCAGTACAGTTTCAGGCACAGTACACATATTTAAAATGACAAGACTATGTTTTGTTGCATATAAGTATAATGACAATAAGGTTGAGCTGAAAACACAACTTGTATCGCATTGATTTTGCATCCATGTACACTATGAAATCTGTATGTATGCACTGAGGCAGGATCAGCCAATTCAACACCACAGGAGTTGGTGTTACTATTTAAGACAGCATTCTCACAACTTTTCCATTACATTTTTCTAGCTACTGTGACATTAACCTAAGGATCCAACAATGGCTTCACAGGACTCTGCGTCTCCTTTCTTCTCATGCCCATGTGTGATCATCTTATTGGCCCTGCACCAGAACCCTTTTGCAGCTGGCATGGGAGATCAATGCCAGCTATGGGAAGAATACTGTCACCTGCTTTCTCAGCTACCTCAGCTACTATAGATAAGAATAATAATGGGATACATAAGTGACATGGCATAGGACACAAGGAACAGGCAGAAAGGTTGAAAGCCTCATTACCATACCATTATGTGTGCATTAGAGACACACTGCAATGCTATAGGGTGCTAGATTAAACTCAAGAAAAGCATCTCATCACAGCCAACACACATGTATGGCCTTGAACATCACTATTTAAGGCCATAGATAACTTCTGGTGTTGCACCATAGAGAGTAGCAGATACCATTAAGTGCTTCACTTTTCAGGTCTACAAGATTCTGGAGCAGACATCCTTTCCCTAGGCACCCTATTAGTAGATTTTTTTGCGACAAGACTGACATCATGAGTCAGACATAAGGCTGGTAGAAAAGGATTTGTTTCGCTTCTAGGCAAAAACTCAGTGTACTCACTGGTGCGCAGTGTCTTCAGGATGACCCCATGATATACCCTCATGGGACATGGCTACCCCCCCCCCCAAAAAAAAAATATGTCGCTGCATGCATATCCTCCCTTGCCATATTCCCCAAAAAGACCCAGACCTAACTTTCCTGCAGCTTCTGCTGCAGCTGAGCACAATACTAATGAAGTTCTACTACTTGTGCAGCGATGGACTAGATATATCCTGTTTTAATGTGGTAGCGGAGAGGCAATATTCCGTAAAGATAGGTTAAATTGCTCAGGTTACATGTTGTTTTAAGGTTTTGAGCTTTAATTTGTTTTATTAATAACCAGACAATTAGAAAATATACTTGAAATGTTTTTGTTATATGGTTTTGTTATTTATATTTTAGAGGAGAGCTATACTGTCATGACAATCCAGTTCTCTTACTCTACCTATGAGTCAAGAGATTTCTCCGTTTCAGTGAAGAGTGAACAAACACAGAACATTGGGGGTGATGCAATTCTTCCTGTAAACAACAAAGACCAGTACATGCAATCACATGATACTGTTTTTTTTTCTCAAAACTTTCAGCGTCTATTTCATCGGATTGAGAAATACTCAATAACATTTCCTTTGAATGGATGCCAATGTCTCTCTGTGTCTCTTCACAGTTACAGAAAGAGCCTGGGCAGCAAGTTCAGTTGAAAGTCCAAGCACTCATCTACCCTGTAATGCAGGCTCTGGATCTCAACACACCTTCCTATCAGCAGAATCAGGACATGCCCATTCTACCCCGCACCCTCATGGTGCGTTTCTGGAGTGAATACTTCACAAGCGACAAGGCCCTTTTCAGAGCCATGATGGCCAACACCCACAACAACCCTGAGTCCTCCAGCCTGCTGAAGTTTGTCAACTGGAGCGCCTTTCTGCCAGAAACATATCGTAGAAAATACAACTATAGTGCTCCTGCTGTGGTGCAGGGAGTTGGAGGGGAGGCAGTTGCGATAGATGGACTATCTCGTTCTTTTGCTGACCCTAGGGCATCTCCCCTGCTGGTTCCAGACACTGCATTACGTTCTCTGCCCAAGGCCTACATTCTGACATGTGAGTATGATGTTCTCCGAGATGATGGAATCATGTATGTCACACGCCTCCGTGCCGCCGGTGTCGAGGTGACGCATGAACACTACGACACAGGATTTCACGGAGGGCTGATGTTCACTGTGTGGCCAACTGACTTCCTGATTGCACGTCGCATGACAGACAACTATATCAAATGGCTTGAGAAAAACTTGTAAAAAAAAAAAAAAACTCTTGACTATCAGTATTCATTCCAGTTTTTCACACAATGCACCAATGTTTGGTGATCAAGTTTGTGTTGTTTATATGTTGTTCATTGCCCAACAAACACAATACTACCTAGAGAGATCTGAGGGGAAAGAAATCAAAGTTGTGTTATGGATGCTTTTTTTTTTTTTAGCTGGCTAGCTGACATTTAGTGCTGCTCATTGTTGTTCTCCATCACAGGATCTTCTACTTGATTTTATATTCATTGTGTCAGTATCAATAAATCAGCAATGCTTGCCACAAAACAAATCTGAACTATCACATTTCGGATTTTAAGAATCCAGTGTAAGTCTTGGCAGAGAGGAAAGGATTTTCACAACATCAACAAATATCGTCAGTTTTACCAAAGTTAACACAGAGTGCAGCTCATACTGAAACCTAAGATTGTTTTGATGTGTTATATGTAATGGTTCCTGGTATTACATCAAAGATTTGAAAGCGGTATTCTGTTAAATACAACAATACTTTTTCCACAAGGAAGAAAAAAATAAAGTAAACTTACTAGTTAAAAACAACCCTTAGTTATGTAACCATTTAAGTGTGGTACACAGGGAGATGCAGAGTGAATGGTATCTTCACCAGCACATCTAATTGCACCTGGTCTAATTTCCACATACTCAAAAGTATAACAAACGTATTACTTCAAATCTTGCTTTGCAATGGCTGAAGATTAACACATAATGACATTTGATGAGCCACATTCCACAAATAATATTGGTAATTTATAAGTAAACAATTATGCTGTAACACTGCATACCTCCAAACATTCTTCACACCTTGCATACACACATTGCTGTGTGAACTTAGCTGAGTGTGATGTAGAAATATGACAAAGAGAGGGACAATGTCCAAGAGGGAATTTGGGCAATATTTGAATTGGAGCCTTAATATTTACAGCACATCACAGGTCTCCCTCCTTTGTTCAAGCATGATTTTGTAGTGTGAGTAAACAGTTTCACATTTGGTATTTGACCTTCTACATGTTACTGTAACAATAAATAAGATAGAGAAGCTCCCAATATAGACCCTTGGTTAATGGATATAGTAATGGCACAAAGGCTGCTTTATTGAAGGAAGTTGCCAGTGCAAGACCAAGTGCCAGTTTTAAAAATAAATGTGTAATGTTAATTTAACAGTATGTAGATAAGATTATATGGCTGGCACTAAGACTGAATGTCTGAATTGGTGTTTTTGTTTGTATAGGTGTGACTTAAGTTTATTAGTCCTCAGTCCACTTTTAGTCCCTGAACCTTCACTCTAACAGCATTCAGAGGAAATGTGGTAGTCTTTATTTCCCCCCGAGGCCCAAAAATCATATGAGGTGACTTGAAAGCATTTCTCTCCCCCTGTTAATCTCCTTTATCTTTCTGTCTGCAGACAATATAACCCTGTTGATTCTCATCACATGGGTCTGCTATCTAAAGATAACAGGGAGATATAGGTTAACAAAATAAAAAACCTTTATATGATTTTCTTTGTTCTTTAATGTTTCACTGTTTCTTTAAGCATTACTGTTCAAAAAGAACCACAATTGATATTGGAATACCTGAAAGTGGCAACTTGTAGGGATACCATTGTTTTTTTTGTTTTTTTTATCCACTTCCTCATTTTTACAAATACTGTATCACATAAAGTATGTAACATTTTAATCAAATGAGAGTTTGTCAAAGAAACCAGGTTCGTTTGCAAAAGCACTGCTACATTCTCAATTGTAAATATGACTATTTCTATTTTTGGTTTGAATTCCCTCTTGGAGAACTTATGATTTGTATAATTTTTAATTCCAATTTTATCTGTTAATAAATTGATTTGACCTGTAACAACTGATCAATTGTACTTGTGTGTGTACAGCCACATACCATATAATAAGAGAGAGACATACCATACTACAGGGATTCTCAACTTGCTTTGCCTGGGGGCCACTTTTGTAAAAGTGCAGGAAGATAACAGCCAGTGAGCTAAGCCTGGACCTTTGTCGGGGGTTTCGGGGGAATCTCCCCCTTTTTATTGATAAACTAGCTCTATTTTGATACTTTTCATGAACTTTGGTGGCTTATTTACATTCAAAGTAAAACAAAAATCCCATTGTGAGTCAATTTATTTTCATTGGAAATTAGAAAATGGTTGGAGAGTCACCTGGCACCCTATCACAGCCCACATTTGGCAAGTATTACTTCTGTACTAGAACAGAGGAAAAGGGGGCAGAAGTGGCTTCTCATGTTATATGATCTTGACAAAATAATACATTACACATAGTTAAGAGTGAACAGTATGATATAGTATAAGGCTATTCTGTATAGAGTGATACACCAAATCCACTTGGCTTCACTTACGCGAAGCAGCAGTCCAGGATGAAGGGTTCATATCTGAGGGAGAGAGTACAGTTGATCCGTGAACATACTGCAGACTATATCTACAAATCTACCACTAAACACACCTACACACAGAAGTTGGAAAAACAACAGGCAGTTCCTTTTTTCTCTGGATAGCAAAGAGGATGATGCATGAGAACGAACAAACCATTTATACAAAAGGATGATTCAAATAGGTCAGGACACGTTAAACAAAACAATCCATGCCTCCTGGGTATAAAGTGAACTACTGATGTGCTACAGTATGCTGGTCATATTCCTCTGTATTCTGGTCTCGTGTGCAGATTTGTGTGCATGTACTTTATGCATGTACTGATCCCAAATTCCTTCACTGGAATGGAGGGCTAATAACATTAACGTGAAATGGATTATGACATATGATTCTTAGAAACTGTTAATAATGTATAGTGGTGTTGCACGGATTAAACCTACATACAGTATAGAAAGTGCACAAATACTTACTCTGTTCACACACAGGAATGTGTGTATGCATGAATAAGCATACACATGCGGCTAATGCAAATATGCACTTTGTATAACATGATTTACTCTTAGGCTCGTGCAACATTGTTCACAAGGCTTGAAAATAAAGTCATTTGCAACATTCAAATAATGAAAGATTTGAAGCCATGTTCTGAGACTCAGACTAATGATGATAACTCATTTCATTTTTCTCATATGCAGTGGAGATCAAAATTAGAGCAACAAAGTATTAATACTTGATTTATTCTGAAATACTGTTGTTTTTTTGTTCATAATTTGATAGAATATCTGCTCTGGCTATACCACTGCTGTACTAGCATGTTGTTGTTTTTTTAAATGACCAAGGCACTTCAAAAAAAACTTTTTTTTGTGAAAAATAAAGGTTTTACCAAAAAAAGGTTTTACACCATAAAGGTTAAACAGTTTCAGATACCTCCCAGTTATTTGTGTTAATCTGCCACTTGGTGACACACCCTATTTATCTGGCAGCTCTCCTGGTTACTTTGTAAGATGGCAAGCCGCTCCAAGGTGACTGAAACCCTGCAACAGCAGGTTTTTCAGATGAAGTTCAAGGGGATTCATTTAAGTCCTTCAGAAAGGCCAGTCGTCCACGTGAAACATGTGCACAAGAGGACGGGATTATGTGAAGACTCTCAGTGGGGAATCAATTCAACACTGCAGCTGGAGTTGCTCTCGAGTTCAGCGCTGAACAGGGCAAGGATCTGTCTCTGCACACAGTGTTTCGCCGTTTAAGACTTTTTGGACTGAAAGCCCACTCTGCAGTGACCAAACCTCCTATTAGTAGAGACAATAAAAAGACGAGAATTGCCTTTTCTGAGGAGCATGTTGTGTGGACAGAGGGGAACTGTCACCCTGCAAAACAGGTAAAGCAGTTCCTTGAAACCAAGAATACAGAAACAATGAAATGGCCAGCCCAGAGTCCAGCTCTAAACCCCATAGAGAATTTCTGGAAAATCCTTGGCGACAAAGTAATGGCTGAGAAACCCTCTACAGTTACGGAAATGTGGAAGAGACTGCAAGAAGAATGGACCAAGAACAAACCAGAACAGTGTGAGAAACTAGTGATGTCGATGATGTTGAAGTTATTCAAAGAAAGGGCCTCTACACTTCCTATTCATTTTGAATCCTATAGCCCTAAGAACATATTGTTTATATCTTCTCTTCTCACACAGTGGTTACTGTTCTCTAATTTAGCTCACTGCTTTTTTCACAAAACAAAGATTTTTGTTGAAGTGCCTTGGTTATTATAAAAAAACACATAAGTATACAACTGATATTCTATCAAATTCTGAACAATAAAAAAATAACAGTATTTCAGAATAAATCAAAAATGAATACTTTATTCTCTACATTCATTAAGAAGTGCATTCATTTAGAAACTGTACGTTTGCGCTGCCTTCATTGCCTCAGTGGCCACGGTTGTCTGAATTGCAATATTGAATTCCCCTCAAAAATATCACATCAGGATGTCACATTATATGTAATAGAGAGCTTTAGGTTTTTGCATTTATCCTCACTTGAACTTCCCTGCATTTTTTCCCCCTCTGGCTTCTATTATGAAACTTGAAATGTACACAAAAAAAGCAGCCCTTGCTTCCTTTCTTTGCTCAATCCAGGAGAGATGCCAATATAAATTAAATGAGGGATCAGGCATGGTTTGATTAGTCATGGCTGAAAGAAAGCACCTGACCCTGTCTGTTCTATTAAAGCCACATGAAGTTAAGTGTGTTTAATTGGTATTCAGTGCTTAAATAAAATAAGTGTCAAATGTCACTTTCGGTCAAATATAAAGAGAGTTGACAACTCCTGATGATTCCAACGTTAAACATATATACAGTATATTAGAATGGTAACATATATTCGAAGGCTTCAATAAACCACAATGAAACAACGTTATGGAAATATTTTGTGTCTAAATAAAAGCCTGACTCATTATTTTCCTTATTCCATAACACCATTTCCACAGTAGATTGATTCTTTTTCAAGATGGGACTAGAATGATTTTGTAATTGGATACCCTGATGTTATACAGGAAAGCAAGAGAATAATAGAAAAAAACCTCTGATTTGTAAACTGCATGTGCAAGGCAGAAGGAAAAATTAGGACATTTCAGGCCTCCTGCAATGGTTTGCGTTTTTATGTGTAGGAACTCAAAGTAAGCATGACAATATTACACATGCATACTTTGCAAATTCACAAATTAAACTAGCATGATAAACTCTACTAAAGTGATAGGAATGCATCCAAATCAACCAAATCTAAACCCTTCTCTATTCCAAGACCCTGACACAGGAAATTGCACAATAAACCCTGTTTCTTCTCCAATGAAAATGAAAATCATGCGGATGACTCAGTTGGAAAGGTTGCGATGTATTGTAAGGTGCTACATACGTAACTCAGCAAGCTGGGGTTACTGAAGTCCATGAAAACCAAAGTCAACAGAGATCGAATCATGAAACTGTTTTCCTTGACTGATTTTCAGGATGATCCTCTTTTAGTACGTGATAAGGATAACAAATACACTTTTTTCAGTGTTTGAATTGTAGAATATCCCATTTCAAAAAGTTGTGTATAGAGTGCTAAGGAACAAAAAACAGCAAAAAAAAATTCACATTACACAGGAAAGATTCAAAGAAACATCTGCTCAAGCATTGGTTGGCTGGGTCAAGTATCATTGAGATTTTATAAAGACCGGGACTGATGCTGATTAAAAGTGCAAAAGTAACAGGGATTCAGCCAAGTACATGGATTGGATTATAATGTGAATAACAAGTGTACATTATTGAAATTTGTTATTTAGGCTCTAGCCTTGTCATTCCTGGCAAACATACACTTAGCTCAAGGAAACAGGGATTGGGGACAAATGTGGGACAAATGTGGTCTAATTGGTGGTAATATCTTATGTATCATAAACCATAACTACACTTTTGGTATTACTTGTGGTATAATGGGATTGAAATTCAACATTATTTATTAGAAAAGTCTGATTTAATGGTTCTGATGAAAGGCTCGGAAAAACAAATGGTAGGGACCTTGCATTGTGATAGATAAGACAGGCCTAATGGATATTCAAATATATAAGTGACACTGAAAGAAATGCCTCAATGATCCGAAGGTATAGGATTTTCTCACAATCTTACAAAAGAAAATATAAGCAGTAGACACTTGTTATTAGTTCAGATTAGTTATATTGTATTACATACAAAAGTAATGGAGTACAAATGTGACTTGAATGCACAGACATACCAAAAATTGTAGAAATGACAAAATATGCACCTCCAGTTTCATCCAATTACAAACATAAATAATAATAATTTATTTAAAAAAATGCAGATACAATTAAAACGATAAACCTTACCTGAAAGGCAATTGCCCCATATCCACTTCATGGATATGCTGACATATTTTCTGTAACGTATAACCAGGCCAATATTAAATTGCTGACAATTATATCACTGAAGATATTAAAGAATTCAAACTCAACAGGAACAAACAGAACTCTAAAACGTTTAACAAATACAGGTAATGAAGCTTATCCACATGGTTAGATGTACTATGTTGATGTCTGTCTCATTTGTAGGAACTTGTGTTGAATTTTGTCAGGCTGGTTCTCTTTGCTGCTCTGTCTTTCTGACCAGCTTTCTGAGCTTAGCTAATAGAAGCTCTCTGAACTTGTCACCCATGAGGAAGTAGAAGACAGGGTTTATGACACTGTGGAGGAAGGCCAACGGTCGGGTCATGATGTACAGGCCTTCTATGTACATCTTTGTACACAGCTGCAGCCCTGCCCAAGCCTGTTGAGATGCTATTCGGACATTTCTCAGCACATGGTAAGGAGTGTAGAGAACCAGAAACATGACTGCAGCTGATACAGCAACCCTCAGAGGCCGCTTGTAGGAGGTTTTCCTGCCCTGTATAGCCCTTTCCTGGACACGTAGCAAATGTGCAATTTGGTAGGAGAAACCACAAAGTCCAAGCAGAGGGAAAATGTAACCAGTCAGGGTTAGCCCCAGGCTGTAGCCCAATGTATCAATGTCTCCTTTCAGGCTGGCGAAATCCTTGCAGTGACTCCAGTTTCTAATCTGAAGGTCATGGACCATCAGTGATATCATTGGAGCAACTTCGACATTGACAGCTAACCAGCTCAGCCCTGTCACAATCAGGGCTGTTTGTGGCCTCAGCAGGAAGTGATTCCTTGTTGGATGTCTTATGAGCAAGAAGCGGTCCATGCTGAGCCAAACCATAAACAGGATGGAAGAGTACAGATTCACATGCAGGATATAGCGGTTGAGAATGCAAGAAAAAGGACTGGTCTCTGATTGGTCATTTGCATAGAGGTACGAAAGGCGTGGCAGCGTGCAGAGAAAAACAAGATCGGAGACTGCCAGGCTGAAGAGGTAAATATTGTAGGTCTGCCATTTTGGCAAACAAAATATGTAACCAAGTATGACTAAAAGGTTGCCGGTGAAACCAATGCAGAACTCAATAACATAAGACGGTGACAGGTAGTACCTCTCCAAAACGTCATCGATCTCTGTACAATTGAGCACCTGGAAAGAAGAGTTGAGGAGGACATAGAGTAGAAGATGACAAGGAGGGGGGTGGGGGGGTGAGAAGTAAGAGGCATGGAGGGAAGAGGAAACAAACAGGTGAAACAAAGTCTTGTGAATTGGAACTGTGAACCTTAAGGACAATTTTCAATAATCATGACATTTAATAGAAACCCATAGGTTCATACCAAAACACATTAAACATATATATGTGTGTGTGTGTACTCTTAAGACTTACCATGCTGCAGTTCTAGTAGTTTCTAGTCGTGTGAGTAGGGAGTGTGACCATGAACAGGTGCAGCCACTATCTGTACACTGGATACAGTAAACATTGAGCTGTCAGGTTACTGGCGCCTCTAATATGACATGGCTGTCATTTGCATATTAAATATAGATATCCAAACGAAACAAAACTTCCTAGCAGACTTCATAGGTTACATAAAAACTGCACGCCTACTTTGTTTTGTTACCTAGTACTCCAGCTGGATTTGTAAAGTGGATATGACTTGCTTGTATTTATACTCATCCAAATTCTATTGGAACAAGGGCCAATCCAACCACCCATGTTTTCATGTCACTGTCAGTGAAACAACTGTGCCATGCAAGCTATGCCATTGCAAGTGAGTCTGACACATAAATCAACCAGCAGATAAGTTGGTTATTATTGTTCAGGGTTTTCACCAGAACAGTTGACCAGGTAACTGACTTCTTCATATAGCTTTCTCCCCTTCCACCTTTCCACAACGCCTTCTTAAATATTAGTCAGAAGTAAGTTAAGCTGCAAGTTGCTGTGAATAAAATGTTGATTATTTTAACGAAACCAAAGAAGCCTCTATCTATGGACCTACCTTAGACGCTGTATCTTTGTGTTTACATTACAGACTTTGAAGCAAACCCTTTTGCGCACACAAGTCCACACCAGAAGCAGTTGCTGCAGAGAAGGCTGAAATTCCATCCAGAGAAATAAAACAGAAATATTTATATTTTGTTTATATCTGTGACATATTCTACATACACTTCTGTTTACACATACAAATTGTAGTGAAAGTGTAGTTATGATCAATATGACTGTCAAAAGACCATTTTCTTTCTCTTTTTTGCTATGAGCCACTCGCGTGTTGCACTAAAAATAGGCACATTTTATTCTTTAGCTGACACACAGCTGACACGCTACAGAGGTGTGGCAGTGTGGCTGCTCTAACCTGTAAACATGGCCACAGAAATAGAAAGCAACATTTTTGGTGATGCACATGCTCTTCTATCACATGCGGTCTGACAGGCTGTTAAGCCACAAGATTTTTTAAGATTATCTTTTTTTTCTTTCCTCTGTTTACCAGACAAAACCTTCATCTGGGAAATGTAGAAACATGTAAAATGTAAAAATAAATCCTCCCCTTGTGATTCATTTTGAGTCTAACTATTTCTCTTCTTTATTTTTGTCCATATTTGGATTTTCGTGTTTGATGATTACAGAGTTTTCAAGATAAGATAATGAACTAGTGACTTTACCATTTGATTTCTTGTCAACTCGCAATGCTAAAGCATTAGCACTTTGAGATTGTTGAATGTAAAGTGCGATACAAATAAAATGTATTATTATTATTATTATTATTATTATTAATATATTTCCATCCTCCTTGGACAGACATACATTCTGCAAGTACCTAAAAGTTCCCTTTCCTATTTCAGTCAACACAAACACATTTAGTTCCTGTATTGGTATCACTCACTCTATGCAGCATTGTGATTTATTTTTGGGTAGCATTACTGCCACACCTCTTGAACAAAGACAAAAACTTACCGGACAACTTGTTTCTGTTTTCACAGATGAAAATTAACAAATATACAAATAAATAACCCCCCAAAAATAATTCACCTTTTTTGTTTTTACATTTGTCTCCAAGGGCTTCCCTAATTCAAATTAAAGATTTCAAAATAAACAATTATTTTGTTACAAACATTTTCCGTAAAACACTCATTTATACAATACGTCTAGGAAAGTTGAAGTACTGCATTGGGAGATTTTTTTAATAGTATGGGCAGTATCACCAATTTACATTGTGACCATTTCTGAGGACATAGCACGTGCTAAAACTATAATGCAGTGGGCAGCACATTATTTTTGTTAAGAGCAAATGCGAACTATTTGGCCCGAAAAACAAAATTGGATTTGGATATAGTTAGGAAAGAGGCTTTGGAATGTAGCATTTTGTCATCTGCATACATTTATATTTTGACCTGTTGTTGATTTAATAGAATGTCAAAGATTTAAGTTTGTAATATAAATGCCTCACTTCATGATTGCCTGGTCACTGGAATCAGTAAGAGAAAGCGTATGTGTACACTTTGATTCCTACACAACTTTTCCTTTGTGGGTGCTTGTTCCCTTTTTCTATTCATGAAGTGATAAGTCAGGGCTAAGTTTAACTAATTGTCTCCCCCCTCCACACACACATTTACTTGCTTATTAGATGAATGTTTATGTGTTAATGACTATGTTGATGTAGATTTCTTAACTGATCTTAAACAACTGCTACTCAGCTCTCAACAGGAGTGTATCTACAGCACTGTAGACCAAACCCGATCCGCTTCTTGGCTGCCATAAATCAAGCTTCTTTAATTCTAATCCTTTTAAATTAAGCATGGTGGTTTGACATGCTGATTAAAAACATCTGAGAAAAGTTCTCTCTCCACATCTTAAAGCAATTATTATGGCTATCATGAGCAGAAACATACATTAAGATGTTCCCGTTTGAAATTTAATATGCTTTTCTAACATGGAACAACAACTTTAATTCATTGACTTTGGTTTGGAACATATACGGTTAGCAAACAATGCCACAGTGTTGACTTTCATTTTTAATCTAAGGTGTCAAGCAGCTCTCTTGTGGTTGCATAACATATCTCGATGATGTTTATCTGATAGAGCCCTCAGGTATATTATGGCAACAAAGCTTACAATGTTGGTCAGCCTTTGCAAAGCACATGGTCCACTGCCGAGGGACATGTGAGGCAAAGTGAGGGTAGTTTTTCTTGTGTTTGTTTGTTTTTTACCTTGCCCTAGACAGTAAGCTAGGTTCAATAAAATGGGCATGTCCTGAAGAAACCCAGCCTGGGACTAAGAGTGGTTTGTTTGGTTATATTACTCTGGAATCACGAATAATCTTTCAGCATTCCTGTGTTATAGTGTTTAGCAGATTTGTTCTAGTGGAGGCAAATCTTATGTTTAATGCTGACATGGTTAGCTCACGTTAAAGTAAACTTTGGTTTATATGATTTATAAAGGATGTGTGGTCATCTGTGAATCATTAAATGCATGTTATTGGCCTTTCCCCAGTTTACACAAAATAAACGTCCATCCAATATCAACCACAGAAAATTCTCAGAACACCAGGCAGTGCTCTCCTGGCTGTGTTTTCTATCAGTTTAAGACAGCAGGATTTCTGTGGTTTAGACAGGCAGTAGTCTAGAGGTTGATTTCAGGACACACATGTAAGACATTACTTGTGCGACATTCAACTTGCTTTTGATTTTATGTTTAATTTTTTAATGTTTAACACAAATAACACTTTTCTTTGTTTTCTATAATGTCTTTGTAGTATGTAAATCAACTTCCATAATTTTGTTTTGTCTCACTTTGTTCACAGCAGAGTTCAGCACATTTTTCTGGTCTGGGACAGGGAAGACCAGTTGTCTGTTTGAATCACATAAATAATCTAATTATATATCAGCTAATCCCCTTAATATAATTTAATAAACTATGCAGTGTTTTTAATTTCCATTGTATATAATGAGAGTGCCCTCTGGTGGCAGACCACATAAAATACATATCAGAGTCTTCATAGTATGTAGCATATGCTGCTATAGGTTGTTGTCATTTCACACATGACCAGTCTTCACTACTAATTGTTGTCTTTATGTGGCCAGCCTGTTCACACAGAGTATAGAGGCTTTGATCTGAACAATTCACAGTGACTGGCCTGTGGACTATGTGTTTAGACTAGTACTCATATTTTGTAGGATTATAGGTTGAATATGACTACATACTCATTGCGCATTTTCAGCATTTGGAAATTGAAAATAATCAAGAGGGACTGACAGTAAAGCAATATTCAGGATTCACGTTGAAGGTACAAGATAAAAACATCTAGGGGCTTAAAAAGACACACTTTGAACCTCCCAGTCACCAAACAGTGCTTTTCCTGTTTAATTCTTTATAGAAATAATATGACCTTCAATAATTTTGAGCCCTGCAGAGGGGGTCTGAATACTGTCCAATAAATCATCCCCTCTAACACTCAGTGTTGCAATATTTCTTCATCTCTCTATTTCAGACAGATAGTGTGTTACTCCAACAGGTGGATGCACTCAAAGCTGTGTGCCTGTGTGTGTGTGTGTGTGTGTGTGTGTGTGTGTGTGTGTGTGTGTGTGTGTGTGTGTGTGTGTGTGTGTGTATGTGTGTGTGTGTGTGTGTGTGTGTGTGTGTGTGGGGGGGGGGGGGGGTCGAAACATTCTTAGAATGAATAGAAGAATGAATTACAAGCTACGACTGCAATACTGTATACTATAAACCAGTGTGACCTTATCACCTTCAACACCATCAGTTGTGTCTACCACTCATGACCAATTCAACCAAAGGGATTTTGTATTTGTGTTTTATTTTAATATTTCTAAGAGTCCTGAAGAAGGAGATTAGCCAATAATTCACAAGAACTCATTTAATTTACAGACTAGTGGAAAACCTTTGAATAGCAGACATACTCTTTCCGCTTTTCTCTCTTGTTACTCATCTCAAAACCACTGATCTGTCTTGTGACCCCTTGTAGTAGTCCAAATAGTCAGGGTGGAAACCACTGCACTAAACTTTCTCCAAAGTGAGAGAGATTGGAATGCAGTTACTGCAAAGTCCAGTATTCTCCTTCTGCCATCTGTAAATGTTTGTAGAGTTATGAGAGGGATATAAAAGAGCACATAGAACAATACAAATTACAATCCTGAAAAAAATGAGACCCGCCAAAAAAAAATGACATTGATAGGTAAATTATATAAATCATAAATAACACATCTATTCCAGCAGTACTGCCAACCCTGACAGACATCATGTGATGCAAATGCAATCCAGCAGAGGGCAGTATTAGCCTAAAATTCAGATACTGTACCTCATCACTTGTGATTGTGTGTGTGTGTGTGTGTGTGCGTGTATTACTGATGTTGTGGGGTCACAGATGTGTTTACAAAGTCACATTGTGGGGACTGTGTGTGTGTGTGTCACAGGGTATATTTGGAACAAATTGTCCCTCAAAAGGGGGGGGGGGGTAGCACAAGTGAAACTAGCGGATACAGTCCATCACCTTTTCAATTTTTCATTTCAGAGAGAGAGAGAGAGAGAGAGAGAGAGAGAGAGAGAGAGAGAGAGAGAGAGAGAGAGAGAGAGAGAGAGAGAGAGAGTGAGAGGGAGAGAGAGAACAACCTAAAAGAAGCAAAAATCAATCCTTCTGATGAAACAAGAATAAATAATTTGGCCTGACAACAGTCTATGGGTATTATTTTAACTACATTGTAATGTTAACACATGTGAGTGAGTGTGTGTCTCATGCTCTTAGTGAGTGTCCCCATTAGCCCCTGTAGCTTAAAGTGTCCCAGTTCTGGAAGGTGACACACTTACAGCTTTATCACTACAACTCTGCACTAATTATCAATGTGGTTCACATTTGAGAGTGAGTTAATTGGATCAAAGTGGATATAGAGCGTGGGCTCATGAGTGTCTTAGTGTATCACATAGGGATAGGGGCAGAAGAAGTCACAGGCTGAATCTTTTTACCGCATAGTGTTCAAACGAAAATGTTTGAAACAAACAAATGTTCACACTGTCCAAAGTGCAGCATAAAGTCCTCAAGCTCTGTGCACGCTCTGTGCTCTCTACATGACCTACCTCCTTTGCCTTCTTAGTTTTTATTCTTTTTAGATTTTTTTCTCCCCCAGTCTCCCATCTTTTATTATGATCAGCCTTCTCTTTCTCTCCTGTCTCCTTCAAATTCCAATATGTTCTTATAAGCTTGAGTCAGAGGGTCTTTCAATAATTCATCCAGTGTTTGTTTGAGCTGCAGTCAAACTGGCACGGTCAGACAGGGATGAAATTGAGGGCTTTGCCTACTCTCATCCCTTTGTAGGGGTCACAGCCAAGACTGGTTATGCAAACTGGTTTAAAAAATGTCCATAAAAGCCCCGAAACAGTCCTTGTTCTGTTCTGTCCCAGTGAAATATAATCACTAGTTGTGAAAATATGTAGCTAGCTTTTGCTTTTTTGGCTAATGTAAAGTTTCCCTTTTCACTCTCAGTGAGAGAACCATTTAGGCTAATGCTGTTTCATCTGTGTTAGAGATACTGTCAAATTAAGTCCCCCTTCCTCTCTACTTTTGACTACTCCAGAAAGAAAATAAAACTTAACCCTAACCAAGGAAGTCAATGTCAGACTTTGACATGAAGTATATTTTTTAGTATATTTCTTTATTAAAATTGCAATTTGTGGTTTAAAGAGTTCCTATAAAACACAAATTATCATTTAAAAGTATCACAAATTACAGCATTTTATATTATTTGTACTGTTCAGTCATTATGGACGACATTAACTAGAAGTATACCCTACATTACATCACATGCTGTGTTCCTAACGTTGATCATGTACATGCAGGTCTGTTCACTTTGGCCTGTTCAAAACCTTTAGAGGGAAATCAAATCTACTTGGGAGCTCTGATAAAATCAAATAGTTCAAACGTAAGCTTAAAAGATGATGAAACCAAGTCATGTCAGGGCATTCATTTTCATAGAAGATGTAATTAAATAGCCAGTACCCCCCATGTCCTAAAATGTCAGGTCTTATCGCTGGTCTGGGACCTTCATTCCGCCTCAGTTTAAGCCCTGTGCCTTCTAACAAGTCTTTTTGTATTCTTTGCTCTGCTGCAGATCTATTTCATTTCCAGTCATGGCAGCTCCAGAGGCTTGTTTTACACACGCCGGTGGTGTATGCTGTGTCAGGCTTTCTCAGCGTTACTGATATGATTGCCTCTGCTGCCTACTGGGACATATAAATTCAAAACCACTGTCAGGTCAGCTAACCGTCAGCTAATCGCTACGCTGGTCACTGGACACGTTGCAGAGCTAAGACTTCCTGGTCTCAGAAGGGTCTAATATCTAACCCTGCCATGTTTTCACTTCAGCCTTTGATAGCCAGCTTTCAGGGTCAGTCAAGCACAACTGATGTCACGCCATGCTATATCCAGAAGCTTTACATTTGTGTGCGAAGCAAATACAAAAGCTTTGTTTTAATGCCGCTCTGCATAATGTATGGTTATATCTATGTTTGGATATTTTTCCATGTAGTGAACAGTCAGAAATGCAGTTGCCTGCTTTTCAGTCTCTTAAACAGTAGCTTGAGTGAGCCTTTGTGGATTTTTCACAAACTATCAAATGTGTCTCCCTCATTAAACTGGCAGCTGTGTGATACACAGGGGTGGGCTCCGAACTGCAACATCTGTGTGTCATTTGCCAGTTGCGTCCTTGTCAGAGTTCACGTGAATTGCTACCATTCATTTCCGCAGGTGGCAGTTGTACATTTTCAAGAGTTTTTTTCCAACACACACACACACACACACACACACACACACACACACAGCCTCAGACGCACTTCAGGGCCTTTTCAAAGTCTTTTCTTGTTTTATTATCGGCATCACCAGGTTTCACAGATGTGAACATTACCGCACTGCACAGAAAATAACTGCCCCCCTGTTCTGTGTCTTGGTGACATCATCATCATCACTGCTGTGGGGTACCTTGGAGCCATAAAACAGGTAAAACACATTGTAATGCTTTAGTAAGGTAAGTAGAGACAGTGAGCATGTTGTTAACCGCTGTTTGTTAACGCGATGTTAGTGGTTGGGGGGGTACTCAATTTCAAGTAGGCCTACTCAAGTACTCTCAGCAGCACATCAGCTCTCTTGTCACTCTTTTTCTGTGAGGCCTCAATCGATAGCTCTGTCTCTTGACAGTCAAGCGTGGGCTGACGACAGAAAACTTCCCTTCCCGCAACACTGACATCTGCCGTTCTTTACCCCTTTTCTCCTTTTTTTCTCTCTTTTCACTTCCTGTGGGTTTTTACCTTCCTCCCTCTCCTCATCATTTTAATTCTCTTGACTTGCCTCCGTTTTGCTCCCTCCCATCTCACTATAATATTAAACACAAAGAAACACAGCTAGAGAGGTTGTCTTTGTCAGTTACAGTGTTTGGACCAATGGTTTGTCATATCCACAGCCTCCTAATTGGTGTCACACGGTGTCAGGGGACTTGGAAATCTCATAGCACCACTGAGGACATCGCTGAAATCTGTCTCAGCAACAGGTGCTTGAGGGAAAAGATAATATGGCCATTTGTCATTGTAAATTTACCGATATAAAAAGTAAGATGATGAACTGATTTGACACAAAAGTAGAGATGGCTGAGTTGACAGAAAAAAAAATAAAAATAGGCTGCGTGACACACCTTCCCGTACATTGAGGGTGCTGGCAGGACACCTGTCATATTTCTCTGACCCTTAGACAATGCGCGCATGACTTACAATGTTATTGCCTGCGTGGAGTGCGTGGCACTGGAAATGACTAATTGCTAATTTTATACCACTTCCTGTGCCAACTATGTGGCGCTGGAGTAATAATATGTAATGCGGCTGTGTATTGTGTAGACCACACCATTAAAATTGTATTTATCTTTTATCATTTATTTTTGTCACATAAGGCTGTCTTCCTGTTATGAGTAAGTGCTATGATTTCACATGAGCTTGTACAGTAGAAGCATGTGAAATTTGGGAGATTGGACTATGTAAAGTCAAGTTGAAAGAGGTTCCTGTGTCATGTCAAAACGTGCAAATTGCCTGCCCCACCGTGGCAACACTGTTTGACAAGATCACAAAAGCTTTTCAATATGGCATATTGAAGTTCTTGAAATTCTGTTAAACCCTTCAGGAGGAGATGTTTAGAAAAGTCCCATACATACAATGTGGCATATGGTCGCACGACCTATGACATTGAAGTATTTAATATTGCTTTTCAATTCAGCAACATATTAGTTGGAGGGTGATACTAACCACATTTGAAAGCTCATCCTTAAGTCCTCAAATGTAAAATGAAAATAAATGCACATAATCCAAAATGGCTGATTTCATGTCAGGGAAAACAATTTCCCAAAATGTGACGGTTTTACTGTTTTTAAAGATGAGAGCTGGTGTTACCTACTGATCTCTACAAAAACAATAGGTTCCTCATATTTTCAGGGATCACTGGGCCATGCTTGTGCCCTAATAACCCCTGACAAGTTCTAAATATCTTTCTGTTTCATGTCTCAGTGTCAGAGGTGGAGAATGATGGCTTTTTTTAACTTCCTGGCTTGTATGGGTTGGCACCAACGGACAGAGCTTACTTTGCCAACCATTGTAAAATTGGCAACTGTTGTCCTAAATAGCACACTCACTGGAATGTGTTTCAGTCTGCTTGGTTTTAAGAAAATAAAGAGGAAGCGAGGAGAGATCATGTTTGCTGTTCCTCACAGGACTAGAGTTACAAAGAGTTTAAATGTTTGTTCTGTGGCGAGAAGGGTTATCCTGGCATCCTCATATGGTGAGATTTGTAGCGTAAATACTGCCAGGACTTAAAGTGAGTTTATAATGCATGCATGCTTGTGTGTGGCAGCCTTCATGAACATCCAAGCATCTGATCCAGTGTTTCCTGATCCTCATGTCTCTTATTCTCCTTTCTTCCTTCTTGGTCAGTCATTCTGCCTCCTTCTCCTCACTCACTCCTCCTTAGGTGGTGATTATGAGTGGCATGCTACTCACATCTTAACTCTGTGCTCTGCTGCACACAGACAAGGAACCCCCCCCCCAAAAAAAAAAAACAACAACAAAAAAACAAAAACAAAACACCAGTGTGAGAAGCAGTTTCTCCCTTCTGCCATTCTCCACTGCTGCTTCCTCTTGAATCCCACTCTCGGCAGGTAGATGAGGCGGAGGTCTTGCCCTGTGACATCACAGCTCTCTGCTTGGCTCATGGGGTCTCAGGTTTCAGCCGCATTAGATTAGGCTCATATTGGTTAGCTGACTCACTGTCCTTGAGTTATGTTATGCTGTGAAGGGGAGGCTGCATGGGTATGTGGTCAAGGAGGGGTGGATATAAATTGGATTTGTGCTCAGATGGAGATAAATCTAAAATTAACCTGCATAGATTCTCTGCTTTCTCCTCTCCTGCTGCAGTTCCATTTGTTTTAGTAATAAAAGCACTACCTTGTCTTTTCATAAGAGTCTCATTATGTTTTAAATTCTAATATTTCCACAATTTTTAGCCATTCTAGCGCCATTGCTTTAGGGATGGCAATGTTGGTTGATCCACCACTCTGGTGCAGAATATCTCAAGAACTAGAAAATGGATTGGTGTAAAAGTTTGTGAGACAGCCTTGGATCCCACTGACATTGGTGTTCCTCTGACATTAGTCCTTTAGCAACCTTACATTTTGGCCTTTAGTGAAATATCACGACAGCTAGTTGATGGATTGCAATTCAATTTGGTGCAGACATTCATGGTCACCAGGGGATGAATCTCAAGTGATGATCCTAAGACTTTTCCTCCAGCACCACCCAAGGTTGGCATGGGGTTTTGAGTGAAATATCCCAATAACTATCAGATGGCTGGATCAGAAATTTGGTTTATGTTCATCCATCATCTGCAACCGCTTGTCCTTGATGTGGTCGCGGGGGGCTGGAGACGATCCCAGCTGACATTAGGCGTGAGGCAGGGTACACCCTGGACAGGACGCCAGCCTATCACAGGGCACATAGAGACAGACAGAGACATAAACCCATTCACGCTCGTATTCACACCTACCACCACACCACCGTGCCGCCACTTTGGTTTATGTGTACCTTAAAACTAATAACATCCCCATCTGCCTCAGCTGTACTTTTTGTTTAGTGCTGATTGGTACATGTAAGCATGCTAAATTAGAAGATGGTTAATGTGGTAAATATTATAGCTACTATGGGACGTAGCTCACCAGTAGCTCAATTGGTGGGAAACCCAGATATTGAGGCAGAGTCGTCGCCACAGCCGGCCGGTTTCAACTCTGACCTGCATACCCCTGCTTTATGTCATCTATTTTCTCTATCCAATATTTCCTGTTAATCTTCAGTTGTAGTAAAAAAAATAAAGGCTAAAAAGCCCCAAAAAATAAATACAGCCTCACATAGCTGATAGTTGTAGATGACTCTTATTCCTGTAGTATAAGTATAGATTGTCTGGTTTGCCTCTATCTAGTACAATAGCCCTTGCAACCCCCCTCCCCTCATGATCCCTCACATGCAACTGTCGAATTAGCTTTTTTTTTCAAATCCTGTCACCACCATCGTGATTATATTACGCCTTCTTTCTGACTCCTGAATTAACCTCTTTGACATCTACTCCATATGTGCACGAGTAACACAGCCCACATTTCCTGAGACATGTTTCTATTGAAAATCTTAAAACCTTGAATAGTGTCGCTATGAATGGATCTTTAGTTGCCAATGACACAATATTGAGAAGCTTAGAAATAATTCTTATTAGACATTTTGTTCTATTTTACTTTTTTATTCTTCTTTGCTCCCACTTTTAACTGTTTTTTTTAAATGCTGTTTTTAAAAAACGTTTGTCTTTATGTCAAACACATGGAGTTGCCTTGGTATGAAATGCTCTATATAAATAACGATGCCTTGCCCTGCCTACTGGTGTGTATAATGTGGTATTTTGGAGTGTGTTTGAATACTGTTTTATCGTCACAGTTTTATTGGCCTTTTTTTAATTTCATTCTCTCTGACTGAGAGGGGTATATAATGTATATGATATTTTTTAACTTTGCCTCTATAGAGTGACATACACACATACAATACACCTGCTCGCATAGATGGGTATAGAAATGTGCTTATGAACCACAGTGAGATGTGAAACACATGAAACAAAGAGGAGGAATGCATTCTGCAGAGGAGATGGACTCTGTAGAAATGGTGCAGTAGGGCAGGATGGTATTTGATTCAATTCTAAAGAGAGCTTCCCCGATTTCATTAAACCTGAGACTGCATTCTTATGGAGAGTGTTAAACTCTCCTCAACGGACAACCCGCCCAAGATTTCTCTTTATGGATCCCATTCGTTTCTTTTATTCCCATTCTGTAGTTTTCTTTCTTTTCATCATTTTCCCCCATCACTACTTTGGCAGAGCTCCAACCCCTAATATTTTTCATTGGCTTTAAAGCTGTAAAGCATTCACAGCTTTACAGCATTTCTGAGCAAGATTCGCGCCTCCTTCTCACCTCTGTGTACACACTACACCTTGGCCCTCAAAAGCTCTGATACCCTTTACAAAGACCTCCCTGGAACATATATGCCCTTGTGTAACTTCAGTCCTGTTCGGTATTTAACCACAACCTCACAGATTGCAGCCTTCGCCTCCTGCTCTGGTTATATTTCTTTATCTGTTCTTTGTAAACACTGCAGACACATACAAGCGTGCACATGGTCAGACACATTCTGTGTTTATACGAGTGGGATAGAGGCATTCTGGTGGTTTAAGCACTGTAAACACGTCTTAAACGGATGTCTGCTGCACGGTGTGGGTGATGTCATCCTGTGTGCGGCCTGAGCCAAGTTCAACATTCTACGCATACAAGCAGCAAAGGGGGTAGTCACACACAGGAAAACATATGACCAAAAAAAGGCAATCCAGCATTGGCTATGGCATCAGTATTCTGGAGCAAACCTCATTAAACTAGAAACTCTGACTAGCAGAGCAAAGAATTGAGTTAGCTCAGACAGTCAGCTTTCATCTAGACTCATTAGGTTACAGCTCATTCTTAGGCCCGACACACATCTCCTTCTGGTATTTTTTCTTATTCATTCCCCCTTCATTCCTTTGTTGCATCCTCTTTCCTTCCTTATATCTACTCTTTTTTCCTGTCTCTCTCGCACACACACAGAAAAAGAAAAAAAACAGAAAAAAGCAATATTGACTCTACATAGCTGAATGATTACTTTTAAGCTGATGCTGTGGCAGACTGCAGCCTGTTTTCAAGTCAATGAGTCATTGTGAGCAATGGGTAACGGCTGAGAGATTGAGATGGAGTCAAGAAGCGGAGTGGTTGGCAGGCTGGCTAACAGGGGCTGGAGGGATGAAAGACGAGTCCTCTTCTAGTTGGCTTGGTGTTTCTCTGCCTTAGAAGGCTGTGATTAGGAACATGGTTTGTTTGCACTGTTGGGCTAAAACATCCATCTATCCATCCACCCACCCATCCTTCCATCCATCCATCTGTCCATCTATCAACGTGCATCATGCATGTACTGTAGGCGCACACAAACACATTTACATGCAAATGCTTAGCAGCTCTGTGTGTTAATGAATAATTCAGGAACAATGCAGCAGATTTCAAACACACCAGGCTGATGTAGTGAATTACAATCAGAAATAATCATGTCGTTTCATGTTGTTTACTCATCCAAAACCCATAAACATAAACTTACCATGTTCCTGAATGCGTTTTTTCATGATGTGCTTGGTCATGCATACACATGCACACACAAAGTAGCACACAGTGATGTCAGAAATATATCAATTTTTTTTTAAATCCCTGTAAGTTACGGATCATCAAATATATGCAGGACTGCGTGGGTGAAATGAAGATGATTCTTCCAGTTAATTAGTGTTCCAGTGTTGTTTTTTCACAATTGTTTTTTTGCTACTCGTCCTACAAGTGATTCATTATAAAGCATTTATAATGCTGCATGACCACAATCATAAACACACATAATGGGTTTTTTATAATGCACAATATTAAAAGACATTAAAAGTCATTACTGATGTGATTTAACAAAATGAAATATAAGTTCAAGTATATTATGGATACTCTTGACTAGCTATAAACTAGAGGTTGACTCATGGGGCTTTTCATACATTGAGGCAGCTTTCTACTCTGCTAAATCTTTGTTTTCATTTACTTTAATCAATAATGAGCTGAGTAACATGCATGGATTTCCTAAGGTGGTATGGGTAATGTAGTCCCCCAGAGTGTCTGCCTCAGTGTAGGTTTGAGCTCTTTGCTCTCTGTTGGGGTACTAAGGGGATTGGATATGCTCTTCTAATGCTATTAGTCCTGCTGGTAGGGATTACTGTCTCTAAAGGAATGGAAAAGGGTGTGAAAAGTGAAAAAGCATTGCGTTGTGGAGTACAGTATGTGTGTGAAAGAGATTTGCATGTTTCTGGGTGTATTAAAAGAGAAAAAGAAAGAGATTAGAAAAAGTTATATCCATGCAGACGATTGCACACCAATACATACTAAGTCACTGGCTCTAATGTAAAGTGTTGTGTGAGCTGTTTTTCTTTTTTTATTTCAGTTGGCTGTTACAGTTCTCTTGGGATTTAAGTTAATTAGTCTATTAAGCTGGCCAGCACCTCTTAGAAACAGACTTATTTTTAGCTTAAGGAGATAGAGATGTAGTGATTAGTATTTTTTTCGAGAAAGCCAAAGTTGAAATCTGATACAGAAGCCAAGGTCTGATCCAGTTGGGCCGCTTTGTGTTGGGCCGTCTTGTGTAATAAAATCCTGTTACAGTAAAAGCAAAATAGTTACACTAAAGTTTCAATTTAAATCTTCAGCGCTGCTAAGAACATGTTTTTGGAGGACATATAGCACGCTCCATTTTTTAAAATATTTCCACCTGTGCGTCCTCCCCTAGTCAGTGTAAGGGATCCTACTGAGCTCAGAGGAGATCTTTGTATTGGGTAGCAGACATACTGTACAGTGTGTACATCGCTTGAGATCAATGCAGAGGATACATGAGAATCATCATCATCTATAATAGGAAACAATGTCCAACACTCAGACTATCCAACCCTGACAGGAGGTGGACGGGGTTTCAGAAGGTCAGCATTTTGTTTTCTCACTTTCTCAGAAAGCCAAGCTGAAGGTATCTTTATACATCTCCTGTAAAAAGAGCTAAAGATTACAGTATATGTGATGCATTGACTGGACATGATCTGCTCTGCCCACCAGGATTTCCCCATAGCTTGCCTTTTGGGATGATGTGTTCTGTGAATTATGCTTGTATAACCAGCTGCTGAAGAAGAGAGTGTGCCTTCAGGGAAAGACTTTCTGACATTGAATTATGAAATGTAGAGGTGTTAAATCATTAAACAGCATTTACATCTTATTGCGGAAAACATGGCCTTGTAAATATGTACAGTGTGTGTTGACGACTCATATTCACCACAGGTGGTATTATTTCACGAGGCATTTGTGTGTCCAATCAAACAGAAAAATTTCGATTTCATATTGCCTGGAGGCTGCTGTGGGGGATTTTTGAGGTTTTCTCACAGCCACAAAAGTAGCTAAGTTTGATGCTCCCATTGAAATTTTGGAGAAATACAAACTGTAGAAGTGGGTACACTTGGAATCGGTTAAAACTTTGTTATATTATCAAATTCAACCCTATTAGCTCAGGAAGTCTGTGATCCAGTTTTGTTGCATAATGGTCTCTGGTAGTTTTGTTCATGCATCTCTACTCAGCTATTTATCTCCACATATCTCCACAACAAAGTGCAGTTTAGTTTGTTTTATGCTACATAATTGCTAATTAGTTTCAAAAAGTATGTGCATCTTTAACCAACGTCTTTTAGTTCTGTTAAACTGTGTACCAACAATAAAAACAATGTTTTGGTTTTCCACCTGTTATCCTCTACCTTCTGTCTCTCTGTCATAGCATCTGTTCTGTTTCTCCAAAACAATCTCCAATAATCATCATATCCCCTTATAGCACACATTTACGCATCATTCTGCTAGTTGCAATGAGCAAGAGATTATCCTTATGAATATTTACCAAGAGTAAGGAACCAAGGGCAATCTTCTGAGATTTGTTCATCCCCACACTGTTTCTTGTGTATGCACATGCATGTGGGCTTCAGACTGCATGTGTGTGTTTTATTTTTCAGTACTCTCCTCTAGGCAGGGTCAGACATTTGGACCAAACCCCAGAGTAACCTATGTTATCAGATGTCAACATCTCTCCCACGTACAGACCCTGACCTGCTATAGATTAATATAAGTGTTTTTTTATACTTGTATCATTATTCACTGGGTTTTGAAAGATAAATTAAGATGAGTTAGTATTCTTCACTTCCATATACAGAACAAGCTGTTTCTGGATTGACTGGCTGTATCTACTACACATAGTCAAGTCTGAACATTGCACTCTGTAAGCATACAATATGCACTGAGCAAGACCCTGGCAAGGTTGCAGCTACATTGCACCATTATTTGTAAGTGGCATGACAAGGGATCTTCTTCTATGCAACACTTTTTAACAATTCACATTATTGTCCCAACAATGTGGAACACAGTCAGGGGCAGCAGGGCTGAACTAGTTGTCAAGCTGACTAGCCAGATGATGGTGAGCATATTTGACTGATTAGCTTTAACCGAAACAAATGGGTTTTATGATGTCTATCGAATATGAGCTTTCTGATTGCTTAGTTAACCAATTATCATGCATTATCCTAAAGCCTTTTAGATACAGTGCTCTCTTATATGGGCCAAGGCTCCGCTGAAGGCAAATGACATTCCGCACCATTTCAGACTATACCTTGACACACCATCCTAGCACCGCTCATTTCTTGAAAGGTATAATATGTAGTATTATCCTAAAAATATATAAATATATATTTATAAACTAATACAAAAGAAATCCCTCTCAATCCTCACAAGATGTGTGTGGTGATGTCTGTATCTGCAGAGACCCTGCTCACCGCCTGTATTTTCTGTTATCTTCTAATTTTGAGGTGGACAGGGACATGCAGGAGACAGCCAGGTGCCTCCAGTGTAGAGAATAAATAAGACAGACGGAATTTCCCTTTTCAGTTTTTTGCAATAAATATAGTAATCAAATGACTCAGTGTACAAGGTTTCTGTGCATAACAATTTTTTTGGGATGACAGATTTAAAAATGCCTATGAAAAATACAGATACAGACGTGAAAATATCTTTAAAGTGTGTTCAGAACAAACATGAAGCCCGTTTTCACCTCATGTTGCTATATGGCTTGTGGAGTTTTTTGCAACTCAAGAATATTTTCCCCTTTCTGCTAGTTCTGTTAAAACCTTAGTACTTACTTGGTTTGAAGTTAAGTTCAACTGGTAGCTTGAATCAAGTAAAAAAAAAACAATAACATATTTTTTAGAACCTCTACCATGTCGTCCCATGGCTTTGCTTACTTTTCTCCAAGCCCTCCCTTTTTGTTCTGTCTCTGTATAGTACTGTAGTACTGATGTTGAGTCGTAGAGCTCCTGGTGCCCACAGACAGTGAGAATAAGTTTGTCCTGTGAGATTGATTTTATCTTTTTTATTGATTAAGTGCATGTATTAGCTTGCTCCTGGCTTCACACTAAGGGAATGAATGGAGTTACTGGTTTACTATTTATTGGTCAGTATAGTCTGCTCTTGCCAAACTCTTGGAGTTGTTGATGTTTGCCTCCATGACTTACAGAAGCTGTACTTGGCATTCCATTGGTGTTGTGTGGAGGAACTTTATGAGCCTCAAATTTAATTTAAGGGTGACAACAACATTTTTGGCATTCTGTTTAGTTTCTTGCCTTAGCAGGAAACAGATTGATGGATGTTGTTCGTGCCTCTCTTTGAAAGGTTATGGCAAGTTTGTTGTTGTTTGCTGCGCATATTAAACAAATTCATAAGTTTTGTTAGCTATTTTACTCTTTTACTTTCCGTGAGCAAAGACTTGATGTGACCTTGCTTAAAGCACAATGTATTACTCATTGCTCTAAAACGGCTTATATTGCTTGGATAATACAGAGTAGCCCTGTCTTCTCAAAATTACATTCCCATACAAGTGCTACCAACTGCAGTCTGAATTACATTTTAAGTAAAGCATATTTTGTCCTAGCTTCGTGAGACCATCCTGATCTCCCAAGTTCCATTGTATTTTTACTCGCTGATCAGTTTGGTAACATGCGCCGGAGAAAATTTGGAGCCGGGTTTAGGTGTGACGAAACGAGAAGCGACTGTTCAGTGTTAACAACATGGCAGCTTCCACAGATGAGATGAGCGCAGCTATCAAGCATGTTTTATCGTAAATCTGCGTTACACAAACTGCAAATATCATTTACCGATATGGTGTTTACTTTCTGAGCTTTGCCTTTCTGACACTCTGTTAGTACGTCATACGCTTTGTTGATCTGATTTATTTGGCCTTTATTTGACCAACATAGGTGGTGATAGACAGATGATTTGTCCAATCAGCAACCAGTATAACGAGAGATCCCAGATGGATTTGCAGAGCAAATGCGAATCATGCGAATCAATTTATCCGGAGTCATGTTAACTTTGTCCTAGATTACATTTGTTTTTCAAGTATCACAAATACATTTCTAATCAAAGTCTTGGTTCAAAGTTTAAATATGGCGGAGGTTGGGGTGGATTGATAGCTCAATCAATCAAACACTGAGTTTCACTCATGTGAAACCAAATGTCAATGTTGACTTATTGTTACTTCTGTACGTAAGGTATTGACATAATGTAAGTCAAAAAAATAATTCAACACTGTGTGGTGTGCGTCTCTCTCTGCGACAGATTTTTAATACACTCAGACACTGAACCCATCACCTATCTCGCTCTGTTTCTCAGATAGAGATGAGGCAAGACGTGTTCAAAAATAAATTAATAAATGTTATGCTGCTATCAGATGCACCATTTAAAAAGCCTGTTCAACCTTGCACCAGCATTGGGAATTCAAGCCTTAAATACTGTAGTTCTGCTGTTTACCAATTGCTTGCAAGATCCCACTCTTTAAAGGTTTAAAATGCATTGCTGTTGATATGATCAACGTAAAATAAATGTCACATAGTATTATTCTCGCATCAACAAACTGAACCTTTAGGAATACTTTGTCCTGAAGGCAAAAACTTCAACTAAACCTTTTAGACTCAAAAGGCTTATCTTTTATCATGAACAGGAAACAAATGGTATCCACTGCAGAATAATATTCCCTCTGTTTTGTCTTCTCCTTTACTTTACATGCAACATGATAAAGTGCACTAAATATCATATTTGAATCATAAAGTATTTATCAATCAACAACCACCAAAGGTAATTAGTGAAGCCTGTGAATGTTCTCATTCGTCCAGGTCATCGTTATCCTCAAAGCAATTTCAGTCAAAAACAACTGGACTGGTTGTTTGTCTAGGAAGACGTTTCACCTCTCATCCAAGAGGCTTCATCAGTTCATGTACGCATCTGACCAGGCTGGGACAGGCTGGGACTGGTCCAGTCCCAGCCTGGTCAGGCGTCTTCCTAGACAAACAACCAGTCCAGTTGTTTTTGACTGAAATTGCTTTGAGGTAATTAGTGAAGTAGTTTCTGATACTGCAACGGTCAACAAAAATATGTCATCTGGCAAACTTGCCACTATAATCTCTGCATCCTCTCATTGCTGAAAAAGAGAGAGAACATTTTTTTTTTAAAGTAATATTCGAAAGTAGAGTTCACATTATCCTGGAAAACAACTTTTGTGTGGGTCTCCTTCATCATAGTGGATGTACAGTATGTGGTGTTCTTAAAAGTTTATTCAAATTCAAACAATGGCCACAGTTTGAATTTGTTGAACTTTGACCCTGAGATGTTCTGATCTTTACAGGTAATAATGTAAGATAATAAAGATACATAAATACAAAATTAAAGAGTGGTTCTGAAAGTATCTATTCAATGCCAATTCATTAAAACTAAAAGTCTTGTGTTCTCGTGTTGGGATCAGCAGAGTGGGACACAAAAATCCACATGTACCCGGGCCAAACCCATCTCCGCTTTTATGTGTGTGTGTGTGTGTGTGTGTGTGTGGGGGGGGGGGGGGTCTGTATGTGTTTTTATGAAAACCCAGATTTTACCCGGGGTATCCTGTTTACATGGTGTAGGTACTAAAGGTTTAATTGGATCAATAGTGTGACTATCAAATGAAATATTTGATAAGGAAAATTAATAAAGAAAAATGACTAAAAATGAATAACTTTAATTCATTAAAAACTTCACACGGAGAACCAATTAAATGTAGGGTCTTGACTCACGTTCAGATTATGAGATTGAGTATTCTCAATAAACTTATCATTAATCAAGTAAATATTAGTTATCACCAATAATTATCAAAGATAATAATAAAATTGACTCTAGTCAAACCAGAGTTCCTAGGGGCACCACCGTCATAGACGGAGTGACAACTAATATAAAAGTCTCATTAAATATATTAAACTACCAATTAAGGGTTGAACACCGATAAATGTAATAGTTTAATTAGTTGAAGGATTTAAAAGTTCTTTTCTTAGTAGAGGCTGGCTCATTCATCTTTGTGTAATATTAAATAATCAGACATATGGTAAACACAAACATTTATTAACAAATTAATAAATGCAACAAACAAAACACAATAAACTAACTAAAGCTAACAGCAAACACGTGTGTTGTGTGTGTGTGTGTGTGTGTGTGTGTGTGTGTGTGTGTGTGTGTGTGTGTGTGTGTGTGTGTGTGTGTGTGTGTGTGTGGTGGGGGCTTTGACCCCTGCAGAGAAGGTGTGAACATTTAAGTTACACAAAGGCCAGTTCTTAGTTCTTATGACAAAGTTACAATGGTATCTAGCTGTTCATAAAGTCCTATAACATGTAGTAATGCCCAGTTGGTAATTAGTTTCCAGTCCATGAGATGGGAGATGTTTTGCGTTGCTTGATGCCAGTGGCTGGTTGAAGAAAGGAAGCTGGTTGAAGAAAGGTTCTTGTCTTGTTGTCGCTCCTAGGCAAAAGAGGACTCAGATCGCTCTCTGTTGCGCTCAGTTGAGGATAACCGGTTGGTTAACCTTCGTGGTGATCCTACGACATAGGCCAGGTTCAGGGCCGAGGGGACAGCAGGAAGCTGGTCTCCTGGATCTGCAGGATCCCGTCGAGTTGAGTGTGAGAGAAGAGTCTGAGAGAGATCCGGGGGGGGGGGGATCTGGGAGAAAGATCGGGAGGAAGAGGAAGTGCAGGTTGTGTGCTACACTTTATATAGGCCCTGGTAATGTCATCGCCAGAGGTCAAGTCAGTCCCTTGGAGAATCACACCTGGGTGTGATTTGTGGGGGGAGAAGGCATGGCAGGCCTTTGTTTTGTGGCCATGCCCTCAGAGACAAAGGCAGCCAGGCTTTGGGCCTAGTCGTCCCTTTTGCCTGAGCAGGCCGAGGCCTTCTCATAATAAAACTGAAAGTTCATGTTAATCCAGAAATGAACAATCATCTTTGGGTGCCGGTTGCACCTACAATGGTGTTTAAGAAACCAGGGTATGCCCTTAACCCGAATATAATCTAGTTTTTAAACTGCATGTAAACACACTGACTGTGTGTGTGTGTCTGTGTGTGTGAGTGTCTGAGGAGGAACTATGAAGAGCTCAGCTCAAATGTTTTGCTAATTCGCAACAATGTCAAAGCTTGAGCTAACTGTTTTCCTGTCAACTCACCTGCATTGCTAGTTGTTGCCTGGTTCTGGTTCTTTCGGAATAAATCCGTGATTTTTGACCATTTTGATGAACTCTCCTCCAGCATCTGCTACTTCTTCATTCTGGCCTTTTTAGCCCCTCTTTTCTCCTTTCTTTTCTTGTCCTCCATCAGGTGACACTGAGCAAATCAAACACGGAAAATCTGATTCCTTTTTGATTGTTAGAACATTCGCTACTTTAACCTTGCCCACTTTCTCTCTGTCCGACAGCCGCTCATTCATCCCCATTCGTTCATTGGATAATGAAAGTGGTCATGAAAGTTATGTAACATCGGAATAAAAATTATTAGATCAAAATAGGAGGCTAAACAGAAATTAGTAGGCTGGACTGATGGAAAAAAGTCTGACAGCAACCATGAGTATAGTGGTTGGATTCTTTGTATGTGTGGTTAAAGAGATATTGGAGATTTTCACAGGAACATGCTTGATTCTGAAGTGTTTTAACTCAACGGGCCGGTCACGAACATCACACCGCTGCGCAGGGCAGTCTGCCAGCTGGTTCCCTTGAGCTTACGACCGGGAAATCTCCCTGTCGTCCCGATGGCCATTCCGCCCCTGGTTGTGATGCACATACTGTAAGCAATGTTCAAATTGTGGCATGTGGGTCTTTGAAAATGACACCCCTTAAAGTGAAATTCCAGTGTAAAATCATCCCAGGGTCTTTTTAGGCAAATTGGGTCATCAAATAAGCCATCGAGACATTTTTATCGTGTATGAACTATTAACATAGATTTTCCGGAGAGTTGCTAACAGCCTGTCGAGGCTTACACTGATTAGCTTGGGGCAGTACACTGAAGGCATTACAATGTCTTCTTTAACCACTAATACTGCTCCAAATGACACCAATTATCTGCAGAAGCATGATAAGAGTCCTTACACATTAACCGAAACACCAACAGCATAGTATGTGAACATGGAGTGTATTAAAAGAGTGTTTTCAAAACGTACCTACTGTCCCCGGTACAAGCTGCTCCATTCAAGTCGATTACAAATACAATCCAAAAGGAAGGGGCCTATTGATGATTTATCCCAGCAAAACACGTAAACGTTTGTTTGTGGCAGTTTGGTAAAATGTCCCACACTGCTTTCCATGCAGCACTGAAACATTAAACAGATCTCAGGGGGCAGTGGGTGTGTGTTGCCGGAAGATGCACAGTGAGTGCAGGACTACAATTGGTAAACAGCATCAGAACGAGGCGCAATGCCTAACAGTGCAGGTATAAAAAAATCCAAATCAAACAACAAAAGTCTGAGGGTAGTAATACTTACACCAGTAGTTCCAACACCATCATTATGCATAAGCCTAATCAATGGTCATTGCGCTTAAGGGAAGCTGCGATGTTGTTAATGAATAGTTCCAATGAGCAGTAAGCCCTGTGTGTGTGTGTGTGTGTGTGTGTGTGTGTGTGTGTGTGTGTGTGTGTGTGTGTGTGTGTGTGTGTGTGTGTGTGTGTGTGTGTGTGTGTGTGTGTGTGAGTGCGATTGGTTAGTGTTAATGTCTCTAATGAATAGATGTGGCATACAGAGCCTGTGGACACCTGCTGTTGCCATTAGTCCCAAAGAGCAGACTAATCACCGCAGCTTTCAAATCTGAGCAGGTTATTTAGTGTCCCTCAAACTCAAGAACCCTTCATTACACTGAGTACATGGGGGTTCATTGATAATGCCAGGTTGGACACATATATCCTCACTCCAGAGTCTAAAAAGCGCCACGGAAAAGTCCATTTTAATTGATTCAATGCAGCTTTCTCTCCTGCAGAGCACTGCCGACTTAACTTAAGTGGCACATTCTGAGCAGACCTAAGGCAGTAGAGTGGGGAATATGAATTGGCAACGTGCATGGACAAACAAGCACGTTTGAGCAGTTTTCAGGAAGATTCTGACGTTCACCAATGTTTTCTTGCTTGGAATTTGTTCTCAGGTAAGAACAAAATCTACGCACACTAAAGAGCACAATTATGCACATTTTTTGTATTTATTTTCATTATTTTTAAAAGGAATATGGTATTTTAAATTAAACACCACCCAAAACTTTTTTTTTGACTGTATTTGAGCTTTGTTTAGCCTTCATTGAATAGTAGTGATAGAGAGAGAGGACAACATGCAGCCTCCTTTGGGCATTCCTGACTTGACTCTCTCAACTTTTTTGTGTGTGGTTGTTTGCTGCAGTCTCATGCCCTTAAATGGGGATTGGCAATTTGCGTACCTATGGTAATTAGGATCATCTAAGGATCATGCGCTTTCAGCTCACGAGGGAATGCGATTCATCAGAACAGTGGTAAGAACAATTCAGCACGTCATGACTCTGACCTACTGTAGAGTTTTAAATTAGATGTTTTCTTAAGAATAAATTTAAGAAAAAACTTAGGAAGATATTAGTAAATGAGACCTACTGTATTAACAATCACTGCCATCAGTTGCCTCCCACCCTGTCGATACCTTACTCACTTACCTTTGCCAGGCTCACAGATTAAATCATCCTCGCAAGAATTCCAACAATCAATGTTTAGTGAATCCCAGTTCCTACCTGTTCCCATGGCTACCGGGAAGACAGAGAACAGAAGTGTGGGAGATTTAGTTTGTTTCTCAACTGGCCTGACTGCACAGGTTCTGTCTGGCCCCAGTGGCAATGTGGGATCACTCATTTTCAATTAAATATGAACATGTAATATACATGTTTGGTGACGAGAGAGGATTGGTACAGAGACAGGCTGGGCTTGGGGCAGAATGGGGCAGTGTAAGACTGAGAGACAGTGAACACAAATACCAGGAAGGCTATCAATATTGAAAGATTGAGCTTTGGGGGTTACTAGTGCAGTAGAAGCGCTGCAGGACTCAGCTGTGAGCTGCTGATTTACAGGGCCTGAAGGACATCCACGGCCTTCCACCCACTCTGTCGCCATGGGAGACCGTGGATAGGTCTTGTTTCCTTTTATTCCTCACCATCATTCTCTCTTTGCTTTAGAGTATCCCTCTATCTCTCTTTCCCTCCTTCCGTCTGTTGTTTTCCTGCCTGTCAACTCCCCTTTCTTGATAACCCACCAAGCTCCTATTATCATTCTGAATCAGCCACTAAATAACAGTCAAAACCAACCTCCAAGATGGTGAATAATGATGAAAATTGAAATAATTACACCGGCGGACGCAGTCAGTCTTTCTGTGTGCCTGCATGCACGTGTGCACACAACCCATTAATTTCATTGGTCAGTCCAGCTGTACTTCCCTTGTTGGTAATGACTGAAATGTGTGTTATCAAAAGGCTGCAGGCCTCAGTGCACTGGCATTAGTAATGGAGAAAAGGAAAGAAACCACAAACAAGAACTATAGCCTGCTCCCAGGAACCACCACATCAACCCACACACGCACGCGCACACACAAACAAACACACACACACACACACACACACACACACACACACACACACACACACACACACACACACACACACACACACACACACACAAACACAGATGCATCTGCATGCACACCAACAGTCGTATCTGTCTGTCTGTCCCTATTCTACCCTCTTTTTATCTCAGAAGGCAGAAGCAACAGTTAGTGATCACATGACCGCAAGAGTCACTCATTATTTCTGTGTAAACTGGTAAGCTTGCGCTGAAAGTAATGTAAATACTAAATGGAAGAAATGGAAGCAAAAGGAGAATATGTTCAGTTTGGGAAACATTTTCCACTTTCTTCCCACTATGACAGAATACATTGAGAGAGAGCCTGTAGAGCTACAGGAGCATGTGGGGGGGGGGGGGGGGGGGGGGGCTGTTGCTACGGCAACGAGCGTCATCATGAGGCTTCTTCTGCATTGCTTCTGTGTGGATACAACGTGTGTGAGTTCACCCTCCTCTCTCCAGACAGGAGGCGAGGACATCCCCCTCTAACACTGTGCCAATAGAGAGAGGAAGATAGAGAGACAGTAGAGAAAGAGAGAGAGCGAGAGAGAGGGAGAGAGAGAGGGAGGGAGAGAGAGAGAGAGAGAGAGAGAGAGAGAGAGAAGGAGACACACACACACACATACACACACTCACACACACAGACCGAAACCCCATAATGCACTGCACGCTGCAGGGCTGAAGTCGTGCAGATTCATCAGTTCCTGTTCAGAGGGACTGTGTGTGAGCGCACACACACTCGGACACCCGGACCGAGTGCAAGACACATGCAAGACTGGCAGGTAAGACAGCTTTTCTCTGACCGTGCAGATGGCCACCGGGTTTACAGCATGATCTGTTTTTCTGCGCCTTTTGAGAGGAGCAGAGGAGAGAGTTGCTCTGTTGAGATGACATGGTGTCATTAATATTTGACATGTTATGCTTCCGACAACTTCCCTGCCTGTTGCTTGTGATGGCTGATGTATTTTTCCTTACTTGCAAATGTCTGAGTTTGGGTTTTTTTATATGTGATATGCATGTGGAATATCTGTGTTTGTCTGTCACTTGGTTTGTTCTCTGCATAGTTTTTTTTCTCTTCCATCTTGCAGATAGTGTTTAACTGTAACTGATTTGAATGGACTGGGAAGGTTTTGCATGTACTCATATTGTGGGATTGCTATTGAATACAGTGTAACTTTTAGGAAACTTGTATCATAGATTGCACAGTGTGATAACTGTTTACCCTTTTCATGTAAATTGGGCACAGCCCAACATGTTCATGTTACAGAATAATTAAAAAGGAATTCAAATTTTCAATTATGATTCAACAAAAGCAATCGGAATTCAATAGAAAGGTTGGCTTTAAGGTCTTATTGCAAAACACCTAGTTAATGTGTGATTTGTTCGACATTACTTCATGTAATCCTAAAGTAAGACAAATTATGTCATTTAAAATGTAAGCCTAATGTTCATGTCAAAAACAACTTGATCCAATGATGCATTATAATCAACACTGATGAGACATATTTGGAATAAGCTTCAAAAATTCTTTGCAATCAAAACTAAATATGTATATATGAATATATATATATATATATATATATATACTAAATATAAACAGCATTTGGCCCCACAATACGACATATTTTTTAAATAAATTAAGCCAGTTTTTGAGGTATGTGCATAGTGTGCCAAGTGACACTAGTGCAAGCTGATTGGCTTCTCCATTAGGGTCAGTTTGTGGTTAAACAGCCACTGAGGCTTGTGACTGTATCTGTTGCACCAGAGACACAAACAGGCTGGAAAGCGTGATTGCAGCAGCTTAGGGTAGGAACTCTTAAACTTTACTACCCCAGGACTCAAATGGGAAATTTCAGTCCTCCAACCGGGGGACCCCATCATGAAATCATGTTGCAACACTGTCATGTGGAAGACACTACTCTACTGAAGATCAAAATGAGAGCTTAAAGTGAGAAATGGGTTTTTAATAAATCTCAATGATTTCTAAATGAAACTCTAAAAGTTGTAATGCGTTAAGAATTGAGATATGTTGTTTACGATGTAAATGCAGACAGGCCTCTGGGACCTCATCTCCCAGAGTTCCTTTTGAAACAGAACCGTGCCGACTGTATGACAGACACGTCAGAGCGAGCCTGAATCGGAATTCAGACTTGAACGTTTCAGTTCATTGCACTTAACTTGTCAGAAGTCAGAATTTCTCGATTTCCAAGTCCAATGAAATGCAGCATAATCAGCAGTGACGAGCTCCATCTTGCCAACCACTGGTGACTGACGTGAAAAGCGTCACTAACCTTGCGGCACATTTGAATGTAGCGAGGGAATTTTACCAAAGTCACTCAGATGGTGTTTCTCAACAGAGAGGCAAGTAGAAGCACTTTCATTAGAGGATCATATGACCAATCACCATTGTTTTAACTCTTTAATAGATAGTAACTTAATTGACAATTAACTAGAGGAAATCTTACATACTACAACTTTAACTCCAAAAAGGTCATAATTTCAATATCCATCGTGTGTAGAGATCCCCCCCTAAGAAAATAACTGAACATAAGTTGTATTATCTCAAAATCCAGCTTTCAAGAAAACACAGTTCAAGGTATATTTATTTATATCACCTTATATCATACAAAAGTCTCAAAGGAGCTTTGAGCATTTACTTGTATCGTGTATCTTGCACCTTATGACAGTGTGCGTTATGTGGATGTGGGAAGCGTCTCATGCTGTACAGTGTAACAGACTATGCAAAGAGCTTTGGCGGTTTGGGAAATGCAAAATAATCCAAATGTAGATCAGACAAAGAATATCTTTTTGAATATTCAGTTTCTCCATTAAGCTCTGACAGAGCAAGGCTTCTATCTGCACTTCCCCTGCAGAAATCCACCTGTCAAAACTCAAAATGGGGAGGCTCCACTTTTTCAGTACGACTTCACTCACACTGTCCTTCCGCACCGCGCCCCAGGCTTTAAGGTACTTCTCCACCCTCCCTCTCCCCCCACTGGCCAGGCCAGTTTGTACTCCCATTGCCTGGGCCGCTTGCAAATGCTTCTTGCCTGTCCATACGTCATCACGCCGTAACACGTCACACGCATTGAGACGTCATCGCGATGCGTCACTTTGTTTACAAATCTTTCCATAGACCTCTGAGTTTTTGTGCGTCTTGTCCGACTGTTTTTTAATATTTTCATCCAACCAAATCTGCAGTAAACACTCCACCTCCGCATCACACCAACGTGAACCTTTCGCCACAACTGTTGTTGTTGTTAAATGTCGGCACATGGTCCGTCTTTCTTTTTTTTTTTCTATGTCCAAACAGGCGCACATAAATGACGTTAGAGCCGCCGAAGGCGTCGTGCTCATACACGTGCGCACGCTCGTGCTTGTACATGTGCAAACACGCTCTACAAAAGCCCACCTCTCTCAAACGGGCTGTGGATGGATATACTGTATATGTCTACCTTATTGAAATATAACAGTGATCATACCAGAGCCATTTCAGTGGTGAGTTTAAGAGCTTTTTAAACAATGATCATTCATATGTTCCATTACTTGTCTGTTATAGAGCCCTGTGTTGACAGATTCCAACATTTTCCACTGAGGTCACATCTCTGGGCCCCAGAATTGGTACCAGAACACAGAGCTGTTCAGACTAAGAAGAAAGACGCAGAGGCTCTGCAATCATGTAGTTTTCACAGACTGAAATAGCTACTGTTGTTTGAAGATTATCTGTTTCATTATTTGACCTGAGATACTCAACAATAGAGAATGAATGTTGAAAAACTCTCTCCCTGCTGGATTTTCCATTCTGGAAGATCTTTTTCCAGGTTCTCCAGGATATTCTTTTACTCTTTGTCCAGTTCTGGCTTTGCTTAGCAGTGTGCGTCAAAGGTGATATATGGATCCAGATCTCCAACTTTAACCACTCCTGTCTTTGTTCTTTTTCTCATTTTTCCCCTCATTCCTGTCTTTAATGATCTGGAACACAAGGGGCACATGTTCATGGATCCGTGGCCTAGTTTTGATATGATCAGAATGAGCGAGGACCTGAGAGACACTGGCTTGAGTGTCTCAGAAGTCCTTTTTGCTCTCTCCTCCGTACACAGACCTCAGCAGAGCAGTGAGCAGGAACCTTAGTGTGCTTTAAATTATCTGCAATTGCAGCAATTATCTGCAAGTCCAAAACCTTTCACTGTGACTTGTTTCTTCATCACTGCACTGCTCCCTTAAACTAGAAGCCTGTCACTGGAAAGTACATTTACTCAAGTACCTAGGTAAGATTCTGAAGTACTTTTTATTTCCAGTAGTATTTCCATTGTATAAATCTATGCATTTCTACATTACTATGTCTTAACAGATTCATATTTTAAAACTTTACATTGAGCATGTATAATATAATGCACAGCAAATCAAACTGCCCCAGTATATAGACTAGTTCAAACTAGTTTAATGTCAGCTAGCAACATAATTAGTATGCAGCTTGCACATCAATGCACAAATAATAATGCCAATAATATAATATGATATAATATTATATAAAAGAATGTACAGTCATTTCTTACATTCTGCCTCCATAGTGAGTACTTTTACTTACTGTTACTTAAGTACATTAAATGTTTTGCAGCTTTTTACTTAAAGGTTCCATATTCTAAAAAAAGTGAGATTTCCATGTGTGTTTAGGTTATACAGCAGGTCGATGTGCTACGTAAATACAGTGAAAGTATCAAAATGCTCAAGCCACAGATAATTGCACACCCCATATTCAGAAACTGTGTTGAACTGTCTTTACCGACTTTAAAAGTGCTGCTGCAGTGCTGTTATAGTCATTCCCGGACTGCAATGACAGCGCAGAGACACTGACAGATAGAAAGTTACCAACTGACTGTAATTCCCCTCAACTTTATGGAGCGTTGCCAACTTTTAGCACATTGTTTCATTTTCTGGCCTGCAACTTTACAGTTTTGATTCACTCTCACTGCTCATGTTTGCAGTTGCAGCACACAGCTTTTCTTTAAAAAAAACAACGATTAAGCACCACAGGGCAGACAGACAACGTAAGCTGCTGGTGTCACCATAGTGGACCTAACAAGACCACACCATGGTGCGGTATTAGAAAGGTTTAGTTTGAAATGACCAAGGGATGCGGGAAAGGCGTTCACGTGGTGTCAGGTCTGGTCCAGGATCGTTGAACAGTTAATGCACACAGTGCACAAAGTAAAGAGGCTGAAAATTGAAGACAAAGGGGAGGGATGAAGGGGGATGGATGATGCAGTTGAACTGGGTCGAGGTGAGAATGTGCGTAAGAAACCCAGGGAGTTCGTCTCAGGGTGGGGTTAGGCTGTCATGGTGCGCTGGTCCTGGAGCTTTGCAGTTATGGGCGGCGTTGAGCCGCCTTGGCACCCTTCAGCAGAGGGTAGAGCGGAACAGGGTATAAGGGGGTTGCAAAAGACTGAGGCAAACGGGAGAGAAAGAGAGAGGGTAAGACACGTGTTTGTATGTTGCACAGGTGATTATGTTGATGAGATTCAGGTGGTTTGCTTTCTGAGGCGTGGGCGGTGGAAGAGAGGTGTGGTCATGTTCCTGAACCTCAGTTATAAAACTACATATTTAGCAGCAAAAGAAACAACAGATCAAAACATAAGTAAACAGAGAGTGAATATTGGACATTTGCCAGGTCACCAGAAACATGACTCCAATTAAATGGTAATGTTGTATACAGTATCAATATTGTGTTTACAGATTGTTTCTGCTGCTTTCAAGAATAAAAAAAAAAAACAGTTAATGCAGGTTTAAGTACATTGTGCTTAAAGTGCTTTTTTACTCTCACTAAAGTAAAATTTTGAATGCACAATTTCCTTTAATGGAGTTACTTTTATACAGTAAAAGGGTCTTCCACTGCTGCGTTTTACCTAAAATGTCATGCAGCATTTGTTTAAATGCTGCTTTCATATTGAAGTGAACATGAGCAAGACACTAAACCCATAGCATACAGCTGTGCTGTGAGTAAGGTACATTAAAAAAACTGACATCATGCCCTGCCATTTTAGAGTCTATTTGTATTGTGGACAATCGCAATAGAACATGTACACACATGGAGACACCATTCCCAAATCAGTGTAATCCTGGACGACAACTGCAGGGCCTTTTTTGGGCACGTCGGTGACTTGTCAGCTCTAAAATTAAAATTCCATATAACCGGCATCTGTAGTGCGTCGCTTTGACTCTATGAACATATTGATAAATATTTATAGAAGCTGGAGCTAAACATTAACACTTAGAGCAGCGCACAGATCCATCATAGGTGCTTTTGAGGGCAGACTGCAGGCTGCAGTTCAATCAACATCTTTCCCTTGCACTCTTACACACACACGCACACACACACACACACACACACACACACACACACACACACACACACACACACACACACACACACACACACACACACACACACACACACACACACACACACACACACACACACACACACACACATACACACACACACACACACACACACACACACACACGTGTACACTCAGGCCAATACAGTGATAAATTCCAAACACCCTGATATATTGCAGCCACAAGTCAGTGATGTGGCTCTGAGTCACTTGGTAACACCCACCTGACACATACACACGCCACAGCACACACACACACACACACACACACACACACACACACACACACACACACACACACACAAATACACACACACATGCTCACATGGTTACACATGCACCTGACGTAGTGTTTGATGGAGTTAGACGCCATGGCAACAGAGCTGTGACTCTTGCTGTCCTGTGAGTGGACTGAAGCTGTGGAGGAGGGAGGAGAAAGCTACCAGCTAGCACCGCTACTCAAGTGCAGCTATTATTATTCTCTCTTTCTGTCTTTTTTTCACTTGCAATATAAGGGCTGAAGGTTGAAAAAAAACCTAAACATTGGGAAGTAGAGGAGGCAGAGGAGAGGTCAGAAGGCATGTATTTTTAAAGCCATCGATTGTGCAAAGCCTGACACATCATCAAAGGGAATCACGCTGATTCTCACAGCCGCAACCAGACAGCACTCTGGATGGCGTCTTATTTGTTGACATATTATTTTTTATCTTGGCCTCCTTGAACTCTCACTTGCTACATCACCCTGTTTCAATCACAAAACAAAACGATTTCACTTGCTCTGTTTTGCAATTTTTTAAAATGTTTTTGTTGTTGTTGTTGCCTTGCAGTTTGTTTTCTTCCCCCTCTCTGTTTCTGTCAGTCAGGCTTTATAAAGGTATAGCACAGATAAGGAGAGCAGAGGGACATAGAGAGGCGGGGGAGCCGTGCAGGTGGACAGGTCTCACAAACAGCATCTGTATGAGATTTAATGCCTGGAGATACAGATGGTGGAGAGACTAAAGAAAAGTAAAGGGGGGGGAGGTGTTGGAACATTGCAGGTACATTGCATTTTTGGTCTCGGGTAGCATTTTCACGGTCTGATTGTCAGCATTTGTTAACATACGTGCACACACGCAGATGAACACACACTCTCATGCGGTGTGAAATGGTGGGAACGTTGCTGTTGACAGTGGAAGTTTGTCTGAGTTAAGTTTTCCCTAGGTTGCTCTCCTCTCCTCCCTCTTTTGCATACGATCCAAGCACGAGCTGTGAAAGGTGAACTTGCAGCCTGCTGTGGATAAATTATGTGTGACATGTTTAGCTGTGCAGCCCTATATGGAGACCGGCGTATCTGAATACAGTAGGACTCTGCCAAGACGGAAGGAGAGAGAGAGAGAGAGAGAGAGAGAGAGAGAGAGAGAGAGAGAGAGAGAGAGAGAGAGAGAGAGAGAGAGAGAAGGAGCGAGGAAGTGAAGGACATGGAGTGAAGGAAGAAGAGGAGGAGAAGGAGGAGGAGAAGGAGGAGGAGGAAGGAATAGAGGCAGGGGAGGGAGAAAGCAAAGGAAAAAGGAGGGAGGAGGGGGCAGTGACGGACAGAGTGAAAAGAGGGGAGTGCCGTGAAGCAAGCATGAGGTTTTCACTTTCCATTCTCCCCTCAGCAGCAGTCAGATGAGTCCTTGCAGAGATACAGTAAGTCTGTTTACTCCGTGTGCATGTGTGTGTTTGTCTGTGTGTGTTACTTTGCGTTTGTTTAGACACAAGAATGAGTCGTCCCTGCTTTCATTTTCCGCTCTGTTCTGCCCATTTCACTTTTGTAATTTGTACTCACTATCTGGATTTTGAGTGCAATGTCTTGTTTGACTGAGTTATATGTCTGAGCGTGTGTGTGTGCACGGCCACTGTGCTCCACTGCTAAAGTGCGGTAGTTTCAGGCGGGACAGTTTTAATGTGGAAAAGAGCTGGACTGACAAAAGAATGGGTTAATGTTACACACACACACACACACACACACACACACACACACACACACACACACACACACACACACACACACACACACACACACACACACACACAAACACACACACACACACACACATTGGCACACACACACACACACACACACACACATTGGCACACATTCCCTTTTCTGGCAGACCACACTCTGTCTGTCTGTCTGTCTCTCTCTCTCTCTCTGTATGAATGAAAACACACACGAGTCACTCAGAAACACACTTACACATATGAACAGCCCTGCACGCTCCTCCTGTATAATGGGTGCACTACTGGTGTTTACACTACAGCTGCCCTCAGGAAATTATTAAACTCTTGGTTTACACGCCACCTGTACCAGTCTGACACACAAACACATCAACACACATATATGTGCAGACAGAATCATTTGCATGTTGAAATGCCAACATAAGAACAGAATTTGGATATGAGGACTCAATATGCTTTAATGAAGTTTCTGTATCCATTAAAAAAGTAAACTGATGAATTAATAAAGCAGTGTATGTTGGCTGTTTATTAGATGGGGAGCATCTACATTATGGATCTTAAAGAGCTTCACTTAATACATGTCTGTAATTGTCATGGAGAAAATATTAGAATAAACAGATCTAAACAGTATAAGCAGGGTTTTAGACCCCTTTTTTTTTTGCTTTGCATTAAAAGCTCAATTACTGAAATACAGTAGGTTAAAAGAGTATGAAATGCATGAGCTTGGGGGTCTAAACACTTTTCAGTTCATCTTGTCATGTGCCCTATGTTTTGTACACCAGCACTGTGCTGTGCTGTGAACAAATGTGATCAGAGCTTATGATGCATTTTTTCCATACTGCATGTAGGAAGTTATGGTAAAAGTTGTCACTTACTTTGATGACATTTTGGAGGTTCAAACAAACTTGCTGTGTGTAGTTATTCACCTAATAAGCCTAATATATACATACATCTTCTTATTTGCAGTGTTTAAAACTGATCCTGACCCCCCAAAAAAGGGAATTTGCAGGTACAAATATGCATGGTGGAGGAAACACTGTACGAGTATTTTATTAACACATTTATTTTTTTGTAATAATAATCAATTACCGTAGTTTGTACTTTCACGTGATTTCATTATTTACCAAACTGATGCTGCAATAGACACTGCGTCTATCTGTATATTCCCTGTTGTTTTGGGTACACACCCTCATCTCACTCACTGATCTCAACACCTCTGTCTCCCTTTCACTGTTTCACTTCTTCACCCCTCTGTGTCTTTTATCCTCTGTTGTTCTGCTTTTAATGGCTCACACCGTGTTTCTCTTTCGGTGTTTGACTCTCAGTGGGTTGAAAAAAAAGCTTCTCTGCAGATCAGAGCAGGCAGATCTACAAGGTCATTAGAGTATAGAACAGCGAGCGCGTGTGAGAGAAGAAAGAGACTAACAGAGAAAGGGTGAGGAGTAGAGGGTGCACGGTTACCTATGTTTAACTATGTTGATTCTTGATAAATAAGGAAAAAAGGGGTGAGGTTTTTCCATGAATTTGTCCTCTTTCCTTTTTTTCTCCCCCACCTTCTCGTTTCATCCCTCAACTAATATGTCCTTTAGAAGTAATGTCATCTTGCTGCTGTCCTCCGCAGGCTCAGGGCAGTCTGTCATATGCAGATTAGTTTTTGTGTTTGTGCGTATGAGAGAAGATGAGTGTGTATGTGCAATGACATGAGCACCCTGATACCCTGATTTACATTATTAAATTATCTAGAAAAAACAAGAAAGAAAATGGGGTGGAAGGATGCTCAGATCAAGGTGACGGTGGGAGAAGTGAAGATGAGGCAGACAGTCGGTCATACAAATAAATGGTGGTGGTGATGGGGTGGCGGGAGTCCTACGGGGCCGTTCAGCAAGTGGCAAAATCACAGTGAGTCAGTCAGTGCCATATGATTGCTGTTTTCCCTGCCGTCTGCAAAGCTGTCACTGGACTAATGCACACTAGTGGAAGATGTAATCTATAGTAAATACTGTTGAAGCCCTCTGTGATTTCCACAGATTAAGGTGTCAAACTGGATCACTGGTCATAGACAGCTGAAGAATAAAGATTATCCTGTGTGTGTGTTTGTGTATGTGTGTGCGTGTGTGTGTGTGTGTGTGTGTGTGTGTGTGTGTGTGTGTGTGTCTGTCTGTGTGTGTGTGTGTGTGTGTGTGTGTGTGTGTGTGTGTGTGTGTGTGTGTGTGTGTGTGTGTGTGTGTGTGTGTGTGTGTGTGTGTGTGTGTGTATGTGGCTGCGATTTGGAAATTGGATATTTTCTTTTGGAGAGCATCCACTCCTTTGGTAATTCCTGATTTGATCAAGACTGCGGATTGTGAAGCATTCACTGAGCGCTGAATCATTAGCGTTAATCATCTCCATCTACTGAACTTTAGATGTTTTTTTTACAACAATTCTGCTATTAAGCTTTTCAGCCATTCAGCTTCTAATCAGTCATCATGTTGCTGTTACTGAAACGTCTCTATATCAAGGATTTTCCACTGTCATAAATTATACTTATCTTGCTGTACTTATTGTACCTCTCTGCGTCTGAATCCTTTCTCTCACTCAGCTCCCGTCTCATTACATGCAGAATATCTCCACCCTGTCTTTTTCAGGCCATGCCACCTGTTCCTCCTCTGTCTCCCTGTCTGTATGTTATCCTCAATTTTTTTTGTCATCATTCTCTTATTTGCCTGTTTGCCTGCATGTCTCAGTGTCTGTTTAGTTTGGCATGTGTCTGAGTGTGAGGGCAAGAGAGACACAGTAGAAGCAAAAAAGGAAAGACTGTGCATACGTCTGTGTATGTGTGTGTGTGTGTGTGTGAGTGTGTCTGTGTCTGTGCGTGTGTGTGTGTTTGCCTTTCTTTATGTCTGGTAAAGGCCCCTATGCTTGAAATGCCACATGCAGAGGTGGCAAATTTACACAAGGGAGCCTTTTGAAAAGTGGGCAGACTACTTATTCACTGGCATCTGTCTGCCTCCCGTCCACCTATTACATCTATATCCCTTGGAAGTCTCCTTTCTATCACTCACTGCCTGTCCCTCACCCTGTCTGTGTGTCTATCCGTCTTTCTGTCTCTGTGACTTTTCCTCTAAAATGTGATCTTCCCCCCCACCCCCACACATATACACACATACCTCCTCCATTGCTATTCCTGAGAGGAGTAGACTGCTCTGGCAGTGGGTTGGTTTATGTCCATGAACTCGGTGACATCCTGCTGCGGCATTACACCACACTGGCACTACCAGAGCCAGGCACTGCAGTGAAGATAAGAGTAAAAATCAGTTGTATAGAGTAACAAAAGTGTATGAATGCATGCATGCACAGTCCATGTACTTTTCCTTTATCCTATCGCATACAATTGAATAGGTAACAATGTATCTAAACCTACGATATATTATCTCACATATCTATTTGTGTGGCTGTCTACTATAACTGCCTAACCCCCCTGTCTCTATGTGCACGTCAGGCTGTTTAAACACTTGCGCTGATATCACAGTGCAGATGACAGCTTGCACACGAGCCACTTGACTGCCCTCGGTGTCTCCCCTCCTCTGTTTGTCTTACAGCTGAAGGAGGAAGTCACAGATTGTGTGTTTTTGTGTGTGCGCGTGTGTGTGTGTGTGTATGTGTGTGTGTGTGAGAGACAGAGAGAGATAGAGTGCACACAGGAGAGATAGTTGATGTTGTGCATATGCATACATATTACTCCTATGGCTGTGTCCTGAATATCAATGCACTGACTGACCTTCCATTCATCTCTGTAGCTGTGCATCCTCCGTAGATGATGCAGATCTGCTGTCTCATGGTTTGTGGTCAATACTAATCTGTGTGTCTGTGTGTGTGTGCGTGTTTGTGTCTGTGTGTGCGTGTATATGTGTCCATAACTAGGGAATGGAATCTAGTCTAAGATTACCCTGATGGTACAATCTGTGGAAACATCATCGTAATGGAGTATCGTTTCGGAATAAGCAGCACTCAGCCAAAAACAGTTGGATTGGATTGAAAGCTTGCAGGGGTGGGACTGAGCATTTGCTGTACAGGGTAAATGTGTGAGCATCATTAGTGGCGTTTCCATTACAGTCAAATACCTGGTATGAGGCAGGTCTCCGTCACCGAAACGCCCCTGACTTGAATGTGAGAAGCTTCTAAAGGCAGTTTGACCAGTCTTTTGTTGGCCCTGACGAAGAACAGGGCCTTTATTCTCCCCAGAAAAAGAGGGATGTGACGTATAGTAGCCGATGCCACAACAATACGCAGCATTTTAAAAAGCAGGCGGGGTAAAGAGTAGACACTTTTCTATGAAACACTACACTTACATTACAATATCCCCCCGACCCCGGAAATATTAAGGTGGAGTGTTTTCTTTCATGTTACTTGTAGATGAGTTGACATCGTTAATCAAGCCACCTTAAATGTCAAAATGATGAAAAACTCTTTATTTTCATCGTATTTCTTACAACATACATTTTAATAATGTTGGATCTTGAAGTGATCATCAAACTGTCAACCAGATTATTCAAACCTCAACTATTTTGTATTTCTCACTTGGAGAAAGAAACGCCAGAACACTGTTCCGACAATCTAAAACCATTCAGAGTGATATGTCACCTCTGGAGTCTGGTAAATCCCTCTGGGGTCCGAGTGATAGGACATTTGAGAGGGCGTGCCTTGAAACTTTCCTAGCGACCACATTTAACCTAAATGGAAACATGCCTATTGATACTGTTGTCCCTTCGGCAAGGTATTTGAGCTCATTAATGTCACTGAGATGTCGATCACCCAGTGTTCCTCAGGCAGTTTAAGGAAGATGTTAAAAAAATAAACGTTTTTTATATTGTGACTGATATATAAAGTAGATTTATGGAGTCCAAACTCAATATCTTTGGCGAAAGTAAAAGTGAAATTTTATCCAGAATCCATTAATCATAATGTCATGTAATTAAATGTTTTCTTAATGAGCCATGTCTCAATGATTAATGAGGATTGTTATAAACATCTTAAATATGACAGCTTGCTATAAACCCTGCATGTTACAGTAACATTTATGTTAGAGTTGTGTCCCTACTTGTGTTTGTGTAAAGTGAATAAACATGATATTGGATGTTCTGCTACAAAAGTCTCTCAATGAACATCAGTATGTTGGCTAAATAGCTGCTGATAGTAGTTAGCTTGAAAAAAAGGGACATATCATGGTCTTTTTAAGGTTCATACTCATATTTTGGATTTCTACTTGAACATCTTTCTATGCTTTAATGTTCAAAAAACTTTTTTTTTCACACTGTCTGAATATACCTCTCTCTGAAATGCTCCATTTTAACATAATCTCTCTTTAAGCCCACCTCACAGCATTTATATAGAGCCTTGATCTGCTTAATATAAAAAAAAGACATGGAAAGGTCACATTTTACAATATGGGACCTTTAGCATAGCAAATAATTCATTCATTCATTCATCTTCAACCGCTTATCCCGGGGTCGGGGTCGCGGGGGTGCTGGAGCCGATCCCAGCTGACATCGGGCGTGAGGCGGGGTACACCCTGGACAGGACGCCAGTCTATCACAGGGCACATAGAGACGTACAGAGACATAGTACTAAATTGTTAGTCATGACCAAATCCAGTGTTTTATAAAGCACTCAATAGTTTGTTGTTTTGTTTCTATGGCACAGTGTCTGTCCATATTCCAGCTAAAGCTTTACTACTTTACAGGATAGAAAAAAAAATGAATGTGGAACTTTACTGTCTGGAGACTTAGGGATCAGAACAAACTATATATATATATATATATATATATAATGCATTTTTCTATTCTATTTCCAACAGATTTTTTTTCATCTACATATTTCTGTTATTTTCATTTTATGTTCACCTCTATATTAATCGTGCACTCATTTATATGAACATGAAAGATAGCCAACTGAAAACAAAGTTAAATTTACAGTCACATCCACAGCCCTTGATAATATTACATTATCAATAACTCATCTTTTTTATAACTTTCAGCATGGTTGTCTGTCTGATTTTGTGATTTGTCCCAGCTGTTGTATTGCTGTCAATTTCAGTGGAATTGTACATCAATTTTACAACATAAATCTGTCACATTGTTCCTTCCAAGAAGTGGTGACGTGAGCTTAAATTACTGGCAGTGATAACATTACTTCTCCTTATTAGTGCATGGGTCAAGCAGCTAAAACAACTTTGATCATGATACATTTACCAATGAGAAGCATTAAGTGTGTGATACTGCAGGTCCTGGAATAAGACTGTATTTAGCCTCTATTCCATTTGTGTTTATCCAACTGTCAGTCATCCAAATGATCCTGTATTTATTGAATATATTTCATCATAGTTTTTGCTCACAAAGGTATTTTCTTCTTTATGTTATGCAAAAGATGTTGTTAATGACACGACTGATTTGTCACATCTGATTTGTAAAAGCATGGCTCAAAAGTGTGACACTGGAAAATATAGGTCAAGGAGAATATCTTACAGCCAGCAAAATGACTAGGCCGACCTCTGTTAACAGAAAATTCTGATGATTATTTTTGGGGGTTAGATTCTAGGGCTATAGGATTAAAAAATGAATAGGAAGTGTAGAGGCCCTTGCTTTTAATGACTTCAGTACATCTGTGTTCAAAGGACATCACTAGTTTCTTGGTCCATTCTTCTGGCAGTCTCTTCCACAGTTCAGTAACTGTAGTGAGTTTCTTAGCCATTACTTTGTTGCCAAGGATTTTCCAGAGATTCTCTGAGGGGTTTAGATCTGGATATTGGGCCGGCCATTTCATTGTTTACATATTCTTAGCTTCAAGGAACTGCATGACCTATTTTGCAGTGTGACAGGGGGCATTGTCATGTCTGTCAAAATTGCGGGCCAATTAGTTGACAATTGCAGTGGAGGTATTGCATGTTGTCGAGGGGGTGTTCACATAAAAATTTGCATTCACCCTGCCACGTAGTTGTCCAAGTGTGACACTCTTGCTGCAGAAAATATTCCCAAAACCATGACATGACACTTCTAAAGTTCTATTTATTTGTGTCTTATGGGAAACATTATGTTCGGCATCAGATTGGGAACGACTGAACTCAAAGGCCCTCATTTATCAAACGAACGCACGGCAGAAAAACATGCGTACGACCATTTCCACGCAAACTCTGGCATTTATCAATTTTGACGTGAGCCGGAGCTCCGATCAAATCTCACGTCTGGAAAATCCTTGGCAACAAAGTAATGACTAAGAAACCCCCTACAGTTACGAACTGTGGAAGAGACTGCAAGAAGAATGGACTGAGATCAAACCAGAGCAGTGTGAGAAACTAGTGATTTCCTGTGGGCACAGACATGCTGAAGTCATTCAATGCAAGGGCCTCTACACTTCCTATTCTTTTTTAAAACCTATAGACCCAAGAAAACATTGTTTAAATATTCTCTTCTGACAGGATGCCAGTCTATCGCAGGGCACATAGAAGAGAGACACACAAAGAGAGACACACAACCATTCACACTCATGCATGTGTGGGAGGAAGCCGGGGAACCCACAGGGAACCCATGCAGACAAAGGGAGAACATGCAAACTTCAGACAGAAGGTCCCCAGTCTGGGTTCGAACCAGGGACCCTCTTGCTGTAAGGGGACAGTGCTAACCACCACATCATCGTGTCATCGCAGTTAGACGTGTTAAATTTAAATCTCTTGGTGACACAAGCATTGTCTCTTGCTATTGCACCACCTCTCCTAACTGTTCTACCCTCGTTAATGGACAGGGTAGGAGTCTAGTGGGAAACAGATGTCATAGAACTCATTTAAAAAGTTGTTGTCATTCATAGGATTTCCACCACACTGCTATGATAGCAGGCTGAACCTGACACCATTAACCAATTTATCCTTGCTTTAAACATGGTTTCCGTAATTGCTGTGGCAATGATGACCTTGCAGCACATTACTGTGGTACAGCAGCATAAGGTGTGAACAACGGACGAGACGGAGCGATAGAGGGGGCTGAGAGACAGTGGGTGGATGAAATGAGGATAGCTACTATTAAAAGATGAGCCACGTTCACAGAGTTGTTTATGTCACATGATACTAGGAGTGCAGTGTAGCAGAAGGCGAGCAGATTTCTAACAAGAAGAAAGATTTGGGAAGTAAAAGTGAAAAGAGAGAACAGGTGGGGATCAGAGAAAGATATTTGAAGAGAGATGAGAAATGTCAAGATGGTATCACAGCAGAGCTCCAGCAGGGCTCTGAAATAGAACAAAAAATATACTTTTTTCCACCCTACTAATCCCTGATTCCTCCTCTTTTCCGCGTGCCTTGTATTTCCCGTCTCACTACCAGACACAAATCTCATTTTCTCACAAACCCTAACCCAACCGTACTAATTGCCTGTTTGCCTCTGATCACTCTTCCTATAGTCTCCATCCTTCCCCTGTCACCACCTCTGGTCTCCATAACTCTATTCGTCTCTCACAGCCTCCCCCCCTCCTCTTTGCCTTGATGCTCCTATCAAAATAAAGGGCAGCTCAGGTCATATATAGATGATACTCTGGTCAGCTGGTGATGTGTAATATGAAGCGTCCACCATCTGCTTTTTGGTGCTGCAGTCAGCGCCCTTTAACCTCTTACATTACTGAATTTTGCCTTACTTCCCTCCATCTCTCCTTCTTCTGTTCTCGCTTTTGCGTTTCAGAAGGTTAAAAAGTTACACCGCTAATCAGGCATATTTTCCTGAGCCCTGCACTGAATTCGTAACACATACAACACCAAACAAACAAGATTTTTTGATTACTAGACAAACCCAAGGGCTCTTTTATAGATCAGAGTTCCACTGTGACTCTCTTGGGGAGTTTGTTGTAAAAAAAGAAAGAAAAAAGAATGGGTTCCTTTTACTTTCCAGCAAGTTTTGACCATTGTTCTTTTTGTTTTCCTGTCTATTGTGTTTAAAAGGTCAGCCACAGTAAATCAAACATGGACAAATCTGCTCTCTTGCTTTCTTTTCTTTATCTTCCCTCATTTATTTCATTTTCAAGAAGTCATTCAAGGTGACCAAAAGGCTCCAGTATCTGGCCCCGATCAATCCACATTTTCCCCCATTCTCTCTCTCTCTCTCTCTCTCTCTCTCTCTCTCTCTCTCTCTCTCTCTCTCTCTCTTTGTATCGCTCAGATGCAGGGCTGAGTGTGTCTTGTATTAACAGTGCAGGCCATAAATGAAAGTGCAGTTCCATATGGCTTGCATTAAGCATGACACATTGCAGTAATATATCAAGATGCATAGCACATTGTTATTTTCATCTACAGTAATGAAACATATTTTTTGTCAACCATAACTATGAAGACAAGACTAAGAGAAAATAAAAACTTTTAAAAGAAACTATTTATTACACGTTTTGTTACGTAATCAATGCTTAATAATGATGTAAAAGATGCACAAATGGACATAATCATATATTAAGATTAGTTATTGTGAAGAGCACCGTCATTTGTTCATATTCCCAGTCATGTAGCCTGTCACTGGAGACTAAAACCGTGTGTATTTTTTTTCTGGAGAGTTGTCATAGCCGTGAAATAATCCATCGTTCGGCCCATCGAGTGGAACCATTTTAGTAGAAAGATTAGCACAGGATCAGGTGGCTTCCTTTAAATGAAGAGATGAAGACATGACCCCGGGGACAGTCTCGACATTACACTCTGCTTTGTGCCAAACATATTTCAACAGCTGAAGTTGGTCGAGTGAGACAAAATATTAAGATTTTGCTCTTTACTTTCAATGAACACACAGTGTGTGTGTGTGTGTGTGTGTGTGTGTGTGTGTGTGTGTGTGTGTGTGTGTGTGTGTGTGTGTGTGTGTGTGTGTGTGTGTGTGTGTGTGTGTGTGTGTTTCTTTATTGTGAGTTGGGGCAATAAGAGGTTGGGGTTGCGGACTGTAATATCCCCAGCCTTCTCTACCTTCTTCTCCTTTCCAAATTATTACCTTGGCGAGTTGATCTGATGGTGTAATAATATATCTTGCCTCTGGCTACGGGAAATGGCCGCATACATTATTCACACATGCTAAGATGCTTATTGATGACTCTTTTATTTATATATTTCCTCAACGCCAGAGTCATTTCTCACATATTGTACCCCTTGGTTTTTATCCTCTGTTTTGACGTGAGCCTTGTCTAATGAGACTCACTTACTCTCAGTTTTCAATTGGGTTGTGCTTGTTTGATGGGAATTTTGTTCAAGCTTTTGGCACGAGATATATCCATGTGGAACTGGGGCTAATAATACTCTTAGGTGGAGCCCCATTTATTAAATCTTCTTTATTTGATGTCAAAGCTCACTGTACTCATTTTGTCAGTGTTGTTTCCACTGGGGTATCACATAAGTGTGAAAATCCACAGAAAACATAACTCCATTGAGAAAATTAGCATGACTTTGCCTTAGGACTCTAGGGTAACTTTGTCTGATCTAATTTGTGTACATTCTCCAGCTATTTTCTTCCTTTTCATTTATGCGGCCACTGGAAATGAGGCACATTCTCTTTTATGTCAGTGCATGCTAAAGTTCAGTGGATGTTTAGTGGGTTTTCTCTCTGAACTCACTTTTCCACTCTGCTTAGTCCCGCAACCTCTGAAGCAGCAAAGACAGAACTGTGGTGAGCCATGTCTCTGGGCCCAAACTGTTATTTGAGCGTGGAAATTAGAGCAGCACTGGATGTTATCTTTCCACACGAGTTGGAAACAATCCTCCGCAGCCACCACTGGAATCTTAATCTAAAATAGTATAATGCTAATAATATTAGTGTAGCCTAATCTTTATCTTCAACTGTGCAGAAATATCAGGTTTCTAATGTTGATGGAGAACTTGCATGTCAACATTATGAATGTAGCTTTGAAGCTTTGAACTATATTTGGTACAGCCCTAGTGCAAATTCATGTTTTTTTCTGTTATTTAAAAAACAAACAACAAAAAAAAACAATTGGATAATACTTATTATTCAGAATCAGTTTTAAAACTTTGCTATTTGGCTTTTTTTTTTTTTTTTTACTTTCTATCTCTCTGGTCCTCAAATACACACACATTCAAAATACAGGCCATATCAAGCTGTTCAGTGGTGGGTGTTAACTTACTGTACAGTAATACATGTAACATTACATGAAATCTACTATACTGTAGCAGTATGGTAGACTGATTGGTTTGTTGATCGATCTATTTTCTATACATTCTTGTCTGTTTGCTTTAGAAATATATAGATACAGTGACTATAGACACATACAGTTTGGTTTGCTGGAAAACTTTCACCAAAAAGTAGATCCTTATGCTACAGCATTTGTTGTATTGTCAAGGGTTTTGTGAGAGACCAAAGTGACACTGAAGTGAAAGTATACACTTTCACAAAGCAGCATGTTAGCAGAGCAGTGTGGCACTAGAAAGTGTCTGCATTGTGCTGTGACTTCATGAATGTCAGAGCTAATGTATGTAGTGTATGTTATAATGACTTTTACTGTATTTAACTGTGGATAGATCAGGTCTGGATTAATAACGGCACTGTTGGCCCCGATGCCGATCTGGCACATTTGATGGATCTCTACTTAAAATAGAAAAAAATCTGTCTCGTCAGCCACAAATGGGACTAAAATCCTTCCTGGTTTAGTGTAGACAAGCCTTTCATATGACCCGCAATCAGAAATGCCACAAATATGAAAATAAGATTTAGATGAAAATACCAGAATTCCCCCTCAAATTAATCCTTGAGTGAATTTGCAATGTAGGTCCTCCTGATTTTATTTACATGCAAGAAATGCCACTTACCATCCGAACATCTGGGATTTAGTGGTGCAATATAGTGTCACGAAGTGAGTAAAAATAGGCGAGGCAGAAGACTAATTTTGCCACTCCATATTTAATGCCCTGGTAATAGTAGCCCTTTCTCTATTCTCTCTTCTTACCACAGTCTTCTTGCCAGTTACAATGGGCTGCCCTGGCCTTTCCTCTTGTCCACATATACACACACTGCCCAAAATATCATCTTTGGGCTGAAAAAGTAGTTTGATACACGTGACGATCCAAATACGAATCAGAATCAGAAGCAGAAATATTTTAATAATCTCAGGGGGAAATTATTTAAGGAGAAAAGAGCATGACAATTAGTGAGTATTAGTGATTTCAGATCAAAAAACAATCTTTGATGATCTATGTAATGTGTTCTGGGATTTTTTTTCTGCTGTAAACCACTTTTGTAGTATAGCTTACACTCTTTCAACCTGATGATCTTCTTTTTCAGTTTAGGATTTATTTCAGTTCATAGATTGCATTGTGACAGCCTTGAGAGAGAAACACATTAATTTGTTGCATTCACTATATGCATGTAGTAAACCTTATCTCGTAGGCCAATAGCACATGAAGACAAAAATAAATCCCAAACACTCAACAGGCAGTGTCAGCCAAGAAGGCACAGAGCAGGATATTTTGTTTTTGTCCAACACTAAAATGACTACTACTACTTGTAGACTTCTGAATACAAATCTGACTGTGTGCTACTGTATAAATAACAACAGAGGGATTACTCTAAATAAAGTCATTACAACAGTTACCCACAGACACATCTGTCTGGGTGCTTGCTCTATAGAGAAGTCATATCAGTGCAGTGCATATCAGCATATCCATAAAAAAACCATTACATCTGAGTGTGGAGGACTTAGAAGCAATGTAATGGGGTATAGGGTTGAGGGCACTTACTGTAAGCATAATAGCTGAAGAAGTTTTGGGGGGCATTTCTTTCAACGTCCAGATGTGAGCAGAGAGGTCAGGAAGTGTTCTAAAGAGTGGATTTAGGAGCATGCAGGAATGTGTTCTGAAAAAGAAAAAGAAGCAGAAATATGTCAAATTCTCCCCCATAGTGACCATTTAGACATTATCTCTATTTTCTTACCTGGCCACCTGCCAACAGTGATGTTGGAACCATCTAGCCAGCCGTGGGCAGTAGAGCGGGTCGTCCTTCATCCAAAAGATCGCTTGTTCAATTTGCAGCTCCTCTGTCCGCATGCAGAAGTGTCCTTGGGCAAGATACCCAAATTGCTCCCCGTGCTGCACATGGGTGTGTAAATGTGGTCTGAATGACTCGATAGTTGATGGGCAGGTAGCCTCTGCCATCAATATGAATGTCTGTGTGAACGAGTGAATGTGACAAGTAGTGTAAAAAGCACCTTGAGTGGTCAGAGGACTAAAAAGATGCTATATAAGTACAAATCCATTTACTTTGGCTTTTTCCAATCTCACCAGGGATGGACAGGTCGATAACTCACTAATCACTACTTTGATACTCGAAGACTTGCTCATGTGTTATTGATGCCTGTGAATAACAGGTAAAGTGTTTTCTTTCACAACGCAGGCTCTCTCATTTTAAAGGATAAATGTAATTTTGTGAAATGATGGCTCATTTTATAACATGTACTTTATATAATCAATTACCTATTAAGTCTATAATGTAAGTGTAAGTCTATAATAGTTTTATTTTTTTTTCATTCTGTGCTAGTTTTTAAATGCTGATTGGTCAAATTATAATACTCATTCAAAAGTGTTACTGTGTTATTATATTTAAAAACATATTCTAATGAACTGCTGTCAAAATCAATAGTGTCATAAAATACTGCATGTAGATGTGCGTACCGATAATTCTTCCCACTTTCTTCCTTTTTATCTGTCTCTTGATCTCTCTCTTCTTCGCTGTCATCCTTTGAAATAAATTGTCTGTGCCTGAATGCGTGATCTTTACTGTTAGCGATATGGTGTTCAATTTGATTTTCCAGCTGAGAGCCTGGCAGTCTCTGTGAGGGCTACTATGAGAAAGGATGTGCAAGAGAATGACTTGGAAACATATTTCAATGAAGCTGTGTGTATGAATCCAAATGTGGCCCTGAGTGTCTTAACCTCAGTGTGTGTGTGTGTGTGTTTGTGTGTGTGTGTGTGTGTGTGTGTGTGTGTGTGTTTGTGTGTGAGAGAGTATGTTAAGCCTTGCTCCACTGACACTCCTCCCTCCTTCTCCACAGAGAGAAGTGCCTTCTTTCGTTGACCCCTGTGGCTGTTTGGCTCTACTGAAGCCGCCTCTGCCTCTGTGCCTGTCAATGTCTGCCAGAGTTGCCAGCCACACCAGAAGCTCGGGGACTGCCCGGATTGCCAACCTCATCCACTGAGACGGTCTCCACACCACTGACACCTCCCTCCTTCCCTCCACCAGCCAGACCTCTCCCCATCCATACCACTCAGTCCTCGTCGGTGGAAGTCAAACAGTCTGCTCTCCCCTGCAGACAGAGCCTGATATTTAAGACAGGCGGCTTTCACCGTCCTCCCTCCTCTCCCCCAGCCCTGCATCTTTTCATCATGGGCCAGCTTGATCGATAATGTGTTTTGCCATTTGTCTCATCTGACAGTTCAGCCGAGGAGTGAGGCAATAGCCAGAACTGGTGTGAGAGAGAGAACGAAAGAGAGAGATTACGAAACAAACCCCCGAGGCCATCACCAGCCCAGGCCCTGGGTGACAGGCAGTGAAGGATTCTTATTACAGCCACAAACAGACTCTTAGGATGGGCCCCAGGTGGTAGGCGAGTCCAAGGCCTAACAGGCTTCACCTCAGAATCACACCCTGTGGAAAAAAAACCTTATAAAACTAGATTTTTCCCATGTCCTTGACCTATTGTTTCGCATCATTCGCCCCAGTGTCATTAAAACATACAGACACACATATAATTACATTTGCTGGATATCTATTTCTTTTAATCGACCCCTCCTGCCTGGTTCAAAATGACGATGAATGTGACACAGATCCGGGACACAAAGTGGCTGACATTGGAGGTTTGTCGGGAATTCCAGAGAGGAACGTGTTCACGACCGGACAGCGAGTGCAAGTTCGCCCACCCTGCCAAGAGCTGTCAAGTGGAAAACGGCAGAGTCATTGCCTGTTTTGACTCACTCAAGGTGAGCATGACAAACACCTGTGATGTTCATTCATGACTGCCTTGTCTTCTCTTTTTCCTGGCGTGAAATGTACACTTTATATTTTGGGGTTTTAAGGATGTCAGAACTTTTTAGACCTAAAAGAAGGTGTAGTTGGAGATTCTCAGCTTAATGGAGGGCAGAAAAGTCTCTAATAAGTTAAAAAGAAAAGTCATCGCATGGGGATGCATGCATTTATGAATATGTGTATGTATGTGTGTGTGTGTGTGTGTGTGTGTGTGTGTGTGTGTGTGTGTGTGTGTGTGGGTAAGCCCAGATGAGGCTGTAATCGCATTAACATCTGTGAATAAGACTCAGAATTTCCCTCTCTGGTACATAACTTTAGTGCAGAACTATCGGTTGCCACTTTGCGAAAGTTTCTGTGTGATCGCCACATCAACTGGCTGAATGGGAAATATGGAACTAGGACAGCACACTGTGTATTTCATGTTTGTATGTGAGTCAGTGAGTGTATGTATATGTGTGTTATTTTGAGGTCATGCAGCACAGTGGGGTGTTCTCAGAAGCCTCTGTAATTTACTGTGTATTTTTGCCCTGGCACTGGGACAACGTACTCCCACTACGCTGCTCTCTCTGTCTCTCTCTCTCAGAGACAGGAGGAGAAAAATCAAACAGGAAGAAGATGGAAAAAGGGAGGAAAATAGAATGGAAGAAAAAAAGTACATATATATTAAGGGATTTATTACGGAACGCTGCATATTCATAGTGGCAAGAAATGTTTTTTCTGATGCTCGAAAGCAAAGCTGACTAGAAGGAATGTAGTCTCTTTACGGAAGGATTTAGTTAAGTTTGAGTAAAAACCTCAATAATAAGTGAGCTTGATTTTGCATCATGACTCAACCAACTATGTCTATTACAAATTCCGTTTAGCTACTGTACAAGAATGTAGGCACATCCTGGACTGGACAAAACATTACCAAGGATCATGATCTTGGCAGTGATGATGTTTCCTTCAAATTGCAGTGAGCAAACACAGAAATTGCAAGAAGGTAGTTGGGATGGAGGATGCCAAAAGAGCAGGACTTTTACATCACAGATTGGGGTTTGATTCCTGAGTTAGTGAAAGTTTATAGTTTTAGTTAAATTTTAAACAAGAATTATATTCTCCTGCCACGCTAGCAGTTTGTGAGGCTGCTTGTTATGTCATGTTTAATGTTTACATGTGTCCCTATGTTAGCTTTGAGCTTTAGCATGCAAACATTTACTAATGTGAACTTGAGACAAAGTACAGCTGAGGCTCATGAGAATTGTAGTAGTTTTGCAGGTATTTGGTGATAAACCAAAATACAGAACAAACTCAAATTTGGACCTCATGGTAGTCAATCCAATAGTTAGATGGGCATGAAATATCAACCTTGCGTTGTTGCTACAGGAAAAGTCAGGGGATCACCAAAATCATTATGTCTCTTCCTCTCGGGACTATACATGTCTGCACAAAGTTTGATGGCACTCTATTCAATAGTTGAGATATTTTAGTTTGGACCAAAGCGATAGACTAACTGACCAAGAGATGGCACAAATAAAATGATTCTGCTATTCAGGCAGGTAAACATCCTGTCTCATGCTTCAAGTCAGCTTTGACTTTATCAATACAAACTTTAACCAAGACACTTCCCCCCTTAACCAAACCATGAAGTTTTTAATCATGCTTTAATTGTCATGAGCGGTAAAAACAATTAATATTATGCAGATATGTTTGGCCACCGTAGTACATTTCTCTCGTAATACTGTATATTTGCTATAACATAATTTCTTAGAAACAAAGACAGGAATCAACTCACGTCAACTAGAGCTCTGTTAGAAGAAGAGAAGATACGGCAATACACATTTTTTTAAATGCACTATAGGCAACACATTACCCCCTCAGTCTTAAACACACACACTTCACAGTTGCCGATGCCCATACACTGTGAATATATAGTGCATCTGGTCACACTTATAATTTCATTCAACAGTGAAAGAGTGTGTAAAGAGTCAGCTGTGGCAGCATGTGTCATGGCAGAGAGCCAAACATAAACACTGGCCTTCTGTAATATAGTATATAAAGTACATGTGCATGTTCATATGTGCATGTTCATATGGAGTACACAACATACGCACACATATATCACCCAAACAAAATCACACTGCAGCATTTTAGCCTGCTGCCTCATTATTCCAGGTACTGGAAATGTGTTGGACACAGCGTTATCGGTTAAGTCAACGTGGGTGTTTTGGCCCAAGTGAGCACAATGATTCTTGATCTAGAGTTCTGTCTACTGCGTTGTGCACATGTCCTGTAATTTGTCTCCTATCTGATTGGCAAGCAGGGTGTTATTCTGTGTAACTGTAGACCAGAGCTGGAAGTCAGTCAAGCCAATCCAGGCCACAGCTCCCCTCCCTGCCTCCGTGACAGAATGATAGATCTGTTTTATCCGCAGATGAATTCATAATACATAGCTAGGCATGGAGAGAGGGGCAAGGGGATAGGGAAGGACAGCGGGAAGATGTGGAGAGAAAAAAGGGAGTAAAGGGATGGATGATGGTACACGTGGCTTCGCACTCCTGGACAATTTGGCATTCCTGTTGAAATGTAGCTCGGCAAGGGAAGGGACAGCCTGTAGATGGAGAAATAGAAAGGCATCTGTATTCAAATGGTCTTTTTTTTAATCAGATTTAATAAATGCACTTTGCTCTGTTTGTTTGTTTATTTGTATCCCTTTAGCTTCAGCACAGCTAGAAGCTACTCTACCAGGGTCCTGCAATTTTATGTTTTGACAATACAATTTACACAATCACATTAAACACAATACTTAAACATTAAACATTACATCACGCAAAACACAACTCAAATAGTGAAAGAATTATAACTGATGCAATTAAACAAAAAAGCAAAAAAAAAAAGCCATTACACGACTCCGAATGAGTCTATGTCTAAAGAATTAGTGATAAGAAAGCCCATGCAGCCAACTCACTACAAGAACTACCATAAGATACTGATGTTTCGCTGAAAGTAATATTATTTAAGTGATTTTTATATTTAAGATATATTTATATTTCATTGAGTGTTTTGTTGTTGTTGTTAATATTATTTGGGAGTAAGTTCCATTCACACATTGGTCTGTATGTGACAGAACGTTGAATTGATTTGGTTTTCGCTTAAGGTCAAATAAAAAACCTCCAACTGCATGTCTTGTTTGATAATGATGTATCTGTACTAAAAGAGATTTTTTTTATGCACAATAAAAGGTGCCTTAGTTGTTATGACCTTCAGTAAGAAAACCATTAGTGAGTACACAAATCTATTTTTAACTTCTAACCAGGAAAGGCTTTCATGCATTTCACTGCCATTTGACCTTAACCTACATGAAAGAGCTACACGTGCAGCTTTACTCTGTATCAATTGTAGTTTTTTAATATTATCTATTGAAATGCCAGACCAAACCACAGATCAGTAATCCTGGTGTGAAAAAACAGAGCCTGAATTACTTCTTTAACTGTTTGTGGTCTTTTAATAACGGACAGAGTGTTGGCGATTTTAGTAACCAGTCTCTGTATGTGTTTGTCCCAGAACAATTTATTATCAACGATAGCCCCTTAAAGTTCAACCTCTTCTCCTTGTTCTACCAAAGTTTGTCTTGTACTAAGATCAAGTTTCTGTTTGGAACATAAACTAGTTCTTTTAATACATTTAAAATAAGTTTGTTACTGCTGATCCAGTCTACTACTGATTGTACTTCTCTCTGTAATTTGGTATTTAAATCATCAACATTTGTTTTTGCTAAATATGTAGTGGAATCTTCAGCAAACATTGAAATACTTGCTTTGTCTAGTACAGAGGGAAGATTGTGTAGAGGAGGGGCCAAGACAGCTTAATTAGGGCACTCCATGGTAGCCTTACCTTTTGGAAAAACTCTTAACATTAAAGTAAACTAATTGTCATCTGTCAGTTAAATAACTCTTCATCCATAATAATGCTGTTTGAGACAACAGTAACAATAACTCATGATCAATTATATCAAATTTTTTTTTGATGATGAAATTATTTTTCTATATGCATGCTGATAATTTGTAACCAAATCATTTTTAAAAAATAAGACTGAATCTGTTCATAGACAATTCTTTCCATTATCTCACCCAAAATTGGTAACAAACTTATTGGTCTACTGTTTGATCCAGAGATAGGCATTTTCTCATTTTTGGGAAGTGGCACAAACATGTATTTTCATTAAAACATTTAATTATATTAATTATCAGTTAAATGTGCAACCATATGAGCAATGATTGAGGCTATTGGCTTCAGCAACTTGTCATGGAGATAGTCAACCCCTGGTGGTTTATTTTTACAATTCATAAGTAATAAAAGTAAAGTAATACCACCTTCGACACTGGCATTCTTAAGCTTGAAGCAACATGTCTTACCTTCCATGATCTTGTTTGTTTATCAATTTATATGATAAATCTGTATTCTGTGGGTGTGTAGTATTTTTGAGTTTATCAGTTTTATTTATGAATTAATCATTGAGATGATTGGCAATATCACTTGGTTTAGTGAACAATTCACCTTCACTTTCTAATCTGGGGTCAATTTAGTATTTCCTCTTAATATATAGTTTGAAATATCCCATGATTGTTTACTATCATGTTTTATTACTGTAATTGTATTATTATAATACAATTTATTTTTACAGTTACAAAATGTAAGTTAATAATATATTTGCCAGTCGGATTTAAAATCAGGTGTGATTGCTGTTTGCTTAGCTTGATTTCTTTCCTTGTAGTCTTTTAATTCTCGATGTAACCATGGGGCGTTGCCGTTTCGAACAGTAAACTTCCTGATTCTACAACTGTCATTTAAATTCGATCATAGAGCTGAAATGCTTTCTTTAATTTCTGACATCATCTTTATACTTTCATTGATTGAAACTCCTGAATGATCTTTTCATTATTACTTTTGGACCCGACTTTGGAACTTTTGTTTTCCTTACAATTGCATGAGCTCTGTATCTTTATTCTTTATTTCTTACCTGTAGGCCTTTATATTGTGATGTAAGTATTGCTCCCTCTCTTTCTTAAGCTTCATCAGTAATTCAGTGTTATCTAAAAAAAAAATTAAAAAAGCAGTGAAGTTTTAGCTCCCTTCAATGGGTGGCGTGACGATGGAGTGATAGAGGCAAAAAGGAAATGAGTCAGAGGCAGATCCACTATAGGACTGGCTGATATTACAGAGAGAGTGAACATCTCAGTCTGAAATCACAACAGTAAAAAAGAAAAGTAACCTGACAAAGACGTGTGGAAACTGTCTGGGTACACAGCACAACTTCAACAATATTTCACATAGTGTATGTGTATTCATTTAGTATTTGAATGAATACAGGTAAAATATTGGGGTTATTTTGGCTGATGGAAGGTAACTGGCTCAATCTGCATTTTGCAAGCAGTATTAAAACAACTACTTCACTACTCTTATGGTCTTCTCAGAAGGTAAGCGATGCTATTGGATCTGAGGGGTCTCAGTTAAACTTCTCAAGTGAATAGGAGGCAGAAAAACACATCGCAATTAAACACCATATGCTCTCTGCTTGGTATCCAAGGATACAGCTTCTGTGCAATACTGTATCCGTGCTGGCCACTACGAGCTAAATTAGCAGTGTTTTAACTTTATAGCCTAGTTTAAGTTAAAACATAACATTATCTGATGCATCCAGTCTGCCCTCCGGTATACATCATAATAACTGTTTAGAAATCAGTTATACTGTATATTTCAGGGAACTGCAGGGATCGGTCTCTCATCCATTGACTGTGTGTTGTGTAGTAAAAACACAAAACAATTCAACTCTGGCACCGGGTGGGCATGTGCTTGAGATGAGCATGACCATGTCAGCTTCAGAGGACTATGCCCGCTTGTCAAGTTGCATGTGCCTGCCTAACTCTCCGCTCAATTGTCATTGAACAGGAATTACTAGGTGCGACAAACATTCCCCGTCTAAAAAGACCTTATTTAAACATGTGTTTTAATCATCAAGTTGAGCACACGCCGAGTAGTGGATACTGTCCTCTACAAAAAATGACAGCATTGGTTTTTTGTTCAAATGCTTAAAACTTAAAAAAAATATGTTTTTCTGAAAGCAGTCTACAGGTGTGTTCACACACAACTCAAAGCAAATTCTCTATCATTTGTATTTGCATGTAAACCAGATCAGAAAATATTCATATGACTACTACTACTAAGGTTGCTGTTCCTTTTGGGCTTTTGGCCTGCCAAAGGAATTCAGCATCTTGTTACTATTAGCAGCAGTAGACAAAGCTGCTTTCATTGAAAGTAAATGAAAAGCCAATCTGGGGGTGTTTAGGCTGACGAAATACAATAAACTCGTCATTGGGGCTGTGATGGGAAATAGGAAAGAATGAGCCAAAAAGCCACAGGAGCACTATTACAGTTTGATGGACTAGCTACTGATGACTGTGCTGAAATTGTCTCAGTAGGTTCAATTTCCACGTAATTTCTTCTCATTAAGATATTCATCCTTTCTATTAACATCTGAATATTTATTCTCTTCTTGATATCAGAAACCTCAGTTTTCTATGAAAAGAAATATAAGAGTATTATATAGGCCCCATTTTGTGAGAGTGTGAGATTTCTATGTCTGTTTGGATTATAAAGAAGGTCAAGGTACTATATAAAAACTGTGAAAGTATCAAAACCCTCAATCCACAAAGAAATGCACACAGCACGTATTCAGAAACTGTGTCTTTAAACGAGCCGCAGGAATTCTGTACGGTTGTGATGTCACAACTATATTATATATAGGTAGAAAGTAGAAAGCTACAGTGCCTTTACAGTTATTTCCTGGCTGCAATGAGGCTTCAGAGACACAGAGAGCATAGATGTGGAAGACCTGAAATCGTTGACCTATCACAGCAGACTGAGCTTTTTCGGGAGGGAAAATTGAGGATTTCAGACAGAGGGTGCATGCAGGTATATTCAGAAAAACAAGAAAAATAATGTGCTTTTTGAAATATTACAGCATGTAAACATGTTGCAGTAGAAACGTAAAATAAGTATGAACCTAAAAATGAGCATCATCTCACCTTTTATATAAAGATGTTAGCTGGACTTCTGGGTGGGTGAAACTCCCTAAAAACCCTCTAAGCTAGAAAAACTACATTGTTAAATTTTACATATACTTAATCCACCTTTACAATTGGGAATACATTATATCAGGAATACATATGAATAATTGGTTTTTTTTGTTTGTTTGTTTTGTTTTGGGGAGTGGTTGTTGCAGTTGCTGTTTTTTTGTCTGTTTGTGTTGATTATATTTAAGTCCTAAATAAAGATTCTCACTCAGTGTTAACAAGCCTGCTCAGGAATAACCAATTAACTCATTTACTTGCTTCAAAGAAAACAAGATAATATAAAACACTTTAAAGGAAAGTCATGGATGTAAATGAGTAGGGAATACTCAACTATGTTCTTTAGGGATGAATGAAGCTGTAGATGCATTTTCTCTCTGACTGTCATCATTTTGTCTGGGAGCTTTGAAAGAAAGCTGTGATGCATTTTCTCTTAAAAGTAAAGGGTTGGTAATTTCTACATTTTACTGGTTTTCAACCTCTGTATCCTCCAGCCTGTAATCAAGACCATGTTCTGCCAAAAGAAATATCAAATTACCACAAACTTTAAAATTTTTAATAGAAAGTGATAAAAACTCCTTAACACAAAATGGTTATGAGGAAACTGTGCCATAACCAGATACAATAAATGTTTAACATTCAAAATGTTGTAGAATGGAGTCATACTGTACATTGATGGGATGCATTTTCTAGTTTATTATTTAGCAAAGTTACCCTAACTTCAACCTCCAACTAATTATTTTTAGTATTTATTTTTTTTGCCTAGACCCTAATAGTTATTATCTAATAGTTGAGATAATGTATCCTGTAATTCATTAAACTGCAATTTATTGTGTGGTGTTTTTCACAGTGGAGGAATGTACTACTCCCACAGTCTCACTCCTACACTGTGTTGCGTATTTTCCTTTGAATTTATGAGTTTGTTAGTGAGTGTGGACTCCACCTGCTCATCTGATACAAAATCCCACAATTATTTTATTGTGAAATTAACAATCACAGAAAATATATACACGTGCATATTATTAAATTGAAAGACATTAGCAAGAGAAAACAAAAAAAGTTGAAACTCAATATATTAATTTGCCCAAATCTATATTTTCATTGAATTAACTATGAAGAAGTTGAACTATATCTTATTGAGTCTGCAACTTCTCCATACCGTGTTGTATATCAACACATGTGACTTAAAGAAGTGAACCAGATAGCCAGTTAGCTGTTTAGCATAACAACTCTGAAGCAACAACACTGAAATACTCTAGTGTATAGTATGTGTCGTAAAACCCCAGCGTTTTACAGTTTTTCTCAATTGCTAAAACACTAAACCCTGTTGTCTGAACCAATTTCTCTGTTGCCCGAACCCACTGATTGAATCAATCACTCTTTTGGCAAAACCATGAGCACTTTTCACCTGTTTAGACACAACTTCCCAACACATTTTCATTGTGATGCACCTGTGCTGCAGAATGGTGAGCACAGGTGGCAAAAGTCAAACACAATTAAAGCACGGTTGTCACTACTTGGACACAACAACTCAAAATTGATAACACTTGTGGCTAATGATGTGAGGGAATATATAAAGCCAGTTCAGAGAGCACTGATTTGTGAGGCACTACAATGGATAGAAATCTGAGAGGAAGAGTTTGTGTGAGAGGAGGTCAAGGTGGTCAAGGTGATCAAGGTGGTCAGCGAAGACGAAGAGCAGTAATATCTGATGAAATCAGAGCTACTGTGATTGACCATGTTTATTTCCATGGTATGATCATGAGGGAGGCCGGACAAAGGGTACAACCAAACATCGGTAGATTCACTGTGTCCACCATAATCTGAAGATTTAGAGAAGAGAATAGGTAATTATCTTTTTTGACATTATAGTACAGTATGTAAATGTTGAGAGCAAATTACTGTATGACATAATACAGTATATACTGTACCACAGTATACTGTGATTAAATATATGTTTCAGTACATCACTGTGCCAATGTACTGTAGTATTGTAATGGAGGGTTAGTCTGTCTTTAGGCCTAGTATTCCATATTCCATGTATATGTTTTGTAACTGCATGTTCTCTTTTTGTAGAATTGAAAGACTGCCACATGGGGGTGGGAGGACAGGTGGCACATGTACACATGTGGCAAATGCATACGATTTATGTTTGTTTTGTACAAGTGCTGCGTGTAAATGCACAAGATTTCTGTTTTTTGTCTTTGTGTAAAGTGCTAAATGCAAAGGTTTTTTGTTTTGCAACATGCATTCAGCTTCATGTCCTGAGCGTTGTGTTTTCTATTTTTCTATGTAGTGTTTAGTGACTGCTCAGTAGTGTTTTTAATTTTGATTGACTTGGGGCACGATTTGACAACAAAGTTCAGTTTTGGGCACAGATTGAACTGTTTTGAGGTGAAAGTTTGGTTTTGCAGTCTGAGGTTTTGTGAATGTAGCTTGAAAATTGGAGTTTGTGTTCACAGTTTAGAGAAAAGGAGAGAAGCTTTCAAGAAATGTGTCTTAGCAATCAATGCATTCTGTCCAGATACATGTTATATATCTCCAGTCACTACATGTGAGTTACGAGAAGCACTTTTTTCCTGTCAGAGTGATCAATAATTAAGGGCTTATTTATAAAGAGTACAACTACACACACCCATACATTTTCATATTGCGCAAAAATAGCCACTCAATCATGAACTAAGCAATGAATGTTGTACCACATATGTAGTATACTTCAGAGTCCTTGAAAAGATCCAACAAATGTAGAGGGTGAGAGAGAGAGAGAGAGAGAGAGAGCAAGAGAACACATAACAGGAGAATAGGTAAGGCAATATGTATTGAGATAAGAGCCCAGTAGAAAACGGAGCTAGAAGTGTGTGTGTGTGGTGTGTGTGTGTGTGTGTGTGTGTGTGTGTGTGTGTGTGTGTGTGTGTGTGTGTGTGTGTGTGTTTGTGTGTGTGTGTGTGTGTGTGTGTGTGTGTGTGTGTGTGTGTGTGTGTGTGTGTGTGTGTGTGTGTGTGTGTGTGTGTGTATGTGTGTCTGTGTCTGTGTCTGTGTCTGTGTCTGTGTCTGTGCGTGTGTGTGTGTGTATGAATGAGTGTGCAGTGCACAGAGGGATGCCGTATATTGGATAAGAACTCTTTGAAAGGGAAACGTCCTCCAGCAGTGTTAATTTGCTCTGTATCTGTATGCTACTGTCATGTTCTCTGCTCTCATCCTATCCTCTCATTACCTCTGTTGATCTGTCTCTACTCAAACCATCCTACATCCACCCTGCACCCCCACCCCCCACTTCTCGTCATTTTGTTTTCCTCTCCCAGGCATAGAAGACTCTTAAATTTCCATTTCACACACAGTGATTTTTGTATTTTTTTTTCGTCTATCACTTTCCCTCATGTTTGTCTCTGTTTTTTTTTTGTTTTTTTTTACTGTGATCAGCCATCAGGAAGAGATGATTCATACTTCAATGATGGACACTGCTTACTTGTCCTTTTGCATCATCAGAATTTGGTCCGCAGAGATAACTAACGGTAACTGTGTTTAGACTGCTTATACATGTGAAAATGATGTTCGTCCACACGGTCGATGTGTCTTTGTTGTCTTAACTGCATTGTTCCTCAAAAATTAACTTTTCCTGATCCAGAAAACCGTGCAAGAACAGTTTTCAAATGTATCCAATTTGTGGGCCGCATGCTAAAAGCTTGTTTTTGTGTGTAAACAATGCTTGCTCAGGGTTGAAGGCCAAAACAGAGAGAAAAATGCATTTTTAAATTAAGTCAGCCATAGTGTGAATGTGATCTAAGGCTGTTTTCACAGCTGCCATATTTAGTTCTGTTGAATCGAGCCTTGGAGTGTTTATCCCCTTGGTGTGATTTGTTTGGGCAGGTGTGAACACAGCTATCATACAGAGCAAAACAAACAAACTCAACGCTTCGGTATACTTCGTTTATGGTGAGAACGTGACCTTGATGTGACCCAACTACCAGGTGTACGCCACGAATGCTAAACGGCTCTTGTAGCCAGGTCTGCTTTGAAATCTAACTGCAGTCAAGCACGCCATTGCAGAAATGTACATTACATACATTTAATCACAGAAATTTCACAACATCATATTATTAAATTTTATTTTTGTGGTTTGCTCTTAATCTGGACAGTGCAAGATAGTTAGCCTACCTTGCTAACATTAGCACTGATTACTACTTGACATCACACTCCCATGGAGAATGCTTATTTAGAGGGCCACTGTCACTGCAGAAAAATGTATTAAAATGAAATATTGGTTACAATATTAACCAATTGATCCCCAGTGCAATTTCAGTCAAAAGCAGCTGGACTTTTTTCTAGGAAGATGTTTCACCTCTCCTCCAAGAGGCTTCATCAGTTCATGTACGCAATTGACCAGGCTGGAACTGGTCCAACTAACTGGTGTGGAAATCCTTCTTTAGTGCTCTATTGAGTCTTAACAACAGTCCTTGGAGGACTGTTGTAGGAGGCCATTTGTGAACAGACGTTCTTTGAGGTTAGATTGTTGAATCTCCTGGGAAGGGATGAAACCGACTGCTAACAAAGTCGAAACCTACTTTCCACCAACGACTGTCACTATAACGACGGTCGTTGGCACTTGGAGCACGAAGGGGTTCCAGTGACATCATCGGCCTTGTGAAAGGTTAAATACCTGGATCTCCACATCAGTTAGTTGGATCAGTCCCAGCCTGGTCAGATGCGTTCATGAACTGATGAAGCCTCTTGGATGAGAGGTGAAACGTCTTCCTAGACAAATAACCCAGTCCAGTTGCTTTTGACTGAAATTGCTTTGGGGATAACGAAGACCTGGACAAATGAGAACATTCACAGGCTTATTAACCAATTGAGTGTACACGGCAAAAGAAACCCCAAAAATAAAGTTACTGATTTCTGAGCAAGAATACATTTTATTTACATTTCCACCTCAAAACAAGGCTCCATACTTGATGTTATGTTTGGGCATCTTTTGTATTTTGAATTGTGCCTTGAAAGTGCTTGTTTGTACATGAGTATCCTCTGAGCTGTTATATAAAGCAAACATGATGTTATTAGTATTACAGAAACTCAAAAACATTAGCGTTAGCAAGTGGGTGTACTTCTTCTAACTGTTATCATCGGCACTCTGCAGATCCATTTATAGAATATGTATTTTGGGCCCAACTAAATAAGATATACCATATCTGATTCATCACATAGCTCAGTCCCACACAGGACATTATGAAAGGAGGCTTTTATTAGCACATTGCCATGAAGTAAGCAGTGAATACACAGCCAGCAGCTATTAACGTTGTCTGGCTCTCTCTCTCATGAGCAAGTCCTCCCTTGAAACGTCTCCTCTAAATGTCTCTCTGTCCTCAGAGGCCACCATTTCTACACCCATCTGTGGATATGCTGCCTCAGCATACACACCAAACACACACACATCCATATTTAAACATGCTGCATCAGCATGGAGACATGATACAACAACATCAGAGTTAAAATACATACAAGGGCATTCAGGAATAGCCTCTCACAACATGCATTCATCTCTCTTTCACCTTTTGGCACCCACTTTCACTTACTCCAAACTACTGTGGCCTCAAACTACAACACTCTACATGCAAATTCCTCTCCAAATATGTTTTTGGCATTATGTATGTGTTTTTGTGAGATGCTGGAGGGCCCTGGACATTTAGGTATTCTGAAGCTTATATCAATATCTCTGCATGCTGAGTCGTGATGTCCCATTGCTATTGCTGCTCCTGCTGCTACTGCTGTTGTGAACAGAATAGCTAATCAGTTATGGCCTGATCCATTCCTGATAGTATGTCTGCACCTCACTGCTGCTTTTAAAGTGTGCCATTTGTAGTTTTTTGAAGGTTTTGTGGTAAAAGAAAAAATTAAGTTAGCCTGCAGACAATTAAAGGTAGAAAGTGTGAGTAACGGAGCATTAATGCAGAACAGCAAGCCAGTCTAGTCTACCAACCTGTTATTTGGCTCCTGTCTTTCAGTGGTGCCATAACTCTGTCTACCCCTGTCTTGCCTTTTCTCCATCCTCTTCCCATCTGTCACTGACCCTCTGGTCTTCATATGATATCAGGAGTCCAGACACTTTTCAGTCGCACTTCTGAAGTCTAATACCTCACTTTCATCCCTGAACACACAGCGACGCAACAAACAAAGTGTTTCTCTCTATCACAAATAGTGACGCACGCACACACACACACACACACACACACACACACACACACTCAGTAAGGCAGAGAGAGTCCTGTGGAATCATGAGCATTCACCTCAGGTAGGTAATCATGTTAGAGTGGCTTTGGTGCCTGGTTAATGGTATTGCAGGCTGCAACAGGCAGGAATTTGGAAGCTGGGCAAGTCTTTATTGTGCATTTTCAATTGATCATGTATGCATGTCTCATTACAGAAGCCATTGTACTCAAGTTTCCAATCATGACGTTATGGGATTGAGAAATTAAAATGGGACAGGAGAGAGTTTGGATGATAAAAGAGAAACCAAAGGACAGAATGTGTCATTATTTTGGATTACAGTTCATTTCAGTTGCTAATGAATATCTGTCAGTACTGAATCCACTTTTTCCAAAACTCTTCATGCAGTCCGCATTACCAATATTCATCTTGACCAAAAAGCTAATCCCACCTCGAAAGCTCCTTCAACCCCCACCTCATAATACATTCCAAACTGTCAAATTATGTGAATATCTGCACCAACCACATCGAAATATACTGTATATAAAATCATAGCAGAATATTTACGACAGATTGAAATAAACATTACAAACACAGCTGATGGCAATTTCTACTGAAAAAGAAGACACAAAATGTGATGCTGATGAGAACTTGTAGACAAATCCAAGAGAGAGGAAGGACTAGAACCCTCACAGTACTGTACACAGTATGAACGATTATACTATACATGTTGTTGATGAATTCGTATTTTTTGTTCCAAATTTTTTATTTTTCCCTAGTAAATTACTATACAGTATGTAAATATGTAGAAACACTGAAAGATATTGAAAAACATTATACGCCTTGAAATCCCGACCAACACTCTAGAAAGGCATAGGGTCCGGCAACAAGCAATAGACCTTCCCAACTCAAGGGGCGACACCAATGCATGCACTTCAAAGTACCACTGCACTTAATTGGATTGTATCCTATGACCAGCTACAACCAGTCAGAGCAATGAACAAGGTGACAACAATCATCACTGGTTACGCCCGCCCATAACAGATAGTAAGATTTGATTGGTGGTTGGGATTTTCTAACACAAGCACTATTCGGATGGGATTAGTTTTACGTGGGGTTCTGGGGTAAGGTATCTTTTACCAGAGATCGTCGCGTCTGAATGCACCATGTCGGTTAATATTCCAGAGAATGTCAGTAAATCCTTTAGTTTAGTGTTTAGTTAGTTTTGTGATATCATGAAGCAACGTAGCACACACTTTGCGACAAGGGGGTGAAAGTGGTGCGTGAATAGAGTAAACCCTCCCACTTCTGGTAGATTACAGGGATTTCTTAATCCCGTGTTAATTGGCCATTCATATAACAGACGTCGACTATTTTGCCCCAAGTCCACACGTAAAACTAACCGCGCCCAAATAGGGGTATAGTTGATGAGTTCCGACAGTACGTGCCCAGAGGCACCTTTGAAAATGTGGCTTCAGTAACTTGTTAGCAATTGAAAAAAATGTGTTTATCGACTCTAAATTGAAGTGTCTTTGGCAAACCCTTAACTTTTTATGTAGCAGCATCATCTGGTCAAAATCTGAATTTAATCAATACTTTAGTTGATGTCCAAGTACTTAGAAAACTAATGACATATTAACTTCAGCAAAACTTAGATGAGGAATATGGTCAACACTGTACTTGTTATGAAAACTATGCTTGCAGGTATACAGTATAATTTGTTACAGGCAAGTCTAGCTTAATTAATGCAACTAGAAATATTTTAATATTTACACCAGACACATTCATATTTTACATTATAAACAAGATTTGATTTTAGATTTTTTTAATTTATTAAAGTATTGCAAACATTTCCTTCTCCGACCTCCGTTCCCGAGGGAGTGCAGTAAACAAGGCTTAACTGAGAAACGATTTCTGTCTCTGCATCTGTCATTACCATGTTTGTTGTTTTATTTTCCCCCCGCAGTTATAAACATGCATTCATGAATTCACTCATTGCCACCATCACTCACTCCTTTAATTAGAAAATAATCAGAGTTGGATGAGAGGTTCATTAAATCTCTTCCTTGAATGCCATCAGCCGCTAACACAGGAGTGGGACATTTATCAAGCTTATGAAAAGAACTCAGAAACCCCCTCCCACTTTGTTTTCTCTGCTGAGACGGAACACTGTTTAAGAGGACAGAATCAACAGACTTTGAGCAATCAACAAGTGGTGAGCCAAAGGAAGAAAGGGTTTCAGCATTAAAATGTAAGAGTGGGAGGGAAAACAGAAAGTGAGGGAGTAGGGGAAGGAGGGGAGCAAAGAGAGAGAAAGAGAGATCATTAGAGAAGTGCTAATTAACAGAAACCACACTGTTTAGCAGCACTTTGTCTCCTTGCAATATAGATCCTTCGAGACCATTATGAAGCTGATGTTTTTTTGCTGCTTTCAGCATGCTCATTCTCTCTCTTTCTACAAAAGTTAGTACATCAATTCTATATTACCGCCTTACAGCAACCTGTAAAATCCAGTTGTTTTTCTTTCACTCTGAAATATGCCAGTCTGCAGCAAATAGCTGCCATATAAATGACCCAAGAAGCCAATTTAATGCAGGAAATGCCTGCATCCGTAATTGCATCATCATTACATTAAATATGAGGCAAAGAATGTGTCTGCAGAGACAGGCAGGCAGATAGGAGGGTGGTTTTAGCAAGCAGATTAAAGCCAGAAAGGAAAAGAGACTTGGAAGCAATGAAATAGAGTGAAAGAGAATGAAACAGTGATGGATGGGTGCATAGACATCAAATGGTGTAACGTGGACAGTGATGGACAGACGGAGAGGAAAGAACAGCTGATAGATGGTGTATGGATGGAGTGAAAGTAATAACAGAGGAGGAGAGCGTGGAAGTGAACGGGAGCCGTGTCAGTCGTGTGTTGGACGAATGCGTGATTGAAGAATGTCTGTAATATCCCTTTATTGTTATAGTGCATGTTGCAGGGCTTGCTGTTGGACATAGTGATTCTTCAAAAGGCTTTAACTGGATTACAGCGGTATCAGGCGCCGCCATCAGAGAGAGATACAGCAGCTGTGTTGTGTTGGGTCTGCCGAAAGCACTGGTGTCTGTCACCGTGCTGTCTCTCACTGCAGCTTTTTTCAAGTATTAGACTGTCAACATATTACAAAATACATGATCTAAATGGCACGGAGATAACCGTCAGACCCTTAGGGTTCATGAAAAAAATGTAAGCTTTAGCGAAATCTTAATTCAATTTTAGGCCAACTTTGTTCACATTTATGTCTGACCTTTACCTCGTTTTAATTTGATTTTGGCTCCTTTATATACAACACTACTTATGTGACTGTACATATACAGTACGTGGCATCTCTGACAACAGATTAGTCCATTTTGAGAGATGGAAGGTGATCCCCCCCGCTCTTTACTGAAGTGGTACGACCCGCCTTTGATCAATGTGGATCGATGTGGATGAGTGTGTAGCCGGAAGGCACTACGTGGTGATGGCCCTCTGCTCTGTGTGTGTGTGTGTGTGTGGGGGGGGGGGAATTAAGACACACTGTGTCATGCTTTTATAAATGATGAATCGCACCAACAAAACATATCCTTAACCTATAAATGACTCTGTCTCGGTCTATTCTGTCTGCCTCTGTCTTTGTCTCTCACTTTTCGTTCTTGTGCATCTATGGTTCTCTGCAGTGGTGAAGAGGACTGATTTTTTTCTTTTATTGAACTGTGCTTAATTATTTGTGGCGAGTATTCTTGGATATAAAATGTGTAATTTCAGCATGAAAACATCAGTAAATGAAATAGATACGTCACATAGATCTTTTTCATCGGTGTCTTTTACTATTGTTGTCCTTGTTTTTTTCCAGCTTTTGAGTCAGACTTCATTGTATGGACTTTCCATCTTTGTCGTTGCTGTTGTTGGTGCAAAGGATTACATGCTGTAGCTCTGTATCACTGTTATTTCCCCTTGTTTTAGCTTTGACAGATTGTCTTTTAAAAGAGAAGCTGTGCAGTGGCTATGGAGAAAAATTCTGGCCATACACCTTGCGTGTGTGCCTTGAGCTTGTGCCTTGGGCGTGTCTGTGCATTGCTCTTTTGTGTGTGTGTGTGTGTGTGTGTGTGTGTGTGCATGTGTGTGTTTGCTGGGGGTATCACCACTTTATGGAGTAATGAATGCTAATCCTCTCTTATCTGCTGTAACCTCGAGGCACCGACACTAGCTGCTGATGGCAGTGCAGTGACACCCTTTGTGGGAGTAGAATATGAGCGTGTGTGCGTGTATATGTGTGTCTGTGTGAGAGAGACAGACAGAGAGAGAGAGAGAGAAAGAGTAAGTGCAAACATATGCAAGTGAGCATGCAAGTAAAGATGTCTATACTCACGTCTGACAACTTTTTCTCACTCAGTGAGTTCAGAGCTTCAGGGTGTGGACTCGTGATTATCTGCCACGTCCCCCATGACTCATCAGAAGTTGAATAGAACAGAACATTCCAGCTCTCTGACTCTACTGCATCTGATCCATGACCTGTTCATCAGGAGAAAAAAAAATTGTGTCATTTGACACTAATCCCCTCCTGAGATCACTATACAAAGCAGGCACATTAAAAAATGCCTGTGCACTCATGCGGCTGTGTCTTGTTGTTTGTGTCCACTCATGCAGCTTTCACATAGTGAGGGCAGCGCCGCGCCGGTTGCCAATAGTGTCTTTTGTTTTCACATTGGAGACACTTAGTGGAGCAGCGAAAGATCACAGCACAAACCAAAGGCAGCTGCCACTCTTTGTCAGCAAGTTTCTTTTGTTCATTCACAACCTCATCTTCTCTTCTTCCACTCTCTGTCTTCAGATAAAGATACATGAAAACATTCTTTTTAAAACTTCGCCCATCTCTTGATGAACACTTAATGGCAATGGCTGTGATGCAATTTCGAGTGTGAAAGTAGGATAAGATCGAGATGTGAATAAAGGGGGAGGTTTAGATGTAAAAAAAATTGAAAGAGGTCTATTCCCAGCAGCCAGTGAGGCCCCTTATATCTTCAGAAAATAATTAGGCCTAAAACTGTTGAATCGTGCCTGTTGAATGCCTGTTCCCCAGTATTCCATTAAGACTGTTTTAATGGATCTGCTCTCTGCCTGCCTCCTTTGCACAGTGAATGGAAGATAAAACTGAATTAGACTAAACTTTAGAGATTGTGAATAGGGAACGTTCTGACTAAGAGTGAAGGATAGATGAAGGCAGAAAGAAAAAGATGAACAGATAGAGGACTGAGGAAGAGGGTTAATTGAAAGAGAAATGAAGAAGAAGGGCCAGATCTCAGGGGCTGTGGCTCTCTCTACATCACTATCTGTGTGTGTGTGTGTGTGTGTGTGTGTGTGTGTGTGTGTGTGTGTGTGTGTGTGTGTGTGTGTGTGTGTGTGTGTGTGTGTGTGTGTGTGTGTGTGTGTGTGTGTATGTGTGTGTGTGTGTGTGTGTGTGTGTGTGTGTGTGTGTATGTGCGTGTGTGTGTCTGTGTGTGATTGTGTGTGTGTGTGTGTGTGTGCGTGTGTGTGTGTGTGTGTGTGTGTGCGTGCGTGCGTGCGTGCGTGCGTGTGTGTGTGTGTGTGTGTGTGTGTGTGCGTGTGTGTGTGCGTGTGATTGTGTGTGTGTGTGTGTGTTTGTGTATAGTGGTGAATGTGTGCGTTTGAAGGGAGTTAGTGTTGTAGACCTAATAGGAACAAAGCTAATTAGACACTTCACAATGACGTTCTCACAGGAACCAGGACGAAACTTGCAACCTTTACTGCACCCAGAGACAGAAAGAAAGAAACTGCACAGACTTTTTATTTTATTTAAACTATTTTAATCCCCAGTTTCAAGCTGATTTCAAAGGGGGAAATGAGCAAGTCTAAGTTATATGACTGTAGCCATGTAAGTGAAAGGAGCATAGTGAGCTAAGATAAAAAGCTTCTGCTACTGACTCACTGACTTTGACATTATATTTTATCCCTTTGTCACCAACTTTATTTCTTTTAAATGCTAATTGTAACACCCTTGGCCGGCACCTGCCCCATCTGGCTAACCCTTTCCGGTGTTTTACATGCCCATCTCACTTCCTATCCTGTCCTTTTTCACAGTGACATTTTTAACTTTTATTTCGTCAAACTCTGAGTTAGGGGTCTACTTTTGGTATTATTTATTTATTTATTTGATTTAAGCAACACCCTTAGGTCCTTTTTTTCTTTGTAGTTCTTTTTTTTTTTTTTTTTAATATATATAAGCTACCTATGACTGATCCAATGAATTGCTTCAATGCAATACATAATTTTTATCAAATCCATCTGGTTTTATGTTGCCTCCCGTAGACAGTTGGGTCATAACGGCACCCTGGGAAGAGTAGTTGATACCTTAAAGTGGCAAATAGATGTATAGATATATAAATAAATATAACATAGCTATTTTTACTGACTTTTCCAACCTTAGGGGTTGTTCACTTTCAAAGCAGTCAGTCCTCAAAGGTTCAGAGGTGCCCACTGTGCCCACTATGCAAATGCTGGAGAATGGATGTTTAAGCCTTTTATGCATATCTTTGGAAATCTGGAATTCTGCAGACGCTGCTTAAGGGAAATATTCATAGTGTTGTGACATTAACACTGCAATGACAGGAGAAGTGTACAACGAAACAAAATAAAAACAAAGAGTTGCCAAAAAGAGTTATTTTTTTCTGGAAGTAATCAGACTTGTCACCATGTGTATTTGCCTTATGGTAGCGAGGTGACTTCCAAATATGTTGATGTGGTACTGTGCCAGTTTGTTTGCTTAAAATCAGGGAGACACTCCTACATATGGATTAGATTCTTATTTTACTGGCCACAGAAATGTCTCTCTTCCAGGTTACGTTATCCACAGAGTGCTGTCTCATCCTCATGATGTTAGGAGGCTTTAAACCGCATTATTTGGGTTCCCACTTTATCTTAGGCTCTTGGAGCTTGGGGTGGGCACTTAAATGATTAATAAATTTAATGAGAAACTAATTGAAAGATTAATCTAAAGAGTAATAAATAAATGTGAGGGAGCTATTCTCACCTGTGAGAAAACATGTCAGCCACAAGCTTTCACTTGTTTATTTTCCACACCATCACTGAAAATGAAAAACACTCATAAGCACTCGTAAACATGACTCAAACTGTTAAACATTAGTTTAACATGGATCACTTGAACCAGACATGTCAGACATGGATTACAAATAAGAAACAGCTGACAGTGGCAGTGTGTGTTTATTAGCCATGATGGCTAATGATTTTGATGGCTAATGATTTTGCCCCATCATTAGCTTCCTGTGCTAATGATTTTGTACCCGCACCCACCCTAAACATGCTAACACACTGCCATGCTAAGTAGTGCTTTTGGGGGCTGTAATTGGTGTTTTGGCTAATTGAGCACTTGGGCTAAAAGCTTTCTGTGAAGTTGACGTCATTTGTGACGTAGAGGAGCTTCACTTTCTGATCAGTGTTTTTTTTTCTGTGAACTCATCATCTGTTTTACTACAGTTATAGTCTCTACTAGTTGTGTTGTATCCCATCCCCTGCATCTATCATTGTCTGGGATTCTCCTGTCCACACATCTATCTTTGTCTTTGTCTCAAAGGCGTATTCCCCTGCCCAGTTAAATGAGGTTATAAGGTCCTTAACTAATCCTGGCTATTATACTAATGCTCCAGGGGTGTTCCAGATTTGATAAATGATTGAAAAGAGATAATGGAAATTGTATAGACATCTAGCATTAGCAGTGGCACACAGTGAGACAGAGAAAGAGAAGACAAGGAAGCCAGGATGTTCTCTCTGTTGACATCAAAGAAAAAAACATGGTTGTCATCAGGTTTATTTCCTAATATGTGACCGTCTAGTGGTTTGCAGCTGGTGTGTATTGCTGAATAAATGTGCTGAATTGGTGTGTGAGTGATTTTGTGTGTGTTATTGGCCAGTCTGGCAGCACTCTCAGTCCTCAGACAGGACGTTCTTTGTGCTGTATCTGATGTCATAATTTGGCTGACGTATGCTTGCCAACAGCAACCTTTGGTCTAGAAAGTACATGCCCGTGTGTATGCTTGTGCATTCTCATCTCATCTCATGCAGACCACGCTTTCTTGATTGATGATTGTCTTTGGGAGCAGGAAGGAGAGGTGGTGACTACCATTGGCAGAAAATTAATAATGCACAGAGGTTTGGGTGACGCTGGCTGTCCAGACTTGAGCTCTAAAGTTGTCACACTGGTCACGGTATTCAGTAGTCTGAGGGGAGCTCAGACGAAGCGCGTGCAGAGAGAGAGAATGCGAAAAAGATCTGAGGCTTTTGGATTATGTGTGGTTCAATTGGAATGAGCTATTCTGGATGTGTAGATTAAAAGATCATTTAGAATCATGGATGATTACTGGAGTGAACATGGAGAAGGGGTCTGGTGGAAAGCAATGTACCATTCAACCCTTGAAGGATGTAGATATCTGCCAGTAAAGACACTGCGGAAATCAGTCGGACAGACTGATTCATATAAATCTCCCACTTTCTGTTTTCGTACCTCACTGCCTACTGTCCTCTGTTTCTTTTCTTGTGTCTGTCTCTGTGTCTCTGTTGCTGCCCTGGGAGTGGTATTCTGCCACAGGTTTTATTCTGTTGGATTCCACAGACACATCCTTCAGAGAGCTGCCAAACTACCACAGGCAGTAAATAGGGCTGATGGTTTTAGGTTTTGATCATATAGTCCCACAACACACACACACACACACACACACACACACACACACACACACACACACACACACACACACACACACACACACACACACAGAGTAAGTCAGTGACTTCCTTAACATCCACCCAAATTGCCTTGACCCTTAGTTTGGCAGATTATTATAAGCATCTCATGGATGATCATTAACAGAAGTTTCTAAACATTCATTTATGTCCCTGTCCTTTAATTCTAACTCCCCATTTCACGGACTTGGCTCAAACAGATGAAAATAAGCCATGGGAGAAAAGATGGATGAAAAGTTAGGGAAGAATGAAAGTGACAGAGTAGAAACATGCTGCTGGAGAAATAAAGAAAAAAAAAAAAGAAGAGAACAAATGAAAAAATATACAATAATGACCTGCATTTTAGCATTTACGAAATGTGGTAAGATTTTCCTTTACTATATTTTCCTTTTGGTATTTGCTCATGTATGTACGGTATCTTCATGTACTGCATTAAAATCCTGAAGAATATAATCATCTCTTTTGACAGAACTGTAGTCTGTTTCTTGAAAGGCATTATCTCATGTACAATTGCAGATCCCCCTAATCCCTCTCATCCTTTTTTTCCACACACTGTTCTACTAGCACACTATCACTATGTCAAACTGTGACAAAACGCTATTAGAAAAATGACATGAATGTAAACATGTAATTAATGTATTGATGGGTAAGACTCTCCTCTTTTTGATCCTCGTTATCATTTTCAATGCAGTGTGGATGGTGTATCCAGAGGGTGGAAATCAAAGGGTTAAGAAAATCCAGTGCCCACTGTCCTGATTTACTGTTTTGTAGATGGCCTCATCAATGTCACCTTGTTATAGAGGATTATGTAATGCTGATTAAAACCATGTTGTTGCCGAGATCAAAACCAGCCACATTTGATACCTGGAAATGCAGTGAAAAAGCTGCAGTGGTAGGCTAACTGAAATACCTCAAGGTTATGGCATGTTTGTTTGAATGCATGTGTGTGTGTATCAATACTTGCATGTATATGTAGACACCCAGAAATTAACTTTGCCTTCTTGTTGCAGTTGTAGATTAATAAGCATCAATAACTTTCTCCCACAACAACTATTTTATATTACCCTAAAGAGACAGTAAACGTGTGTGTGTGTGTGTGTGTGTGTGTGTGTGTGTGTGTGTGTGTGTGTGTGTGTGTGTGTGTCTGCATCCATGAGCGTTTGTGTGTGTGTCAGGAGCTGAAAGGTATCTTGTGTAATGAGGCCAAGGTGATTTATTAGCGCAGAAAGCTCCATTCCCCAGCGTGTGCATGCAAACACATACACTTAAGAGTGGGACGGTGACAGCTGGTTCACTTTCTTTTAATGGCTTGCCAATTGAAAGCAAGTGAAACTATGCTGCTTTGCCACAGCCAAAGTCTGGCAAAAGCAAATTGGTTCAAGTTTCAGAATCTACGTATTTTGCAATGAGACTACCATATGTGGAGGCTGTTTACCAAAAACCTTGCCCTGAACCTGTTTTGTAGCTTTGAATGAGGAAAAAAATGAATTTGTTTGGTGCAAAGGCTTGCTTGGAGAACAAACTAGTCAAGACAATCACCTGAAAGGTAGGATTGGGAGGGAAAGAGTTGGCAGAGAAGAGACAGGGGGGGAAGATGAATGCTTGAGAGACAGATGCATGTAGTCTGTTAGCATATTAGAGTCTCAGCGGAGGACAGGTAGACAGGTGAAGGAGGAACACAGTCAACATGTGTGGAGTCTGGTATGCTTTTAGCCAGAGGTAGCAGTGCTCTAGACCAGACAGGCTCACCATTAACCTATACGGACACTGTTTAGACAGTGGGGGCAACCGCAGAGAAAAGGGAGAGGAGAGAAGCCAGGACATTGGCATTGCAGTGATTAGTGGGGTATTCATGCTCACACAGGACTGAATTGTTCAGACAACACAGCAATCGCTAATGGGGCTATTGGCCATAACAGAGGGGTAGGACTATGTCAAGGTGTTGACTTTTTGAATGCAGCTTATAAAATGCAGAAAGGTAAATCATCATTCCTACAAGCATTACAACGGTGATTTCACATTCATCTTAATGATAATCGTGTTCACATTTTGTGTATAAACATATGAAAGGTCCGACGTTGCCTTTCTTGAAATGAGAGGGCCAAAACCATCACATGAAAAGAGAATCCTTAACAAAGCATCATAATGTTAATGAATTTGTTGAGATCTTCTCTAGTTTCCCATCAGTTTTGCTGAAAGTGGATTTGAAGGCAAGAAGATTCCTGTATTCAGTCTGCTGATTCAACTGCTAAACTTTTTTAATTTACCACAAAATAGGCTTTAGTTCGATACTAGTCATGGTGTTGTAAGACGAGGTTGAAGGTTTTTGAAATGATGGAGGTGAAATCTCTTTTAATTTCACAATTCGTCTACAAAGGACTATTGGTTCAGACTTAATCTTATCAAAAATAAGTAATTGCGTAAAACATAAAGGTTGAAAAGAAGTTTTGCAGCAAACAAATATTTGCTATGTAAAGATATAGCAAAGTAATGGCATCCTGAGCCGAGAATGAAGTGTGTGTGTGAGTGAGTGTGTGCGTGTGTGTGTGTGTGTGTGTGTGTGTGTGTGAGTGAGTGAGTGAGTGAGTGAGTGAGTGAGTGAGTGAGTGAGTGAGTGAGTGAGTGAGTGAGTGAGTGAGTGAGTGAGTGAGTGAGTGAGTGAGTGAGTGTGTGTGTGTGTGTGTGTGTGTGTGTGTGTGTGTGTGTGTGTGTGTGTGTGTGTGTGTGTGTGTGTGTGTGTGTGTTGTAATCTGAGCTTCTCTGTTTGTTTTGGTAGCCGGTTGGGCCGAACGTGCATGTCAGTGCATGAGAGCAACATGTGTGTTGATATCAGACGCAAAAGGCCGTCCTAAAACGTCGATATTTGACAAGTTGGGGAAGGGTGGATGAGATCTGTGTAGAGTACATATTTAAACCTATTCAAAAGATTTAGCCAACGGTTAAATAAAAAAAGGTTAAACAGACTGGTGAATGTTAATATAGTAGTGCTGCTATTTTGCTCTTCACTCACTCCTTTGAAAAATATCTGTCTGTTTAGCTGCTAAATGCTCCACCATGTTCACCAGCTGGGCGCCAACTTTGTCTGCTGTTTTATGGTAGTGCTTACTGGTAGTTTCCAATGGGAGCTGTTTTGCTGAAAAAAATGCCTGAGCTAAAATAAGTAAACAATGAGTTTCATAGAGCTAGTGAGAATTCTTTGTGGGTAAAAAATACTGAGTAAAGTTACCTTAAAGTTGACCATTGCAAACCAATGAAGAGATTGTATGTAAGCTCCGCGTTGTCACAGTTAATGACACACATACACACACACATACACACAGACACACACACTCACGCACTTGGCTGGAATTGACATGCTAGAGGCTAGTCACCAAGGGGTAATGTGCCTTGTAAATCAAAAGACATTAACCAATTAGCACTGATCAATGGCCACAGCCGCACAGGGATGAGCCAGACTAAGAGCATTGTTAATGTGTGCCTCTAGGCCAATCGGCACGCTGGGAGTACTATTACTGCAGCTCTTAGCCAATGAAAATGCAGGAAGAACTCTTGACATTCTGCTGCTCTCCAATGCAAAGTATCTTTCCTGCTGTAGCTAGGCAGAACAGGCTCCCTAGGAAATAAAAGAAAGAGATGGCGAGGTAGACTGAGACAAGGAGAGGAAAGAGGAGAGGTGGAAGGAAAAGAAGAAAAGTGCAGGGTGAGTATGTGTTAGGTTGTGAAAGCAGGTGTCATAGTGGGCTGCAACGGGCAGCAGGTAATCTCACTGAAATAAGCAGTAGCATGACACACAACCTTTAATTCCCCATGGGAGGTGATGCTGTGGTGTTGTTACAGTGTTGTTCTCTCTTTCCCCTGGAAATAGATTTATATAAAGGAATAATGGGAAGAGAGGATTCATTTTGATGGGGGAAGATTGAGGCGAGAGAATAAAGAGTTAAAGTGACAAAGGCAGAGGGAGAGTGGTACTTCTGCTTTGCACATTCTGCACACATACGTGAACATGTTCGCATACACAGATCACAGCAGCACCTCTGCGCCTCAACTGCTCTGTATTCATGATGATGACAACAAATATCAGCATGAGGCTTGGGATGTATGGGGGATGGAGGCAGGAGGGAATAAAGGAAAAGAGGAGGAGATACCTAAAATATTACACCTATCCAGGGGAGTGTTCAGTGGAGCAGGCATTATGAGAGTGTAAATTACATCCCCTCCTTCTCCCCCTTGGGTTGCAGACTGCTGGATGAATATAATCACCAACAGCTCCGAGCACCCAGCTGCACACTGCACTGCCTATCGACACTAGCAGAATATCAGATAAAGTGCCATGATGTGTTTATGTTTATTGTCACAGAAGTCTCCAATTATGTATCGATCCTGCATCAGTTCTCCAGCCTGTTCTTTTCTGAAATGTTGTAAAGTATTGACACACAATTCATCCGTCTCAATTGGGAAGAGATCAATAATGATTCACAGGGCAGTGTAAGACACCCAGCATCAAGTGGAACAGCTTCTAAGGTAGTAGAACAGAGGAGTGTGCAGGTCTTTACTGATTGAAAATCCTCCCGAAAATCCACTTTGGAGTTTGAGCATGAGGAGCAGCAGTTGCTTCCTTTAATTTTACTAGTAACTGTTGTCATAAAAAGAGATATGTTCTTGACCTTTTTAACTTGAGCATCTTTAACGTTATTTATATAAAGAAAAAAACTTGTTTTTTTTGTCTTATGTGATAGTGATGAATATATCTGGTCAGATAAAACAAGTTTTTTATAGATGTCACATTGAGCATTATGAAATTGCTAATTGTAAATTGTGTGATTCCCCCACAATTTTCTAACATTTTTTTGGAACAAATGATTCATAAACTTATAAAAAAAGTAATTGCCATCTTTTGCAAACTAAATTCAGTCTCATGACATCGCTGTCATTGTTGTGTTCTTGTTTTTGAAAACCCATAAAAAATAAAGTATATGATTCAATTATAATGATCCTTGCCAGATTAATGGATACGGAAAAAAAAATCATCATTGGAACAGGGCATAATTCTCTCTGTCTCTTTTTCTTTTGCTCTGTGTATTACAGTCTGTTCGCAGAAGCAGATAGACAGCTAATCCTCTTTATCTCAGCTCTTGAAGCTAATTTGTCTCTCGATGGGGCCTTGAGAAATTCAGGGAAGGTAGTGAGCACACAGCTTAGGTCATGAAGGGGGAAAAGAGAGCAGACCTGATCCGTCTTCCTTACGACACAGCCAGTGGCAGGCCCAGATGTCCGCCATGTTAGGTCGGTGCTTGCTTAATTGGAGGGCAGCAACTTGAGTCAAGGCTCATTACTTCTTTAGGCAACAGTTAAAGGAAACACTATTCTAATTCTCTCTCTCCATTACTTTATCCTCCTCTGTTATCTTTCTCCTCTCTCTCCTCCTACTTCCTCCTCTTCCCCTCTCACCTCACTAGGGCCGCTGTTCCAGGGAGAACTGTAAGTACCTGCATCCACCTCCCCACCTAAAGACCCAGCTGGAGATAAATGGAAGGAACAACCTCATCCAGCAGAAAAACATGGCCATGTTGGCCCAGCAGATGCAGCTTGCCAACGCCATGATGCCCGGCACACAGCTACAGCCGGTGGTGAGAGGACACATACACAGTACACATGAATATACTTCGATCTACTTAAGATCGATTCATGAGCTCAGTGTACAAACTCCTTCCACTGAGAACCACTGTGAAGCATAGTAGAAGAGCTCCAGTAAAAGCTCTCAAGTGGACCTTCAGGTAATTGTCAAATATTTTAAAGTTTATCTATGGCTGCAACTTTCAATCATTTTTATGAAGGTTAATTATGGAGGCGATTAAGCATAATAACTAAACAAACAGGCAATCTCAGAGGCTAGGTTGACATCAAACATGTTATTTTGTTTCGCAGCGATCAATTAGGAATTTTATCATTATCATGCAACACACCCAAAAATACATGCACATACACACACACACGTAGGAGAGTAAGCCTACTTTTGTTATGGCTAAAATATATCAGTTGCTGAATTAATTATGAATTAACTCGACTCGTTAAAATTTAGGATTTATTTTACCTCGAAGTAAGGGCACCACACCAAATTAAGACAGGATGTTTATTAAACTTTGGTGAAGGTTTAATACCTGTTAGTTATTTAAAATAATTGATTGTTAAATTTTATCAGTCTCGTCTTGAACGCGTTAATTCGTACCACAGCCTTATCAGTGACCAACACTTTCTGCACAGAACAGACTCTCACAACGACGTAAGGTTATAAACATTTATTTGACTACCTAACAAGGAGAATACAGGGTAGTGCAACACTGAATGGACAAGTGGAAAAAGGTTAAATGTGGATATAAGAAGCTTGAGACTTGAGGGGGGCTTGTTTATAATATCACTGGCGGATACAAAAACTTGCTCTAATTAGCCGGCCAACAGAACTCGGATCAGAATCTAACTGTCCCCAACGTTTAACCAAGAGTTGCATTAAAAGGCCAACCTTACTTTGCCGTTGATATTACAGTTGCCCTGGCGTCTTACAGTACCGATGCAGGTTCCGTGGGTCCGCGTCCCGGTGTTTGGCAGACCTCGGCTCGGTTTGTAGACTGGGTCAGCTGCGCGATTGGCTCGGCGGGTCTCGTCCGGTCTCTTCGGGTCTCGTCGGGTCTCGTCGGGTCCGGTCGTGGCCTGGATTTGGTGCTTCAGGTGGCTTGCCTCTGGAGGTGGTTTGTTTTGACAAGTCCTGATCGATTCTGTGGGGCTAGAGTTCGATGCAATTTGCCGGCCGGACAAAAAGGCAAAGACAGCACAAGGGGTTTAACTATACTTATAAAAGATAAGAAAAACGTGTCGTAGAAAACTTAAAAAGTCACGCGATAAAAATAGATTAATAAACGGAAATACTTTAGTAAGGAACAAAATATAAAGTAATGTCTCTTGCTAACTTTGGGTTAACAAAGGAACTAACAGCAGGAGGGGTGGTCAGAGGTGCGAAAGGTAGAGAGAGAGGTCAAGAGAGGTGAAGAGAAGAGAGCAGTTGCAGAAGAGAACAAGAGAGTTTTTGGACACTTCTGTTTGTTCCTTTATCTCACAGTTGAACGAAGAGGTGGGGTCTGGTTTAACCCATCCCTTTGGCTCTGAGCGAATCAACTGCTTTTTACGCCGGAATTCTAATTCTGTGATTAAACTATCTTTGGTTGATTTTCCATTATTAAGCTTTCTGATATTCAATTTAACCAAAATCTTTAGGCAGACAGTTTTAACAGATACAGATACTACACATCATCACATTCTCCTAGATATAGTGACAGGCCTATTATTAAAACACAAATTATTTCAGGAATTAGACAGAGACTTTGCACTTCTGAAACCACATAAACATAATCACAACAAGATACAAACAACGCATATACTGTTACACACTTGCAAGAATGTCTTTGAACAGCCAGTTGCGATGAAACATCGAACTTTAACTGTTTTTCCAAAAATCTACACAAAGTTCCGTTGCTTAGATTTTATTAATGAAAGTCCATCTGTCTCACAGAGACAGCTCCTCCAGTTCGAAGTGCAGTCAGATTTGACGTTGATTTAGGTTAAAAGGGGGTCCTTAATCCTGGAGTTCTGGGTTATTGTATGACCCTAGGAGGGCCCGAGGTTGTAAACCCCACCTTATCTCCCATCGCGACAAGCATACAAATGTCTTATCTACGGTTGTCTTCCTGCGACGCTGAGCAGACAACCAGACACAAAAACTCCTTAAACAGCACTTCCTCATGAGGTCCTACACACACAAACACGTGCAATACATTACATCAAAAATGACTCTGTGAATGTGCTGCATGCTCCAAGGATCTTCAAGGTGATGGTCGGAGCTCCAGTCAGCCAGTTCAAATGAATTCTTCCCTGCCTGATCCATGAGACCTTACAGAGTCAATGAGACCTGTCAGTCAGGCTTGAAGTAATTCCTCTGTCTTCTCCTCAGTTCCTTTATGTTTAAATGAGAGCAGTGGAGTGAATTTGTCTCAGACTATTCAAAAGTACTTCAGATGCTGCATGCTTGGAAACACACACAGACACACGTGCACACTTAGCCAATGGCTTATCACCCTTATCTGGGGAAGAAGGGGCTGAGTCGAGAGGCCTATTGAGAGGTACAGAGGAATCCATGAAAGGATTTAAAGAAGCAATAGATCTCACTGGGACTGCAAAGTCTTCCCTTTCTGTTTATGTCATGGGGAGAGAGAGTGTAAGAAGAGGAAAGGAGGAGGAAGACAGGCTGACAGAGAAGGACACAGCAGAAGAAGAAAGGAGGACTGAGTGAGGCGGGAAGAGATAAATGAACAGAGTAAAGACAGGTAGGTAAAGTGAAGGAGATAGGAAGACAGCAATGAGGAGAGATGTATTTAGACCTGCTCTCCAAAGAAATGTCAAGAAAGAAGAGCTATGTTGTGTGCAAAGTGAACAAAGGGTAAGACCGGGTACTAGCCTTTTCAGGAATCAGACTATCTTCCTTTATCCCTCCCTTAGCTTAGTGTCCTGCCTCCAACCCCAGTTTCTCTTCCAAATAATATCTGCTGCTCTTCCAGTTTTTATTTTTTATTTTTTTATTATCTAGCCCATAGCTGTCCACCCTCTCTCATGTGTGTAGGAGAGCGCGTTCATTTCACGCATGGAACTGTGCAGAGGGTGAAGTAATTAGGGTTCATTACAGCTGTCTGTGAGCGATGATGCTCGTGATGTTTTTTATTACAGAGTCAATGTCAGCGGACAGCCCGCATTACAATTCTATCTGTCAGTACTGTTTCACTATTTCCCACTACTTCCAGTGCCCTTACTCAGACCACATCTTTGAACTCCGCTTTCATTTTGGTCTGCGCAACAAACCGGCGGGGGGCTACATCTGTGCAGTAAAAATATGAATTTCTGGGTAGGGGGGTAAGCAGGAAGGTAAATTGTTGCAGCAAAGTGTGCATAGAAAGTGTAGCAATCCAACACCAACACATCTAATGTTATAACGTATTTTGAGCCAAAATTTTGAGCGACACTCTCTTTTTTCAAGGATTAATTCATAGTTTCCCTCTCACAAGTAAAAACACGTTAAAGACTTATGCTACTACAGCCTGCCTTTGCCTGACATACAATGTTTAACACATTACGTAAACATGAAACAAACAAAAAAACGTACTATTACTTGACATACTGTAGCATGACATTGAAACAACTCTAGATGATTACATTGCTTTTTAACTTTGAAATTAACTCTTACATAGCAAGTTGAGTTGTTTGGTCTCACTCATGTGATACCCTCATAGCATTCTGCTCTCACATTAAAAATTTATATTTTTATACTAAATCTTAATGTCATATCTACAACGTAAACTGATTGATATGCTTATGTTTGTAATGCTCATTTTGTATGGCATTTGTAATTTGGATTCAGGCTATGTCAAAGGGGAAATCTTTTTAACTACAAGCTACACAAACCACATCACTGCAGGAACACAAATAGCTGACAGGAGGCGTGCAGTGAGATGTCTTTCTGTTCCTACTGTGTAAATAAGCTCAATTGAACATAACGGTTTTCAGTATGTTGCGATTGTTATTTATAGCAAGAGTCTGCAAATGTTCCGACATTTTTGGAACCATTTCAATGCTAAATAAAAAGACATTCCAGAAAAGGTCGCAAAACTTTTGCAGGATGACATCACTGCATTGTTTCAGCCTCATGACTGCTAGTCTTTCCGCTGACATCATACCAACCTTGAGCTTCGACTGTCCCAGACTGATATCTGAACACCTTGAGAGAGACATATCTACTTTTCCAGAGTACTTTGTGATAGGACATAATTCTTCAGACATTCCAGAGGGGAGCATTGAAAGAGTAAGAGAGTCCACGCCATCATCCCTGATTTTCTGAGTCATCCCAGAGCAGTAAGGAGGTTTTTGGGAGGAATGTAGCTGTCCAACCTTGGCTGCCGCTGCTCTATTACTCACTGTGTCGTGTTGGCAGTGGCCCAAGAGACAATCCTCAGACTGGGGCTGAGGTCAGGAACGTGCAGGGAAAACTTGCACTGTGCTATGTCAGCTAGCATACTCCTCAGCCTCCCTCTCACAGAATCTGTCTTTCAAGCACATACAGGTATACATGTACAGTATAGCCCATCTCCTCCCTCCCATGTACACACAGCTTGACACCTCTGAGCTTTATTACTCCTATATGTGTGTGATCTCTGGTGTGTGAAGCATGTGATTCCATCTGATCCATGTAGGTACAGATGGCCGCCTGTATGTGTTCTCTCAAATAAAAGACAAGCAGCCATCAAAGAAAACATATTGTTTTTCCTCAGATACGGGCCCATTAATTGTCTATTTTTGACATCTTCTTTTCCTCCACATCCCCAAGCACAGTTCCTGTCCTCTGCTTGGCTGTTGATGATTCCATACATCTCTTATTTCACATCTTATCTTATGTTATATAGTATATTCAATGGGTAATTTGAGTAGAAGTTAAGAAGGATAATATTGTGCCTATTGGTAGATATAATTAAATATTCAACATTTTTATACATGGGCTTTGTGACAAATCTGAATGAGATATTTTGCAAATTGTTTTTGTTCATTTTTGACCAAAACTCTCATTTTGCATGTGCCCACAGCCCATGTTTTCAGTCACACCTAGCCTTTCAAACAACGTCAATGCTGCCGCGGCAGCGGCTGCTGCATTCAACCCCTACCTTGGCCCGGTGTCACCCGGTCTGATGCCCGGTGACATCTTATCCAGCGGCCCCGTACTGGTCACCAGCAACCCCAATGTCCCCGTACCAGCTGCTGCTGCTGCTGCTGCACAGAAACTCATGAGGACAGACAGACTGGAGGTGAGTAGCACACATTCAAACACACAGAGACAAGAAATGAATATTCAACAGGTCCACATTTTCTCTTTGAACACTGATGACTGAGCCATTCCAACACCATAATTGTCTTCCTCTGGAACCATTTGAAAGTCTCTTTTGCAGTATGTTATGGATCATTGTCCTGCTGGAAGGTCCAACTGTGTCTCATCTTGAACATTCTGGTAGAAAGCAACAGAGTCTTCATATTGTTTGTGTTGAATACTTATTTTCCCTGCAGTAAACGGGATAAATGTGAATTACATGTACCACAGATCAAACAAATGAGAGGATATGCATACTTATTTTTTCAATTTCAAATAAATCACAGATTAAAAGATAGATTAACAAGACTCTAGTAAACACTGCATCCAGTGAGGATCTTTTACCCAGCTATGCAAACAGATGGTATACCTATTTGAATATTAAAGGAATGGGTTGGAAATTCATTCCTCAACAGTTTCTGTTTGTCAACTTTAATTATGTATCTGGTACACAGTTTCTGTTACAATAACAACACCTTATTGCCACAATATAGTAATTACCCTGACTTAAGCAAAGGGAGAGAGAGATGTTAATGAGACTGTATGTATACAAACAGGCAGGAGACAGGATTGTTTGGCATGAACCCAAGTTATATTGTATCATTGTGTAATTTTCTGAAAAATCTTTAATTTGTCTATGAAGGCAATCAGTCATTTGATGAGTGCCGCTCCTCTAGCTGTGTTCAGATAATCATTAATTGGACAGTAAGTCAATTGCATCCATTATGCAGCCCCACCCAGGAAACACTCACAGTAGAATGATGGAGAAATCGTTGGAGGCAGGCAGGAGGCGTGTGAGAACGTTAGGAAGGTTACATTTGAAATGTAACGTCAGGACCTGGGTAATTAATGGGGGCGAGGCTGAGGAAGTCTCTGGGCCCGAAGAGCGAGTGGATGACATGCAGAGCGAGGGAATGGGTCAATGACAGGAAAAAAAGACGGAGGGGGAGATAGGAAATCAATTTGTAGACCTGTTGATGTTGTCAGGGGAGCGGTTGGGGCAAGCAGAGACAAAGATAACAGAAACAAAGGATGGAGCTACGATTGAATATCATAGAGGAGTCATGGTGAGAAGAAGAGAAGGTGAGAAAAATGTGAAGCAAGACTCTGTTAATAGAAAAAAGTACATGAAAGTCTTGATTCAGTCCAGTAAACGGCCGGTGTGTGTGCTGGTGAAGCTTTTTGATCGAGAGTATTTTCATATCCTAGCCTACTTTGCAAGGAACTAGATTTGCTAAAAATATCTTAGAGAAAAGGAGCAGACAGTTAAACATAGCTGGAATTCTGTGGACCAACACACATTCCAGTGAGTAGAAATGTTTGAGGGAAATTCCTATTTTAAAAAAGACATCCGACAGGATGTTACCCCGAGACATATTTCTCAGGAGTCTCTGTCTCTTTGTTATATGGAGCTTTAGCTGCAGCTGTTCATGAAATCATATGTTGCTTACCTGAAACCATGGTGATGTAAATTGCCCAGAGGGACTGTTACTATAGGGACCGAAATATGATTAACGGGCCCTTTATTTGTTTGTCCAACTAAGCACTTCCGCCGCGTTATCTCTCTCTAATGCATGATAAACCACTGTTAAGACAAACACACTGGTGCTCCTGGTGCAGAGAACATCAAATTGCTTCCATTTAGTCTACCCTTTCTTCTATATTTTTTCAAACGCCAATCCTAAAGACTCACTCTGTCTCCTAGATCCCAATCTGTCTGTATTTTATTCTTTATTCATCCACCACTCTTATATTATCCTCTCCCTCCCTTGTTTCATCCCTCTCTCCCTTCCTCCCTCCCTCCCTCCTGCACCCGCCTCTCCAACATCTGCCTGACAACAAGGCTGAAAGACAGCCTCCCTCTGTCTCTCTCTCTCTCTCTCTCTCTCTCTCTCTCTCTCTCTCTCTCTCTCTCTCTCTCTCTCTCTCTCTCTTTCTCCCTCTCTCTCTCTCTCTCTCTCTCTTTCTCCCTCTCTTTCTGACCAGTACCAGCAGTGGGGATGGTCGGGAATTAATGTATGTCAGTCTGTGAGAGAGGTACACAAGAGAAAGAAGAGATGGACAGAGAGACAATCCTGCCCCAGATCGGTGATTGGGGATGATGAGCTGTCATGACAGAGACAGGGTTAGTTTCTAGATTACGCTGTTGGTGGCCTTTTGTCTAGCAGCCGTTCCACCACAAATCAAGTCCTTTATGCATGTAGACAGTGAGACTGGTAAACAGACATTTGGTAGATGGCTTGTTCTATTACAATAACTGATAGATCCATACAACGTCACATAAAATTAGATTTAATCTGGAGTAAGATAGGATTCAAAATGCCATTCAGACTCGCTGTGGCTGCCACTGCTTGAACAGAGATCTTAAGTTATTGCTCAGCTATTTCAGTGTCAAAATGTAATTCTCAGGAAAAAAAATGCTGCCTCATAATTTATGCTTCTGTGTGTGCAGTTGTGTGTACCTGTGTTATAATGTATGGGCTGATGATTACGTCAGCTACAGCCTCCCTTGAGGGTAAGCAGCCTTATATTTCACATGAGCCTCATTGAGCCTCTACATTCAGGCTAAGGCAATAATTTCCCCCAAATGTTCATGTAGACGCTGCCCCCTTCTGTCTCTATGAGGAAGAACAACAACATAGCTCATTTAAATAATGGATAAATGTTGTGTGATTAATGAGTCTGTAAACGTTGGTTACGGTCTGTTCTGCTTATCAATCAACAGTAATGGCCGAGCCTGTCACTATATTGGTTAGCTCTGTCTGGTAAAGTGATTGTCAAGTTCTGAAATGCCTGAAGAGATTGATTACTTCATTAAATGTGGAGTAAAAGTGAACAGTAACATCATAATGTGTGTGTGAGGGTCTGCTGTTTGTGTGCATCTATGCATGAGTCGACGTGTAAACAAAATAAAACCAGTTAAACGTGCGTTTGTGCTTGTGTTTTTGTGAACCAGGTGTGTCGGGAATACCAGCGGGGTAACTGCACACGTGGGGAGAACGACTGTCGCTTCGCCCATCCTTCAGATAGCACTATGATTGACACCAACGACAACACAGTCACTGTGTGCATGGACTACATCAAGGGCCGTTGCTCTAGAGAGAAGTGCAAGTACTTTCACCCTCCAGCTCACCTGCAGGCCAAGATCAAAGCCGCTCAACACCAAGTCAACCAGGCTGCGGCTGCTGCAGCCATGGTAGGTATCTGTCCATAGATGGCAACACCAATAAGGACTCAAGCTAAAGATAATTTAACATGACTTGCACAGTATACCACAAACATTCTTATTAAGGCATTGGATTTCCCGTTTCTTATTGTCAAAAAAAAAATGTCTTATCTAGTTGTTTGAGTCAGTTGCTGTGCTTTTACTCAACCTCCCAGCACACACCCCAGTCTCCTCTGCCCTCTTCAGCTCTGACCCAACTATCCCTAATAAAATACAGAGTCTATGTGTGCTTTATTAGCAGCAGGCTGTAGCATTCATGCTAGTATGTGACTGAGCCTACTGTTCCCCTTCCTCCTTTGCTCCTTGTTTTGCTGCTTTGTAAATTGTAGCCTTGCTGTTGTTTGCAGTTAATAGGTATGTTACATTTTTGCTGAAAATACATCTTTGAGGACTGTTGTTTCAACCTTGTTTCTGCAATGCACTGATAACTTTCTATAAAAGGATACACTGAGGTCTTTGGTCAGCCAAATTCTGTAGATGACATTATGCAGCAGTTATTCCAGAAAGGAGGATAAGCTTGAATTCATTTAACCTTTCATGTTAAAGCCAAACTAGGCCTAATATAATCATACCTGCGTCCATATTTCCAAACAATAGTATCATTATTCACATTTTTAGCCTCTCGTCTCTATAAAATATTAAATTTCATGTGCAGACTTTACCAATTTAGCTTGTATGGTATTTGAATTGACAATCAGTCATGAAAATGCAAATTGTATAATGTGGCCATAGATTTGGACTGAAGTCTGAATTGGTTATTTTACAGACATACTGTACATATACAAGGGAGCAAATAATGTGTTTCTACTGTATTTATAAGCACACACTGAAGCACATTGATCATCTGAATCAAAGCAAACATCAGATTTGTGTTAAAGTCCCTACTTTTGATTCAACTACTTTTTAAATATAGTTATATTTGTTAAAATAAATTATATATGAGACAGCAATACAATAATACAGTAAAAAGTGAGATAGAATAAAATAGCCCAGGAGATATAACATCATATATGTTATACTTAAATACAGTAGCTTTGTTTTAGTTGATGATTAAAAGAAGACACAGAAGCAGCAGTGTGGACTGTGCTGCATCAAGTTTAGGTGCCATGTCAGTAAAGTTTCAACCTTGATAGCAAATCTCGACTCTGACTAAGTAGTTCAAGATATACATGTATATTGTAAGTGGTAAATAGTGGTTATAAATTTAAGAATAAAAAAAAACACACTCAAATGCTTTGTAAATTTGTATTTTTCGTGCAAGCAGGTCAACATTACTGAGTATATTAACTATAATTGTGACATCAAAAAGTTATTTATAATTCTGAGGGTCAGGATCAAGTTAACCTGCCAGGGCAACAGTTGCCATGGCCCAGACACCAAAGAAAGTTAGTAAACTCAATACCTGGAATGTTTGCGAGCCAGGTTTATATTACATGATATTCATGGTCTATGTCTACAATAAACCAGGATTGCCTTAAAATTGCACCAAATTGACTAATCCTCCTCTTCGGACTAGAACATCATTACACTCAATATTACAATTCATGAAAAATAATTTACGATAAACTACATCAAGGTCCATAATTCCTTTCCGTAAACCTACAGCCATTAATGCGCATGCCCTAGTCTTGTTATTGTTGTATATTGCATTCCAATGATTTATTTTTATTCGTTTGTTTGTTTGTTTTTTTTGTTTTTTTTTCTCACCAACCCACACTGCACTGCTGCCCCCATGATGCACCTTCGCTTGCTGGTTTATGTTAATGCGCTTGAATCCCATTGGCCCATTGCCGTCATGTGCTCGCTGCCTGCTAATTAAAGACTCAGTCGGCTGTCAAATCACTGAAGCGACCCCTCGACGCAACTTTTGACCTGGTACTATGACCTTTCACCTTTAAGCTTGGCATGTAGCTGTGGTGTAGTAGATATACCTTTGTAGTTCTAAAACAAAGTAGATATGTAATGAGAAATCACTAAGGGGTGATGAACTGATTGTATCAATTACTTATGTAGTTGTTTTTTATAAAATACCCATTTGAACCTTGATTTAAAATATCAGGGACCACAAACAAAAGAGAACTTCAATAGGAACTCCCTCACATTTTTCACTGTCACTGGTCAGTTCAACACCTTAAGTGCATCTCAAAAGCAAATAATTGGTGTCATAAAACATGTACTTTTTTAGCCTCTTAGAAGGTAGTCTTTGCATGATTCTGTCACTTCCCATATTGCATGCGTAATTGTTGTAGAGGTGTCTTAACACGGCTTATAGTGTACTATTATCATGGAGTGGGCAGTGCAGCTTTCCCTAACTACATAATTTCTGTCTATCAATCGATACAACTAGCATCATAGCTGTCATCATAGTTATCGTTACAGAAAGATCTAGTTATGCCTTAGCCTGCAAAATAATTATTGTATGTACTGTTTTATTCAAAATCATAGCAACATTGTGATAAGGACAGTTTTGTTGTTGTCATTAGCGAGATAGAAGTTAGTTTGTCAGCTAGCACCACAGTCCTGTCTTGCTCTGACAGACGTAGTGCAGTCCACTGCTTGCTTGCCAGTGTTTGTAATAGCTGTTTGGAAGGGCAACTTTATCTTCTAATGAAATTCTTTCTTCTCTCTGTCCTGAATGTCACTGCTACCATCCTTTGGTTTCCCTCACTCCCATCCCTTTATTTTGGTGATGTCCCCTCTTCAGGGGCTCCCTCCTGTCTTGCCTCCTTTACCAAAGAGACCTGCACTTGAAAAAGCCAACGGTGCCACCACGATGTTCAACGCTGGTATGTTCCAGTACCAACAGGCCCTGGCCAACATGCAGTTTCAGCAGCAGGCCTTCATACCATCAGGTAAGGCATGAGCCTTCTTTATCCTATGTTTGTGGCTGTGACTCCATTGCTGTTGGCTTTCGAATCACATGTAGTTTCTCACATATGATAATGTTTTTGCATCCGCGCTGAATGGCTGAATGGCTGAAGGGCTGAATGGCTGAATGACTGAATGGTTGCTGACAAGGTGGAAACACTTGCATGGAATTTGCACCTGTCAGTACAGCATTAGTGTAGGTTGATTTTCAGAAGTCAGGGTGGATTGTTGTTGTTTTAAGGATATTATGACTGCTCTTTAGGTTAGGTCACTGCAACACAATTGAAGGACTCTGAAGCAGGTCATTTATGCCGCCGACAGGAAATTTTCAAAACCAGTCACATGTACTGTTAGGTACTTGCCCAAAGTATGCCCGTGCCAGATGTCAAGACTTTAGAATAATCATCCTTATCATACTAAATCGTCTGTGGGCACAAGTGGCTAAATTCCCCCTTCAAGTTCAAGGTCAAAGCTTGTTGTGGTCATATGCACAGATACACCAAGTTTCCAATTTTAGGAGCAGTGGGGGCTTTATATCTTGTATGCTTCCTATGCTGTGATGCATGTGTTGTTGCAGCAACAGTGATGTGTGCAAATGAATAATTAATATGTGTAGTTATTAGTAATCAATATTGGTACATAACCAGCTGTATAACCACTGCATTGAATCCAGCATGTTATCACAGTTTGTTAATTTCCACGTTAAATCCAATATGTGTGACTTTATAACACTTGTAATGTTTTTGTCTTGATTTCTTCTCTTCCCTATTCACTCCACTCCCTGCTGCTATGCATGATGGACAGGCTCGATATTGTGCATGACACCTGCAACAAGTGTTGGTAGGTGCCAGCCTTCCTTACTGATTCATTTTAGTCACTCACGTGTCATTCAACTCACCACGAGCACATTCTCCATTTTGTTAGTTAAGAGTTTGACGTGAACAAAACATATGTAATCTCTTTTCAACTCAGCTGACACTGTTGCTGAAAAAAACATCAATTGTAAATGTGGATTTGGAATTTAATAGTGCAATTTACCCCTTTTTGCTCTGCCGCAGTCTGTTTGTCCCCTAATGCTTGTTGCAATTCCACTTGCTTCTTTATACTTCCACCCAAAGCTCTCTAACCTCAAGAACACCTCACTATACTATAGGGAGTTATAGTGGAACAAGTGGTAGATGCAGTAGTTTTTTTATTTTTGCATTATGGTCCTAATACATTTTAATCTTCCCTTTTAGAGAGGTAAACTTAAATAAAATGAATTGGCCTGTTCAGTAAGAATGCCAAAATAAAGACTGTAAAAAAAACAATTAATCTGATGTTTCTTTTTCTCCCCCCACAACACTTCCCTTTCTATCTCTTTACTCACATTTGTTGAGTATTGTAAGAATCTCCTTGATTTAAAACTATCACAAGATTTTCTCATGCATCAACATTCTCTATACAGATGTACAAATGTTTTGACATTGAAAGCTTCAAATCTGCTCTAGTTCAACTGCCTATGTGATCTTTCCCTCCAAGTACCCATGATGCACGGTGCTAATCCCGCCACTGTGTCTGCAGCCACCACATCTGCCACAAGTGTTCCCTTTGCAACCGCAACAGCCAATCAGGTTTGCTCCTCTCCTGCCTCCCCTCTCTCTCTCTTTCTCTCTAGTAGCAGCTCTAACTTTTCATTATATATTTTTTTCTTGATGAAAAATGTATGAATGGTGCACAAGGCTCATCTCTGATCTTTGCTAGCTTTTCAGAGCATCTGATACAGTGATTATAGTTACAATGCTGATCTTTATTATAAATTTCAGTTGAAGTACTTTTCTTCTGCCCTTTATCTGATGCCTCCCTCCTTTTTTGTCACCCTGTCTATTTCTTTCTATCTTTGCCTTTCCACTTCTCAATCAGATTCCAATAATATCTGCTGACCATCTGACTAGTCACAAGTATGTGACCCAGATGTAGGAGTCTCAATCAGAACAGTATGTACTGCATCTCTTTCTAACATCTCACACATGCATTTAGACCAATACTGTCTGCTACATTTCCCCCAAACAGCTACATAACTCTTACGTGAAGCAAATCACAAAGACACAGTTTGGTAATGTTTATTCATGTCATGCCATTCATATGAAATAGTTGCAGTGTTTCCCACACAATCAGGTTCCATTTGTTGGTAGCTGACCAGTTAGTGACCAAGCAAGCCTGCTAACGTTAGCCAGCAGCCAGCTGGCTGCATGGATCGGCGTTAATTGCTTCCCAATGTTAAATGATAAAGAAATTTGCAAAAGGCAAGCTGATGTCAGTCCATTTGCTAGATCATCCTGGCAGTCTGGATGAAAGAATTTGACATAATCCACTCAAGACAGTATTTTTCTATGTTTGCTGAAAAGCATTTCGTCTGTATTTGCAAGCAAGTTTGGGTCATCCCTATGTTCCCCGGGTCCTATTTTCCCCGGTCACATAAGCCTCTGCCTTCGCGGATTTGATTCAGCATTATGTTGGGGCTAGAGGGTACGGTTAGGGTTAGGGTGAGGGGCAAGAATTAAGGGATAGTGTTAGGGTCTATATAGGCCTATTTGCTGGGGAATTCGGTACTGATTGTGGAAAAAATAACACAGCGGGGAACAAAGGACCTTTTTCGGAAAAGCGGGGAACATCTGACTTTTTTTTTTTTTTTTAAAGGGTCCTGTGTTCCCCGGTCACATACAAAGCGGGGAACATAGGGCCGGGGAACATAGGACCCGCGGAACATAGGTATGCTCCCAGCAAGTTACATTAGCCAGCTATAACAACAATATCAAAATATTTCACATCATTGTCTCCTCTAGGATTGTTTCAGCACAAGGGGAATGGGTTTTGTTGAAATGTTAGTCCCATAGACTGTATAAAGTCAGGCAGACAGCAGCTCTGGAGACACACCAGAGAGCTTTATTTAGCCATGGGCTGCACCTCAGATACAGCCTGGAACAAGCCACAACTTATGTCTGTGCCGTCACTGTGATCCCCGGCAGATTGGTTTGTGCTGGCTGTATTTATAGGTGGTAACATGGCTAACCGAAAGCTAATGCCAAAGCTCTGTCGCTTTTACAGAGAATAATTCTGTGACATTGTGATTTACAATCACTCTGAGGCTTTAAAGGCTCAGTTCTCCTGTGTGGGAGTTATACCAGGGTTAGAGCAACGAGAGGGGTACAAGGTTATATGACACCACTGACAGGCGATGAAAGAACCAACACACTCCGTGCCTTTGAATAAAATTACGTATATTTCTTGTTTTGCATATTGTTGGAAATATTTGGAATAATGTAAGTACACAACTAAAGAAAATAGTTATATTACATACATAAGTTTAGTCATTTTTAGACATTTTTATATAAAAACTTTACATTTTACATCTTTGAACATGATTCAGGGCTTTTTATAATCATCTAGAACTGACGGTCAATCTTACCCATGATTTGAAATCATAGGCTTGTCTCTAAAAAATATGGTCCCAAACAACTAAACTGCATTTTCAATTACTATTGAGGAAAACATATTTTCCCAGAATATGTTTGTTTCAACACATCCTCAGAAAAAGCTGCCACGCTGTTTTAAACACGTAGTTGATGTTGTGGGTTAACCTCTTCTTCCACATCTGTTTTGTCCTGTGAACTTTTTTCCCAGATGGAACTTGAGCATGCAGTGGTGTCGAGGCCATGATTTGCGATCACCCCTCATGCCTGTAACATCAAGAGCAAAAACGGAGAACCAAATCTACATTGGTTTGGGATAAATCTGCATGTTAACGTAGGAGGCACAGTTTGTTAGGATTGTTTTCATGTGTACTTCATTCACACTATAACACAACAACAGAAAAGAACATCATTTGCATTAAAGACTGCCTTTCGCTCTGTGGAGGCCACTTACCTTTATTCACCGGACACACTTTGAATGTTAACATGAGGCAAATGAGTGGAGCAGTTGTCAAAAAAAATTGATTGGATTGGTATCTCCATTGACCAAGATCATGACTTTTTGTGTTTATTGGTTGGTGGTCTTTGACTGAAATATGTTCATTTGTTTACATAAAGATGCACCTTGTATTTCATTTGAGGTATTAAAAAAACGATGACCTGACTGAAACACATATGCATGTACAATGATTTTGTTTATGAATTTATTTTGTCAGACCAGGTAGATAAGGGAAATCACATGAGTGTACTCAGAGGCAAAATAGCAACTGAATGTCTGTAAGGTGTCTTTCAAACCTTTGTAGCCTACCTTTCTATCTCTTAAGCACATGTCTTTAACCCAACAGGCATCCCTGTAAAGTGCCATACATCTAAAAAAAACAAAACATGGATGCTATTAAAGCAGTTCTACAAAATGTTAAACTCAACAATTCCCTTTAATACGTCTGTTTCCTCTCTTGGACAGCATGTAATGTTCAATGCTGTGACCTGTCATTTCCTGTGATCCCCAGTAGCACCAGTGTTGATTAGAGGACCTTCCCCAGATTGTCTGCTTTACTCATATCATCTACTGAATTAATCACTTTTTAAATTGTCTTAGAATTTATTGTTGGCGTCAGTAGTTTGAACATAAAAAAATACTGTATCTATAACGACAGAGATAATTCCATGACCATGAAGTCTATTCACTCTAAGCCAAGTGAGTTGTATGTGGGTTCTTGGCCTGGGCAAGAGACCAAAGACTCTCTATTGATGAAGATGGTGTGATGAATAGCTTATACAGGGCGATCAGTTGGTATCCAAACTGCTGTGAGACAGAAGTCAAAAATAGTTTTTTCATTCGTATAGTTATGCATATTTTAAGGCGGACTGTCAAAGAAGATACAGTGTAGTGTGTGTATATAGTCCGACATATTTAAGAATATTTGTTTAATATGTCTACCTGAGAGCTGTTTTCAGATAGTCAGCCAAAGTCTTTTTGTGTCACTGTTACTAGATGTTGTGGACAGACTAATGGGGCAATTTTTTAAAAATGTGTGGGCCAGATGGGCTAGTCCATAGGATCGGGGTGTATAGAGTAGATCTCTATAACTCGTTGTTTTTGTTGAGTTCTGGGTGTTCTGCAGGCATATTTAATTGGTGGAAAGTACAGGGAAAGTGGCAAGAATAAAAACGATTGTATTACTCATCCAAAGCCTTAGAATGTACCACCGGGTCAGCACAATGCAACATGCCATTTTGAACCATCCAGTTGCCTAATCCGCGCCATATTAAAACATACACACAGAGAGCACTATTAATTGTCCCTTTTTTGTCTTTTATTGAAAGAGTTTTCTTAACTTTCTTGTGTTTTTTTCTTTGGATGATGAGTGTTTTGCTTTATTTTGTTTGGATGATATTTTGATATTTAGTTAGAATTTTTAGTTTTTACTCATATTTATCTTTCTTATAATGAATATAAGGTAAAAAAAAAATATATATATATATATATATATATTAAAAAAGTGTGTGTTTGTGTGTTCCTCATGCACAGTTTCCTGAAATTCCATGTTTAATTTTGGTATGATTATGGTTGTAAACTCAATATTTTCTACGTTATGCATATTGTTGAACTGTATGCATATTGTTCATTTATCTAGTCTTTTTGTGTTCTTTGAACAAGGATGTTTTATATGAGTATCTAACAGTGATGAAATAATAGAACAGAGAGGCTAAGTTGTCACTGTGGCAACCATCGCCAATAAGCGAGTAATATTTTAACGATTGTAAGGTTTGTAACTAGTCATATAAGAAAAAAAGACAATTATAAAAATCTAGTTCTTAGATGTTTAGAGTAAAGATGTTATTTTCTACTGTATCCATTTCAAATAGTAACTATTGTTTTAATATTTTTACTCTCCCTGGAAATTGGGCCATGTTGGAAAACAAGCTGCATATTTGATCACTTTTGGGGGGCGTTGTTGTCGGGGTCAGGTGAATGTGATGAGCAGGAAAATGAGTTTGCACACTCATCTCTGACTTATTCAACTGCAAACAGCAAGGGTGGGGTGTGGGATATTGAAGCGATTAAGGTGATAAAGGTTGACTTTTTTGCACTTCTGTACATAGTCAAAAAAGAGAGAATCATGTATATTGAGATCTTATTTTGAATAAAAACAGTTATGTCTATAATGACAAGGAATTTTGCTAGGATAAAAAAAAAAATCTTATGAAAGGCTGAACAAAATTGCTTGCATCAAAAGGGGCACTGAGTTCTCACTCACCGACCCGTTTCAGAAAAGGCCAAGTGTTGCTCTTCTTTTTTGTCAGCAGCTTGTAGTTTGCCAGGTAACCTTCCGGAGGAGGTGTCCACTGCCCTCCAGCGTAAAGGCCTGACTGGGTTTGTCTGGTCCCCTAACCTGCCTGTACTGACAGGTCTGTGTGTCGTGGCCCAGCCCTCCCAGGCCCAACCAATCACAACACGTCCTGTCTCCTTACTTTACTCAGAGAGGAATGCATGTTAAAGGAAATACATATACCCTCTAAAAAAAATCACAACAGTAATATTAAATAAGAAAACATGTTACAAAGAAAGATGTATTTACAGTATACAATATTCTATCAATGTAATGGAATAAAATATATATAAAATACAAAAATAGAATAGTGGTTTATTTAAAAAAAGAAAAAAAAAAAGATACCTGAGAATATACTCCCTAAAGTTTTACCACTTGGAGAGTACATGCAACACAAACACCATAGCTATAAATATGTTCATTATGTTTATGTAAGCTGTGCTTCTAGTAGATGAAACTGATCAAACAGGAATGTAGTTTAACATCAGGCGAAATTTATATAATATAATTTCCGATTGAAAAACTGTTTTGTGGTTTGGTATAAGTTGTTAGTTTGAAACTGTGTCCTGTTCATCTTTGTCATCTCTCATCTCCTACAAGCACACATGCTTACATTTAGGATATAATGTAAACTGAACCTTTTTCCTTCTTGTTTGTTTTCTCTGCTTGTAGTGCTAATATGATGTATTCTGTCTTCTGCTGCGGTTTGTTTCTGCTTGTTTTACTGCTTCAGGCCCCCTGAAAGGATGTGTCATGTTTGCATACCGGCCACCTCCTCTGAAAAGCTCCTGTAGTGAAACCCTCTGATTGTTACAGTCTAAAGCCATAAAATATAATCTCATTGGAATGAAATGAAATGTGTGTGAAATGAAATAGAGGTGGGGAAACTGTATCTTATAGGTATGTGTTTGCTGGGGTTTTATAAACTACAATATCATGTAATAACTGAAGTCATGAATGTAGCTAATAAAACCTGTGGTGTCCTGTGCAAACTTTGATAGATTTGTGTGGTTAAGAGAAAAAAGTTCTTGACATTTTTTTTTCACGGGGCCTGCATTGCTATATTTGATTCTTGCTGTTATGAATAAAAATGTAATAAAAATTTACAAAATAACTGAAGAAGAATGTGACTTATTATTTAAAATATATGGGGGTTGTTGTTCCGTCCAAAGTAATGGCTCCACATTTCACATATTTGCTTTATTGTTAAGTTGATGAGAAAATTGATAGAGCTTTCATATAAAGCTACAGATAGTTAGCTTAGTTTTGCACAAAAGCTGGACACAGGAAAACAGCAGGATAGGCTCTAACAGTTATTAGATTATTTTCTGTCTTTTTCTGTATAGGTGTAAAATTGTGTTAGGTTACCTTGCAATTCAAAGAAGTCTCTGCGTTCAGCATATAGATAGTCCTGGACATAACCCCACATAACTTATCATCCTAACTCTAAGCAAGAAGGTGAAGATGAATATTTTCAAAATGTTTAACTCTTTCTTTAAACAAAATGAAATTCATAGCAAAAAAGAAGGAAAATAGTAACAGCGATGTCAACTAATGCTGAGCCAAAAAGCTATGAAAAACTATCTCATCAATTTAGATTAATGTCTGAATAAACCAACATGTTTAAAGGAAATGTGTGGTTTTGACCTACTCTATATGTAAACTGTCTGGATATAACTTGTGTTATGATTCGGCACTGTAAATAAAATGGAATTGAAATTGAATGACATGTCGCCATAGTTACAGTATACATATAAAAATACTTAAAAAGATAATTTGCCATTTACATTATATAGTTAAGGAGTCTACTAGTGGACACTCTGATCAATTATTCAATTCAATTCAATTTTATTTATAATGCCAAATCATAATACATAATTTATCTACAACTTGGTGAAATATAAAGACAATATGACAAATTTCAGATACTTCCGAACTATAGCAGCTAAAGCAAATGTATCTTTTCATATCCAGTTAAAATATTTTGATTTGCGTGTGTGTGTGTGTGTGTGTGTGTGTGTGTGTGTGTGTTGTCTGATATTACTTTATATTTGCTGTAACTTTAATAATCACACTTTCATTCAGTGAGCAGAATTACAATCACCAACGTGGTCCAATGTGTTACAGATATATTTTAAATGTTTTTATTACACTCAATGACTTCAGCTCAATATTATTATTCATTAAAATCTTATTATAGATATCTCTCCACATGGTTCATCAATTTGTCCTACCCACTGAAGCTTCTAATTAGAAGCAAAGATTTTAATTGAGATAGCGATATGTGCCTCCTTACTTTAAGAAGCATGTACTGATGAAATCTGAATGTGATTCCGATGCAGTTTTTTTAAAGAAGCAACGTGATGAGTAATACCTTGAAATGTTGAGGCATACACACATTGTGGAGAAGACAAGTTCATGTCGGCATTTTAGCATTTTAAATTATATAAAATATGTTAAATGTAGCCAAAAACCTGTGCAGGTTTACAGGACTTCATATTTTCATGTCGCAGAAACCTGTCATGGGCAAAGTGTCCTTCTCTGGAGCAAAATAAATAACAACCATGCTGCTGGTTCAAAGATGTGATGCACAGTACAGCCAGCAGATAGCACCATCTCTTTGTCAATTGGGGCTCAGTCCAGCAGTGACTCCAGAATGTAGGAATGTGCAATAACCTGTTAGTCCACCACTGGAGTTGTGCATTAAATTAAACGTTTGTATATGTTTAATACATTATAAAAATATTTAAATAAGGCTTTGATTATTGTTCCTGATGCTTTATCTCTTATCTGATCATACCACAATCAAATTAGAGAATAGTAACAGTTGTCAGGGGAAATGATATAAATGGTTGGACGGATGGATAGATGGATGGATGGTTGGATGGCTGGATGGATGAGACTTGGATGCACTCAGCTGCTGAAGGGTTTGCCGACTCACTGCTTTAGTTGTTGTGGAAATGTTGACTAAGCCAACAGTAACAGGAAACTGCAGGCCCATTATTCCTAATGCATTGTTTCCTTACTCGCTAATTTCTGTCAGATTATCTGCCTTCATATTACCTTGAATTGCAGAAAAGTGTGTATGAATGTGGTTTTGTTTCATTGTCTGGCTGTCATATTGCACAACCATGTTGTCTCCCTCCTCACTCACTCTGTTGCCATCTCTCTGTGCTCTGTCTCTTCCCCTCCATCTCTTCCTCTACATCTCTCTCACTCCCAGCTTTTGTCCTAACTTTCTTTCTCACTTCTATCTTCCCTTCCCTCCATCTCCCTATCCACAGGCGTTAGTGGCAGACTCGTATGGAGACTTAATGAAGCAGTGCTGATCCAATAATGTCAGCTTCTGCCGGCCGCCTCACAAAGTATGATGTACGACCTTATGTCCACAACGCGTCATGAATCTCACTTACCGCTGCCCCCTCAACATGGCCAGTTTTTCAATTAGGCTTCTTTTTAACAACAAAGAAGGCTGAATATTGTGTGAGTGTGTAGGAGATTGTGGGTGTGTGTGTGAGTATAAACAGATTGCACCCCTAGCCACGTTGTCATTTTAAAAGGAAGTTGCACTGTGAACACTCAACCGTAACTGTCCATTAATACACAATGAATGTAATTTAATGAATTACCTCTCAGGGGAGGAAATACAACAACAATGTAAACACTTATATGTGTAAATTATACAGACAAATTCAATTAAGGGGTTAGATCTTTTTTTCTTTTTAAACTGACCCCACAATGGACTCATGCTCTGACCTCATTATGGAGGCAATAATGACAAAAGAGGGAGGGAAATCAAGCGAAAGAAAGAGGAGAGAAACAACAACAAGTGAATCTTAGAATTCACTGAGTATTAGATGCGGCAGGAGGCACAATAGTGAGATGTGAGTATAGACATAAAGACATAAACATAAAGAAATAATGATGAGGTGTTTTCATAAAAAAACAGATTGAAAAAAAACAGGGCCCAGAAACAGTTTTATGTGCAAACAAAAAGAGAAGGAAAGGTAATCTATTGATGATGTATGATGATGAGGATAAAGTTGGACATCTTTACTCTTTGACACCTTTACTTCAAAGTAATCATTTCATTATTATATGCCCCATCCTCCCCACCTTGACTTAGACCTGTTGTAGTCTCTCCCTCAGTGTAATCTGCCTGCTGAGTCACCACTTTACTTTCACCGAGCGCCGCTTGGAGCTCGACTCAAATATTCAATTTCCTCTAGGGTGTATGTGGGAGTGTGTGTGTGTGTGTGTGTGTGTGTGTGTGTGTGTGTGTGTGTGTGTGTGTGTGTGTGTGTGTTTGTGTATACATGCAGGTGTATGTGATAACAGGAAGTGTGTTTTTGTGTGTGTTTACCGTAAGTGTCTGCGAGTGTTTATTCCTGTGCTGATGGAAAAAAAGAGAGTGGGAGCAGCCAGTTAGTCTAATATAATCTCCTCCTAAAAGAGGAGTGGTATCGATCTGACCGGTTGAAGTCCATCACAGAATTTAACACCAACCGTCCACCGCGCTGCCGATAACAGGTCTGTGATTTGGTTGTGTTTTGATGGACTTGTGTTACTATAACCTTTTGTTCCATTTAGGCTTGGCTACCGTTTTAGCTTGGACCAACTGGTCTATACAGCTCCTTCTGGTCGGCCCATAAAAATTCCCCCACACAGCCACAGCCTTCTAACCTGATGCGCCAGATGGTTTGTTACACAGAACCATCCCAAAAGCTGTCATTATAAACTGTTGAGTGAGATGATTGGATGAACCATCCATCTATCACGGGCTGCTGAGTTTCCCATTGAGAAAAGCCTTTGGTGCCATTCACTACTTTCAAAAACTTCATTTGAAAACAGACCAATTGACAACAATGTTTAATTCAATTTGTGGAGACATCCTGGACTCTGACAGCCATGGAAACGGTTTCATTTGCTGTTCAAAGACAGCTACAGGAGGTAGCCGGAGCACAAACTCTAGCAGAACAATTTAAAGGACGTGTGGAGCGGCATGAGGAGCATCACTGGCTACAAACCATCTGGTAGCCAGACAGTAGGAGGTGGTACTGAACGTGCCAATGAGCAACAGATTTGATGAAAGGGCTACTATCAGCACTCTGTTAAAGCTGCAAGAGCAAAGTATTTTGACACTATCATCTCCAGAAATCCCCATAGTACCAAAGCTCTGTTCCACACAACCAACTCAGTTTGCAACCCTGTTGTACTCTACTTGTGCTGTTCCAACCACTGCCATTTTTTTTAGGATGTTTTAAACTTTTTCTCTTCAAAAACAAATCTACTGCCCACATACTGCAAACTATACTGTCTGCCTGCTATGGCATCCTTGAGGACTCTCAGCCTGTGTCTCTGTCCAAAATGTATGACACAATCTCTGTGCCTATATTTAAAGGAAGAACTGGATGTTGTAGGACCCACATTCCCTTTATTATAAACATCTGTTGCATAAATTGAACTACCTCGTCTTGCTTTAAACATGCAATAGTCCAACATCTTTCTAAAAAGCCTAACCATGATAAATCAAAATTAAATAATTTCCATCCCATGTCAAAGCTCCCATTCCTGTCCAAAGTACTGGAGAACAGTTTCCATCTTATCTAGACAATAGCAACATCTTTGAGAAGTTCCAATCAAGCTTCATAACTCACAGCACATAATCTGCTCTTCTCAAAGTCTTAAATTACCTACTGTTGTCTTTAGACTGTGGTAAATATGTTATTTTAATTATTTTAGACCCCTGCATGGCTTTACAATTGATCATTCTATTTTATTAAAATGTCTTAAAGCTGAAATCAGTAAATTTCTATGAAAAATCTATTTTTTCATATTTGCTGAAACTGTCGCTACACTATATCCTGACAATGAGACACAATGACACAATCCACAATGAGACGATCTGTGAAAAAAATAACATAAGTCTGGCTCCACCTTCTACTCAACCACTGAGGTGTCTCTGACGCAGTGTCAATGATGGCTCTGAACTCCGTCAATCATACTGTAAAACTAGGTATTGCCGATCAAATATGAATCAAGATTCCTTTACTGTATATTTCTCGTATAAAATGTTTTCAGGAGCATATTTTAGTGTACCAATTAGCTGTAAAATTAGAAAGTTTTTGACCAAGTCCAGCCAAAACCAAACCCTGCCCACCAGTCAACTGGCCACTGGGCACTGCCATCTACTGACACCAGGGTTGTAGGATCTCATAAAGCTAATTTAGGTGTATATAGTACAATCTCCTCTTTAAAAACTAATGTCATAAACAATTTAAGATAAAACACCTATCTTTTTCCAGTGTTTTACTGGATTGTTATAATTTACACATTCACTTCCAGATTCTTAACTGATTACTATTACATCTGTCGCTTATTTTCTGGGCTTTGTCATAGTTAACCGTCTGTCCACTATAGCATCCTTTTTGGGCTTTGCAAGACAAGTTTTTGCTCTAATTATGGCGATTATTAATGCTGAGATGATGGATCCAATGGATTTTGGAATTTCATCATTAACACGGAAAAAAAAACCCGAAATTATGCACTGTCTTCACAACTTACTCCCGAGTCGCCTCAGTTTGTGTATGCAGGTGCTTGAAAAGTGAGTTTTTTGTACTAAATTGATATTTAGAGGGTTAAAAATGTGAAAAATGAATTCAAAATTGCTATACATGAGTAGGACTGGAGTTAAGGAAAAAAATAAATAATTTACATTTTTTTATATATGATCCAGTGACAGAAAATTGGCTACAAAGGGCAGACCAGGAGTTTATGGTATTTTTTGTAATAGTGCAAAAAGTAATAATCTATCAAAGTCAGTTTTGTTGCTAATCATTGACATACCCCAGAAAAATTGCATTCATCAATTATAAAATGTTAAATTTTTGTGTAAAACAGAAGTGGCTTTTTTGTAATAAATTGGTATTTAGAGCGTAAAAATTATAAAAAAATTAATAAAATGTGCTATACATGAGTAGGAATGGAGTTAATGAAAAGAAAATATTTATGTGTGTATTTATATATGATCCAGTGACCAAAGGGGCTTCTAAAGGATAGAGGGTTAAATTATCCCCTGAAAGAGTCTCCTGTGCTTCTCATATTCCCTCTTGTCTGCACTGATAAGATCATAGATTTATAAAAATAAACCAACAAATCCTCTAAAACTTAGTTTTAGAAAAAATGCAACACTGTACAGTTGCTTAAAATGTATTTCATTTGTAAGCCTGTGAATGTTCTTATTTGTCCAGGTCATTGTTATCCCCAAAGCAATTTCGGTCAAAAGCAGCTGGACTTGGTTATTTGTCATTTGTAGAACTACAGTAGAAAACATCATTAATTGTGAACTATGGGATGGCCATAAGGGGACGCCAGTCTTTCAGTCCTCGGGGGTCCATGACTAGGTGGTCATATGTTTGTTGTGGCTTGTCATTAGCCTATATAGCACAAAGGCAGTTTTTTTTTTTTACAAGTCGTGACACTTCCATTATGATCACAGGCAGAAGTTTAAAAATTAATTGGAAAAAAACAACTTTTCTTTCATTTTTACCCAGCATTTGTGGCAGTAAATGCTAGTTTGTAAACCACTCAAAAGAGTTACAGAAGACTTGACATGTCAATCCTGTTTCATAGTCTAAAAAGGAATTTAATGTTCCATTTAATAGTTGAACAACAAAAATCTTAAAACGACAATCAAAACGCCACATTTCATTTTTAGGTGTATGTTCTGACCTTGAGCCTCTACCAAACTTCAGCGACGGAATTTGCATTTTGCTGAATATATTAGCTCATAGATAGCGGAAGAAGAACAAGTCAAGGGCTACATAACAACTGACAGGACATTTTGCTAACAGAATATGGGTCAGACAAAAAGGGTACTGAGGGCACAGCTGTACCCAGAGATGAACGACCACTATTCACATGGTGACAGGATGTCCCTCGGCGTTACGTGTAGCACACAAAGACGGGAATAAAGGAAAGAGAGAGAAGGTCAGAGAAGGCATGACGTAGGTCCTATTAACATACCATGTAATATCCTTTATTGTGAGATAATTAGCCAGTCATTTGTCTTTACTGCACTGTGATGCTATTTGAGTACAGATGAAGCAGCAGTGAGGGAACTTGACAGAGAATGAGAGACAGACAGGACAAAGAGATACAAAGCCTAAAGAAAGAGCCCACTGTGACACCAGAGTCCACAGGAAGAAAGAGAGAAAAAATCTGTTGTAACAGCTGTGGTGTAGGCTAATCTTCATCTTTGTGACATGACTCTGTGGACAGCTAGGAGGAAGAAGTGAACAGTCACACGACTGAGGAGCCAAAATGTATTCAAGTCAACCCAACCTCTAGCTTGTGAAGGTGGGGATGGGGAGGGAAGGAGGGTGGAGGCGGGGATCACCCTCTCAGTCTATAGACAGATTATTTGAAGCTTTAATGAAAAGTCTGCACTTCGGGGTAGACCGAGCATAAATCCGAATGCTGCTCATGTATGCATGTGTGTAACACCCTTAATCTATCCCTCTCATTAATGAGTCTCCTCAACAGCTCCTTCTCTCTTTCCCTCCCTCATCCCCCCTTATCTCATCTGTCTTCGCCACCCATGTTAAACTCATAAAGCAGTCCGTTCTCTAAAGCTATCACTGAGCTAATGGCACAGTGGTAGTTGGCACCTAAATTACCAGTGGTGCAATCAATTGAAAGTGATTTAGCAAGAGTAAGAGGGGCCGATTGCTGAGACAGGCAGTCTGACACACCATCGCTCAGCTTCTTGTCTCAGATGTTTTATCTCATCTGTTTTACCAAGATCTCATCTCGAGTGGCTGCATTATATGCTGTATATCATGAGTTTCAAATTGGATTTGAACTTCTTTGATGCATTGTCTGTAGTCATTGCTCTTTTCTTTGTTTGTTCGGCCATAGTAACTGCGCTAGTAGAAAACAGAAAAAACAAATGGTTCACCACTTCACACACAAGTCAGTTGAAGGGCAAGTCTACTCTTTTTGGTGGACTAATCGCTTTTTTCCCAGGTATGTCACCACAGACAACCAGTTTGTAATGCTGCAAATACAAGGGCTTTCCTCAGTGTGCCACAGGCTCAGTCACCATTGTGGTACCTCATTCGTCGATAGTGACAAAGTTATAATCCGTAAGATTAGTATCTAGTTAAGTGTCTGTTAAGTTACTATCTATCAAAGAGTGAGTTACTGTAAAACAATGGTGAATGATCATGTGATCCACAAATGAAAACACTTGTACTTGCCTCTTTGCTGAGTATTTCAATATCTGTGTCTTTGGTGACATTTACTCTCTAAATGCAAATACGCCACCATATCAGTGATGCTGTTGACAGTGGTTGATCTGCCGGTGGAGAGCGTCACTGTGGGTTATACTGCATTCACTTGTAATTGGAAATCCGGAACTTCCAACTTCTGAGTCAGGGTTGTAGTAAGGATAGAAGTATTAAAGGAACATGGGGGGAACGTGTGTGTGTGTGTGTGTGTGTGTGTGTGTGTGTGTGTGTGTGTGTGTGTGTGTGTGTGTGTGTGTGTGTGTGTGTGTGTGTGTGTGTGTGTGTGTGTGTGTGTGTGTGTGTGTGTGTGTGTGTATGGATTTAAGTAGAGAGGTGAATGTGTTTCAATAAAGTTTACAAAAGAGCAAAAAAATAAAACCATGCCACTAGAAACAACATATCTCAAATCTAACAGATTATGACTTTAAAAGACATTTATGTAAATGAAAAAATCATCAAGGTAATTAAATTCAATTTAAGGTAGGCTACTTTCAGACAGTGAGTGGTTGCCATTACCTTTATTTCCACTGCAGCTGAGGTCAACAGCAGTAATATATTACATAACTGTAAAGGGATAACATCAACCTGTAGTGTATCACACCAGCCTTTTTTAGAATAGGATGTGTCCAGAAGCTGAGGCTCCAGACTGGGGAATTGTGCACTGCTTCAAAAGTACAGAACATCGACGCCACCTGCATAGCGGCAGATGCTGTGGCAACTACTTATCGTCCACTCCGTTTATATTTGACAGACAAATATGAGACTAGTATCGACCTTCTCTTTTGGCACAACAGCAAATAAGAATATTTCCCCAAATGTCTAAATATTATTTTGACAGATCATTTCATCTGTACAGTCATTCTCACCATATTTTAATACACATGCTTCCCACTGAGAGTATCACTTCATTCTTACATTTGAACTAACAGGAAACAGGACATGTTTGTTTATATAAAAGATAGCAATCACATTGCTGAAAATGTTCTTTGCCACAGTCTCCTTTGCTTAGATTTCTTTGTTGTTATTTATTTATATATATGTTATTTTATCAGGTCAAGGCTACCATTGTACACTTGAAATTTTTTTTTCTTTTAAACTGCTGTGGGTCCTTAAAGATAAATAGTGACTTGTTGTTTTATTTAGGGCCAGTCAGTCTAATTTCTATGCTAGTTCCTGCTCCTATACCCAACCCATCACCATGCTCCTCCATGTGACCTTCAACTTGAGTGTATTCATGTAGGCAGCTAAACCTGAGGCAAGCAGTTTCTCATGAAGCAGTGTGTGAATAATTCCCAGTAGCACCGTGACTCAGACAGGCACTTTATCACACAGAAACAAACAGCTGCTCAGGAGCCACTGTTAGATTTAGGTAGCACCAGATCCTGTTTTCAACTTTATCATATTTGACTAATCTGTATTTGCCAATCTAATATTAATTAGCTTATAATACCAGGCCAGTGGATGAAACTGGAGTTGTACTGACTTTGTCATGTAATCCTTTCTGTCACCTTATTAGGCTTGGAAAAGGGTGCTCACCAGACCATGCAGCTATCAAATATGAAGATAAAAAAAGTTTCAAATCTGTTCTTTGGTTTATTGCATTTGAGGAAGTAGGAGGGGGTAAAAACTGAAGAACGTGGAAAGAAGGAGGAATCAAAGACATTTTTATCCTAAAAGTTAGGAAAGTTATGCAGTCAGTGGGAGCATACAGTTTAGGGACAAGAGAGTAATATATACTGTACATTTTGGGCTAATATCTGTTTTTACACATAGTTTAGAGAGAGAGAACGTTATCTTCACCAGGCTGCTGTTCATTTTCAGCATCTTACTGATATATTACTTATTACTGCTGATAAAAGCTAGTTAGCTTAATTTGGTATCAGGACAGTGACTTAACTTTATGTTTGCTTTGAAGATATATCAAATTCAGCACATTTGTCAAAATAAAATACTGAAAAATAACTCATCTATTTAATGTTATTCCAGGTTGTTTAGGTAATGCATTTCTTTTGTTACAATATCAAAATGCAACACACAATCTATCTTTCTATGGTTCTTCACATACAGTTAATAGCTGTCAAGCACATTTTTCAGCAACTTCTGAAATGTTGCAAAATAAGGAAATTCAAATTGGGTGTGTTTCCATTAACTGGTTTGTAGCAAATACACTGGGCTGTGTAGCTATATCAGAAGATGGCATTATAGGCTACACATTCTGTAATCCGCTATAAAACACAGTGGAATAAGTCTAGGTTGCTAGCTGGAAACAAACAATTTGCCTTGTTCATCCAACTGCATCCAAAAGAGAAAAATACAAAATGGTTTAAGGAATTTTGTTATAATTGGAAAAATTGTAATACTTCTTTCACGTCAGCTAGTATTGATTCAAGATTCAAGATTCAAGATTTAAGAAGCTTTATTTATCCCGAGGGAAATTATTGTGCTTGATTGTGTTTCAATACAAAGGTGGGAAAGGATCAGAGTAACAATAAGCATAAAAACATAAATCAAATAAAATAAGCTAACATAAAATAAATCAAACAATTAACTAAGCGTGACAGAGTGCAAAAGACATTATGACATTATGTCTTAGTTTAGTATTGCCCATGTTTCATGCTGTAGGGAGACGAAGACACATTATGAGAATATCCATTTGTAGTTAAATGTTTACGATATCAGAACTAATTCTGCAAAGGTGTTTCCATATCTAATTTAACACATCAATCCTATTTAGAAGATGGCAAAATCCACCTTAAGCAAGCGTAAAAACTGTTATGCACATTTAAGAAAGTTTTTCCAAATTTTTACATTTCTATTATTTTTTTTCAAAATATGTTTAGCGAAAACACCTGATCCTATTATGGCAGCGGCTGAGACACATCTCACAAACCCAGACGCAGCATCTGCACATATACAGGTAGATCTATGAGCACAGTGGTTGAGCTTAATATTGCTCACAATGACAATGTGTAACCAGACCAAGACCAGAACTATCAAAGTCAACCAGGATGTCCGCATAACCTGTTCATGTATGTTTACCAGATTCATCATAGTTTGGTTTGTTAGCCTCAATCAAAGTATAGGGAGAATGCAGCTTTGGACCAGATGATGGTGAAAGGGTTAGGGTTAAGGGTCACCAAAGTTAATATGAGTCATGACAGTTCACCAAAGAGGTGGACAGACAGACAGACTGACATGTATGTAAATGCTAGTCAGTGCAAAGCCCCCATCACAGTGATTTCCTGGTTGATCCAATAACGACGTGCCAAAAACTGCAGCTCTCTGAATGGCCACTAGGAGTGGTTTGCACAATAGAGCAGTTCCCTATTGACCCCCCATGTTATACGGGCTGTTTTCACAGCATTACTAAACCTATTTAAGGCCTGGTACAGAAATACATTCTAGTCTGTATATTTAGGTCATATATCCCTGATTTTTTAATTTTGTACCAGGATAGTTTTTATTTTATATTAGGTTAAAGTTTATGAATAGTTAGGGGTGTGGCCTCTTGAGTGACACCTTACCGCTGGCCCGCACTTCTCCTCGGAGGCTAGTTGTCAGGATTACCATGTGGTGGCGATGGTGCTAATGTTGCTGATTTAGTATACATCAGGCATGCATCAACCAGATTGACATATCTCCCTCCCCTCAACATCACATCAATGCCCTTTTTTGGAAAGAGAAAATGAGGCGGAGTCAAAATCTGACAAGATGGCAACTCCCAGAGGCGAGTACGATTGGATCAAGTTGAGAGAACTGACCTCGACGGAGAGGCTACATCCATTTTTTATACAGTCTATGGTCAGTACCCATTAGACATATTGATGTCAGCACAAGCATAGTGTGCCGGTGTCAATACTTAGGCTTCAACGCCATGCATAAGACTTTCAGAGTGACTATTACAGAGTATAGTGGCACTTTTTTTGCTGTGAGAAATCACCAATAAAGGCTTCTAAACCAAAACCAAAAATGACACAATCAAAGATTTTCAAACAAGAATGTTATGATCAATCAGGGAGAAATTAATTTCAGTAACCAAGATTAAAGCTTTTCCTGACATTTGCATGCAGGTACAGCTTTTCCTGACATTTGCATTCAGCTACATGTAACTGAGTCAGGAATGACTGTGTAATAAAGTTATAGCAGCACTTTCTACCAACCAAGATTACAGCTTTGTCTGACATTATAGCATGTAGCTTGCTACATGTATGTATGTATAATGTAAACACTGCAGAAACAGCTGTTTTTGTAGTTTCGGATCACATTTCTGCTGGATTCCAGCTAGATTGTGTAGATTTTGGTGTTGCATTCTAGTGATCTTGGCAATTTATCACAATACAAAGGCCAGCAAGTATTGAGCTGCCACAAGAATGGCTAAAAATGACTACCCTTATGTATGTATGTCCGTAAAGTTATGTTTCAAGGCCGGATTTTTAGTAATTTCACTTAGTCGGTGTGATTTGAGGTTTCTTACTTCTGAAACAGAACTTAAAAGTTCCTGTTTCATGTTGCAAGTGAGATATGGTTGACAGTCCTCAACATCAAATTATTGTCTACTGTGCTTCTCAGTTTGAACCTGCTTCTCTTTATCTCCAATTAAATGCCTGAGAACTCCCATGGTGCACTGCTGCCTTCCTGTCCTTTCCTTTGCCTCCAGTAACAAGAATGGATAGATTGTTTCAGTCTTGGCACTCCCTCCCTTCTCTCCAAGATGTAACACTCCGTTGCTCCCTTTCTCTTTTCATATTTGTCAGGTTTTTACTTTTTCAGCTCTATATTCAAAGTTGCCCTCTCTCTCTGCTTCTCTTTTATTCATTCACCCTTTGGTCCCTCTTTCTGTCTTCCCGTTGTCACATCTCTCTTTTCTGTGTGTGCTGCCCCTTAATCTGCCTTATAAGTCTTCCTCCCTTCTATGTTTCAACCATTTCTCCCCCTCCTGTAATGGTGCAAAATATTGATAAGAAGCATTCTGACAAGGAGAAACCCTTAACTTCTGAACAAGATCAGTCAACCAATTTATAACACAAAAAATAAAATAAAACCAACTCACTTACTGGAACAAAAAACAACAACAAATAACCCACACAAAACAACACAAGAGGTGACTGCTCATTCAAAACACAACAATCTCAGTGCTGCAATAGCATCAGTTTTATCAGAACTGGAGAGTGTGTCTTCATTAAAAGAAGAGAACAGCACTGAAGGCTTTTCATGACGGAAAATATGTTTTCTCTCTTCTCTAAGCACAAGAGTTTTATAGTCAGATGGTTCATTGAAATCACCTGCTAGGTATGTTTGTATATGCCTGCCCTTTTTCCAGTTTCCAATGAGGCCTTCATAGATGGTTCTCTTTAGCAACGAGTCAGGTTAAAGGAGACTGGCCAACAGACAGACCAGACAGAGACAGGTGGAGGTATAGAATTTTATATGTTATACAGTAGAACTCTATTCTTTATATTACAATCACATATTTCATACACTCTCTTACCAGATTAAAATGCAACATCTCTTAGGTAAACATATGGTGTCAGCGCCAGAAGGACAAGCAGTTTGTTTTTTTTGTTTTGTTTTTTTTTTACTTTTTTTGATACTGTGTATGAATATACTACTGTTAAATGGATCTTTATTGCCATGGCCAAGAGTTTATTGTATTTCTGCCGAGGATCCGGACACAGCTCTCGCTTTGGGTGTACAGAGATTGGATGGCCCACAGAAGTGACCCCCTCACCCCATACCCCCGCAGCACCTCCCACAGTATCTCCGGAGGGACCCGGTCATATGCCTTCTCCAGATCCACAAAACACATGTAGACTGGATGAGCATACTCCTAGGCCCCCTCCAGGATCCTTGCGATAATAAAGAGCTGGTCCGTTGTTCCACGTCCAGGACAGAATCCACATTGTTCCTCTTCAATCCAAGGTTCGACAATAGGATGAACCCTCCCTTCCAGCACGTTGGAGTAGACTTTACCAGGGAGGCTGAGTAGTGTGATACCCCTGTAATTGGCACACACCCTCTGGTCCCCCTTTTTAAACAGAGGAACCACCACCCCGGTCTGCCACTCCCTTGGCACTGCCCCAGACTTCCATGCAATGTTGAAGAGACGTGTCAACCAAGACAGCCCCTTCAAACCCAAAGCTTTCAGCATTTCTGGACGAATCTCATCAACCCCTGGGGCTTTGCCACTGTGGAGTTGTTTGACTACCTCAGTGACTTCCGCCAGGGATATTGACAATGATTCCCGATCAGCCTCCAGCTCTGCCTCTACAAAAGAGGGCGTGTTAGTCGGATTAAGGAGTTCCTCAAAGTGCTCCTTCCACCGCTTGATTACGTCATCGGCTGAGGTCACCAGCGTCCCGTCCTTACTGTAAACAGCTTGGACAGTTCCCGTTCAGATGTCGAATGGTTTTCCAGAAGCACCTTGGTGCCACCCGAAAGTCCTTCTCCATGGCTTCTCCGAACTCCTCCCACACCCGCTGCTTTGCCTCTGACACAGCAGAGGCTGCGGCCCTTCTGGCCTGTCGGTACCTTGCAACTGCCTCCGGAGTCTTCCGAGATAACATATCCCGGAAGGCCTCCTTCTTCAGTCGCTTTGAACATTGCCCACTCTGGTTCAATGCCCCCAACCTCCACAGGGATGCCAGAAAAGCTCCGCCGAAGGTGTGAGTTGAAGATCTCTCGGACAGGGGCCTCCTCCAGACGTTCCCAGTTCACCCGCACTACTCGTTTGGGTTTACCTGGTCTGTCCAGAATCTTCCCCCATCCTCTGATCCAACTCATCACCAGATGGTGATCAGTTGACAGCTCTGCCCCTCTCTTTACTCGAGTGTCCAAAACATACGGCCTCAGATCAGATGATACGATTACAAAATCGATCATTGACCTTCGGCCTAGGGTGCTCTGGTACCAAGTACACTTATGAGCATCCTTATGTTCGAACATGGTGTTAGTTATAGATAATCCGTGACTAGCACAGAAGTCTAATAACTGACGACCACTCCGATTTAGATCAGGGAGGCCGTTCCTCCCAATCACGCCTCTCCAGGTGTCTCTATCATTTCCCACGTGAGAGTTGAAGTCTCCCAGCAGAACTATGGAGTCCCCTACCGGAGCCCCATGCAGGACTCCATTCAGGGTCTCCAAGAAGGGCAAATACTCTGAACTGCTGTTCGGTGCATATGCACAAACAACAGTCAGAGTTTTCCCCCCTACCACCCGCAGGTGTAAGGAGGCGACCCTCTCGTCCACTGGGGTGAACTCCAACATCGCGGCGCTCAGCAGGGGGTTTGTGAGTATCCCCACACCCGCCCGGCGCCTCACAACCTGGGCAACTCCAGAGAAGAATAGGGTCCAACCCCTATCCAGGAGTACGGTTCCAGAACCGAGACTGTGTGTGGAGGTAAGCCCCACAAGATCTAACTGGTAGCGCTCCACCTCCCGCACAAACTCCAGCTGCTTCCCCGACAGAGAGGTGACATTCCACGTCCCAAGAGCCAGCTTCTGCTGCCCGTGTCTGGTCCGTCGAGGCCCCTCACCTTCACTGCCAACCGTGCAGCAGCGCACCCGACCCAAGTGGTTCCTCCTGCGAGTGGTGGGCCCACAGGATGGAGAGGAAAGAGGTGCCACGTCACTTTTTCGGTCTGTGCCCGGCCGGGCTCCGTGGCAAACCCGGCCACCAGGCGGGGGCCCCGGGCTTCCTCCGGGCAGGGTCTCTCTTCCATTGTTTGTCCATTGAGTCTTTGTGAACCATTCTTAGTCCGGCCCCTAGCCTGAGACCACTTTGCCATGGGAGACCCTACCAGGAGCACTAGGCTCCAGACAACACAGCCCTCAGGTTCACAGGATGAGGAGAGGATGTATTTATTAGTTAACTTAATATATCATAAATACAGTACATATACTGTATATATATAATTCATATTCAGTATATATATATATACACTTTTTTTCTCATCTTGGGAAATTTTTTTCACGTGGTATTTATGCCAAAGAAGCAAACTGAATTGAATCGAATTAGAAGTGAATGAGAATGGGTGAGTAAGCATTTAAACTTGTTGCATCATGTAATTTCCACTTTTACCTGTCCCCCTTTCATATTTCTTCTGTCTTTCCTTCAGTCTTCCTCTTCTTCTTTCTTTTTTTCTCTTTAACGTGCAGTAACACTCCTAAGCATGTTTGGACATGGTAGTTTACACACCATACAGTAGATCCCTCACGTTTTGTGCTTTGTCTCAAGTACACCAAGCATAAGTTATTTTTCACCTTGTCATGTTTGGCAATTTTATAGTGGGTTGGTCTCCAAATGGGAAAAGTTTGACAAAGTTAATTCCTCCTCTCTTTTCTTTTTCCCTTTTTTGCATTTGTCAGCACCTTCTTTCATCATCAGGCTTTATTCCATTAAGGATTTATTGAATCAGAGCCATTCTGATTATGGTTCACAAACAGGACAATAATGTTAATGCAGTAAGTTACTATATAATTCAAATGGCACCATTCATTGACATGTTTATCTTCTTCCACACAAAATAGGCTATTTCACAAAGGCACTTGCACACATACAAATATACACACAGAAACACAAACACAATTATAGCTCCTTTCACCACCGCTGGCACGTACTACAGTTCTGTTGAGTAAAAATGGAAGTCATAGAGAAATATTTCATTTAAACTGTATTTAGTTCTGTAGGGATACTGCTGGCTGACTGAGTGCAGATCGATGTGGGGCTCTCCTGGTAATGTACATCCTGTATGTCTCACTAAGCTCATGTGTCTCCGAGTCAGTCACAACACACAAAGAGCTTTACGCTAATGTGCACCATTAGCCCCTTACTATTTTTATGCTTTGCTTTAAGCATCTCAGCATTTTAGCACCCTTGTTTACAGCCATTGCACAACAAATTATTAAGTACAAGAGAAGCCTCTCCATTAGACACCCTCTACATTTCTCACATTTGACAGTTAAAATGCTCCACTCTTGAAATGTTTGGTCATTTGACCTGACTCATAAATCAGATTAAGTACAAAGCTTCAGTCTGTTTTTTACAGCTTCACGGTTGCAAATTCAGTTTAGAAACGTGCTTGTTTTGAAACTGTCGTCCTCAAGGTAAACAGTTTGGTCAAGACAATTTTGAGTATTGTGAGATAGTGATCAGGCTTATGAAAAAGCTCCATTTCAAGGTATTACGAACTGGGCCTTACCTAATTTCATTTATTATAATTTGATATGTAGCATACAGAAAATCCTTTATCGGCCAAGGATTTATTTGATTGGAATGACGTGTCTTTATTGAATTATGTAATTCCGTGCTCTTTAAAAAACGCAGAAATGTTCAAATCCAGTTGCAGGCGGGATCTGGTTCAGTTCTCCCAGCTTGCAGCCACTGGTTGTCTGGCACTGGTAAACGCCTATCTCTAAAGCCATTCTTGGGTTACACAACCAGCTTATTTATTCTACAAAAATATGTGAACAGCTATTCCTCATTCCCCAGTCCGCACCTGACCTAAGTAGAATAGACACACTCTTCTGGGAACTGATGTTTTAGAGTACTATAGAATCTTTATGCATTAGTCTCATTTAGTAATAGTTTTTGATCAGGCTTTATGGTCTTTGTAACGGCAAATCATCACTTCACCTACTGTACATATTTTGGTCTTTGATTTTAGTGTCTCCTTAAAGATGTGTCAAAATGATATTTCTCCCCAAACCCATTCATGCCTTAATTAAATTTAGTTCTGCAACACGCTCCATTAGAGCATGCACTTCCTTAATTACCACTTACTCCAATCTCCTGGAAGCAACAATCACCACTTCCCTAACAACATGGATTGAATATGCATGTTCTGAAGCAGGAAAATATAAGACTTAAAGGAAGATTCCAAGACTTCAGGATCATTTTGGCTTGATATATTAATCTTCAACTTCCCAGGCTCCTTCTGCTGCTGTCGCATACGGTCATACATTCTTATGGATGTTCACACTCCTTTTCAATGGTTAGTCTCAGTGGATTCTATTAGGGGAAAGTTGATGGGCTGGATGGTGTGGCGGGATCACACAGATGGGACAGTAAAAGTAATTTGTCATAATATATAGTCTATAAATTGGCAATCTAGATGATTTGTGAGCATTTTCATCATGCCTTTTTTTTTTCTTTTATGCAAATACACATTCTCTATATAATTTCCAGTGGTGATAGACCTTTACTTAAGTAAAAGTACTGAAACCAAACTGTGAATAAAATAGATGAATTTAAAACATTACTTACATTAAAGAATGTATGTGTTATTGTTTAAAATATATTTAAAATATGAAAAGTACTCATTGTGCAGTAAAATGCCAGGGTTTATATATATATATGCGTGTGTGTGTGTGTATATGTGTGTGTCGCAATAGCGATAGTTCGGAAATTGGAGAAAAAACAACAAACTTGTATAAAGCCACTAGAGGCTTCCTTCATGAAATAAAGCACTAAAATGATTAATGAATAAACCGAAGTTGTCCAGGAGACCCAGAAAACACAAAACAAAAGTGTATGTCATAAATAAGTCATAGAGTTTGGTCTATACCTACTCTGTAAAGTGTTACTTTTGTTATGATTTGGCACTATAAATAAAATTGAATTGAATTGAAAGAGACTTTTGATAACCCAAAAGGCTGGAGTCAGTTCAGAGTTGTTGTTTATAGATACACCAACAACTTGAGAAGCCACAAGGAGAACCTCTCACGACCTCTGAAGGTGAGATAATGAGTCAGCACAGACCAAGACACAGGCAGTGACGAATGATTGATTGATTGGAAGTGGTGAAATATGTACTGCTGTTTGTACATTTCCTTGACTAAATATGCACTAGAAAGCCTTCATCTTTTCTTCAGAATCACTTACTTATCATAGGGAACCGACACAACTTCCTTTTCATTCATCCCCACAGCGCCACAGCGCTTTACAGAGTCAGACACACACACGCTTCTACTGACTCCAATGGGGAATTGTAGAGCGGGTTGTTCCACTGCAGCGAAACTAGACGGTCATTGGATAAATGCTGGGCTTTGTCCCGCCCATCGGACTCTCAGCGTCTCTGGGGGTCTATGGGGCAGTTGGCTGGCCCAGACGCTTGGATTCTGCATGATTTGTTAGGATTTAGAGCGAATCATAGCACTGAGACAGCATTGGTAAAAATGACTAACAACCTTCTAATAGCTTCAGACAAAGGACTTGTCTCTGTACTCTTTTTACTAGATCTTAGTGTTGCCTTCGATACTATTGACCATCGCATCCTGCTACAGAGTCTGGAGCATCTAATTGGCATTAAAAGAAATGCATTAAGCTGGTTTAAGTCGTATTTATCAGATAGATCTCAGTTTGTACATGTTAATGACAAATCCTCCATGCACGGAGTTCCACAGGGTTCTGTCCTTGGGCCGATTCTATTCGCCTTATATATGCTTCTTCCCTTAGGAAATATTATAAGAAAGCACTCCATACATTTTCATTGTTATGCTGATGATACACAATTATATTTGTCGATCAAACCAGAAGAAACCGATCAGTTAGCTAAGCTTCAATTGTGCATTAAGAAAATAAAAAGCTGGATGACCTTCAATTTTCTGATGTTAAAACTGAAGTTATTGTACTTGGCCCCGAAGGCCTCCGAAACTCAATAGCTAGAGATATTGTTACCCTGGATGATGTTGTGTTGTCCTCTAGCACCATAGTAAGGAATCTGGGTGTTATTTTTGATCAGGATATGTTCTTCGATTCTCACATAAAACGAACGACAAGGACTGCATATTTTCACCTGCGTAATATTGTGAAAATTAGGAACATTGTGTCTCAGAAAGATGCAGAAGAACTAGTCCATGCATTTGTTACTTCTAGGCTGGACTATTGCAACTCCTTATTATCAGGCTGCTCCAATAAGTCTGTTAAGAGTCTCCAGTTAGTCCAAAATGCTTCAGCTCGTATACTAACTAAAACAAATTGAAGAGAACATATTTCTCCTGTATTAGCCTCTTTGCACTGGCTACCTGTAAAATCTAGAATCATTCTCCTTACCTACAAAGCTCTTATTGGTCAGGCTCCGTCATATCTTAAAGAGCTCATAGTACCATATTACCCGACTAGATTGCTGCGCTCTGAGAATGCAGGGCTACTTGTCGTTCCTAGAGTCTCCAAAAGTAAAATGGGAGGCAGAGCCTTCAGCTACCAAGCTCCTCTCCTATGGAACCGACTCCAAAGTGTTATTCGGGAGGCAGACACTGTCCCCATATTTAAGAGTAAACTTAAAACTTTCCTCTTTGATAAAGCTTACAGCTATGGCTTATGAGCCCTTAGCTTTGTTGTTATTTTTAAGCTGATTTTGTTCTGCTTAATGATGCTGTTATAGGCCTAGTCTGTTCCTGATAATCCTGTTCCTGATACTCTGAGCTTTTATCTTGTCTGTCTGTATCATTCATGTCTCATCAATGCATGTAACTAATTCAACTCCATGTTTGCCACTATAATTATTATCATTGCCATGTTCTGTCACTCTAGCTGTGCCTGTTTCTTGCTGTTCTGCTGTATTAACTGCCATAACTTGTAAGTCATATTCACATTGCTTTAGCTATCACTATAGTCACTGTAAATTTGTGGTTGCTTGCATCTCTGGAAGTGTGTCTGTCTTTGTCTCTGTCCATCTGCTTGTCTCTTCTCTCTTTCTCTCTTCTTTTCTTCCTCCCCAACCAGTCAAGACAGATGGCCGTCCCCCATAGAGCTGGGTCTGTCCGACGTTCCTGCCTGTTTTACGGAAGGTTTTCATTACCACCGTGCTCTATGGAGGACTTGTTGGGTCCATGTAAATCATAAATAAGTCATAGAGTGTGGTCTATACCTAGTCTGTAAAGTGTCCTGAGATAAGTTTTGTTAATTGAATTGAAAATTGAATTGAAATTAAATTGAATTGAAATTGAAAATGATGATTGGATGAGCTGTCTAAGGCGGAATCCTTTTTTGATTGACAGCTAAATGAGTGAATCAGTGATCTTGAAGAATAAACATCCAGCAGAGCCTTTTCAAGTTTTTCATTCCATTGTTCTGAACAAATCCGGAGACTTTACCGATCCCCAGCGACTTTGTCTTTGTTACTAGCGTTGTGTTTGACGACTCTGTTCTGTCACTCTGTTTCTTTCCCCAACGAGCAGCGGCAGCTGCAAATCTTCTCTACCAGTCACAATCACTCACACTCACAGGCGGTCACACTTCACAGTAGCCTGGCACAGCAGCTCCAGCTTTATGAAGTAGCCTGGAAAAATTAGCTTCCCCTCCTTGAAAGACCAGCAGCCGCCATTGGACTCAGGGTATATGAAAACCTCCCATACCTGGGCTTAATCAAAGCCAATCAGTGCCACACACACCTGATTGCAGTGAGTTGATTCTCTCACCACTCTCACAAAGCTGAAAGATTGAGTGCCCTCACAATATATGCATTTGTGGAATAAGATTATTGTGTATGTTGCATTTTACTGCTGTAGTTTGTCCTCCTGTGACGACTGTCGTTAAGACTCAATAGAGCACTAACAAAGTCGAAATCAACTTCCCACCAACAACTGCCACTCTAACGACGGTCGTTGGCACTTGGAGCACAAAGGGTTCCAGTGACATCATCGGCCTTGTGAGAGGTTAAATACCTGGATCTCCACACCAGTTAGTTGGACCAGTCCCAGCCTGGTCAGATGCGTACATGAACTGATGAAGCCTCTTGGATAAGAGGTGAAATGTCTTCCTAGACAAATAACCAAGTCCAGTTGCTTTTGACTGAAATTGCTTTAGGGATACCGATGACCTGGACAAATGAGAACATTCACAGGCCTGTAGTTTGTAACGTTTAAGATTGTGCCAATCATAACTCCTTTAGTTTAGTCCTTTAGTCCTGTTAGTTTAATCCACAGCAATGCATCATATTCTATAAGGTCATCATATGTTTCATGTGACAAAGCCTTTTCCAGGGAGTTGTAATTAATCAACCTATAAAGGAACACCTACTCTTTCAGTAAAGTTCTAAATCAACCAAATTTTAAGGTATTTTTAAAACACATTTCTAATGAATAGACCTACTACTGCAGCTGAGATGTGAGTTACCAAGCACCTCTTGCCCATGTGGTTGCAGAGGCTCTTTTGTGCATGCACTTGTGTATGTATGTACTATGTATCTACATAATGTCAGGGTGCCCCCCCCCCCCTTTTTTTTATGTCAGCAGCTAGTTGCTCTTGTGTAGAGGGGGCCATAATGGGGTGGTAAAGTGTACATAATAATGCATAAAGTTGCATACAATGGAAATACTCATGTAACGTACTTACAGTGCAGCAGTGTACTTGAGTAAATATACAGTTGCATTCCACCACTGTTAGTTTCACATTCACTTTATAACTACACACAATCAAAAAGAAATGTGTACACATGTGTTATTGAGCATTTGTGTTTACTCTGAAATTGGACTGGAATGAATGTGTTGTCTTGGTGACATAAACATGCAACTTTGGTTGTTTGAGCCCCTGAAGGATCTCATTTGGCTTCATATGGATGGTGTGAAGGAAGAAGAATGTTGCAGGAAAATAAAGTGAAGAAAAAAATACATGAACCAGACTGTGATGAAAATCCCATCAAATGGGGGAGTGTTTGAAATTATGGTCAACGGATGTTTGTTGGAAACGTTGATCCACTGCATCACAAATCATAAACACATTCTTCCTTGTTTCTTCTAATGAAGTGTTTGAGACCTCCTGGGAGCCTGCGAATAAAATTGCAATGAGTATGGGAAATATGGTGGCAAGTCGCTTAACTGGAATTAGTACAGTGACAGTAGAATCAGTTGGAAGTTTACCATAACTGCTGAATATTCAGGCTGAAAAAAAAAAGGTAAAATATTTGACAGGTATTGGTCACCACTTCATATGACACTGATAGCAACTTTTGCAAACAAAACTCAGACTTCAGCTCCTTTTTCACATCACGGTTGCCTTGCAAAAATTTACAAATATCAACCATCCAGTGACTCACTCCTCTGTAGACCTTGCAGAATGGTGGTCGGGAGCTGCATTACTGTGGTATTTACACGGAGCAGGCACGCTGACCTTCTCTCCGCTTGATAGAAAACCTCTGTGACATTCAGCTGCATTGATCAGATTATAGAAAAGTCAGTTGCTTAATGTGGACAAGTGAAAGTAAATGATACCTTGCCATTTGGTTAAGATAGACTGATAGTGGATATGAGAAATGCCGATAGTGATAAGAAGGAAGGGAGAAGAAAGATTAAAAACAGAAGAAAAAAAAAAGGCAGATGCATGTGGGGTTGGTCATGAGGTTTAGCCTGATCACAGTTGCAGTCAGAGGTACCCTAGGGAGCAGCTGACCTTTGTGTCTGCTTATATATATGTGTGTGTGTGTGTGTGTATGGGAACACACCCAAGATGACTTGACTGACCTTTCTTTTAAGATCCATCTAGTGTGAGTGCTAGCTCTCTGGCAATCATATCAGGGGAGCAGCAGAGCATGTTACTTTAGATGAGTTATTAATGTCATCGCAAACTTTTCCAGGTTAATATGTTGACATGTGTGCGAGTAACATTATGATCTGTTCAATTGATCTTTAAATAAGTGGGTTATTTGGGGGCCAGCAACAAGTTGTGAACACAACATATCATCATATTTTTAGGTGATTGGGTGTTGGCAAACAGTTGCCTATTTACACATGTATAATATACATTAACATTCATCTCCACTAACTTGTGAAATATCTCTAGCAGCTCTACTATAGCTGTTTCCATTCAACTGCCAAGCAAATTGTATCTGTCAGGGCAGGTGATGTCTACTGTGTAGTGTACTGTAAAACTAAATAACTGGGACACATCATTTCAGATGAAATGTCTGATGACGATGGCATGTGTAGACAGGGAGTATATACACAGCGTTATATACACACGCTGACATGTTGTCTAGGAAATAATCTTTTTGCTCAGATAGGGTCAAGGTTACCCTTTTTAATGCTTACTGTACCCCTCTTTATACTTACCCCCTTATGGGTCAGGTTACAGAAAGCGAGCATCCAGAAGTTCCAGGTTGCTTATAATGATTATATTTGTATATTGCTCTGAAAACCAAGGTGGTGTAGTGCAAGTAAAATGTTTTTCAATGTAGGAGTCAACACGTTCCATATACCTTTTAGAAATCTGATGTACAAATGTATCTCTCAACTGAATGATTCTCATAATTATATTATTATGCTGCTGACAAATCCTTGCCTTGTAGCAAACCGAGCAGAAGATGTCTAAGTCACTAAGGGCGCACTCACACTGTGACGTCACACGCATTGATGGATGACATCGCGATGCATCGCTTTGTTTACAAATCTTTCCATAGACCTCTGAGTTTTTGTGCGTCTTGTCGACTGTTTTTGAATATTTTCATCCGACCAAATCTGCAGTAAACACTCCACCTCCGCATCACAACAACGTGAACCTTTTGGCGCCATTGTTTTAAATGTCCGCGCATGGTCCGTCTTTTTTTCTATGTCTGAACAGGCGCACATAAATTCAGGAATTTGGCGAACTTGGGCAAGTTTTAGCTGTTCTTTCATGTCAGCTAGTATCAACCATGTTTCAAGTTGTCTGGAGCAAAAGTTATGAGAATATCTAAGAAAATGCAGACAGCGGCAAAGGCTGATCACTTGTGAGTTAAATGTTCCCTAGGTCAGAACTAATTCAGCAAAGGCGTTTTCATATCCCCTTTAGTGCATTAACCCCATTATGAAAATGAATGAATTCTAATGTGAATCTTCAAATATTCATTGTAATATATTTATGGAAACATGGTTTGTGTTTGTGTAGTGTCAAACTTTGTCAGTCTATTGTTCGATGCAGGACAGGGAGCGTACAGTGTTTGTTTAGAGCATTTTCACTGAAAATGTACTTTGTACAACAGCTGAATGATATAGCAATATCATTCAGAATCATGGGATCACACGCTCTCAAGATCACACAAATCCATAGGTTTTAAGTAATAGGCTGGCTTTTTTCGGATCCAAAAAAGCATCCTGTGAGGAGCCAACCACAATGCTCTGTAGACCTAAAAGGAATGGAAGTGCCAAGTGATTCTCTTTGGGTTCTTCACACTTTATGACCCCTTTCACACACAAATTAGTCATTTGGTCCATTGTTAATATACAAATATTAAGAATAGCAGCTTTGAGTAAACTGTTCTTTCCTATGATTATAAACAGTTGAATGAAAAGGAATGATGATAGGGATATCAGATCAGTTATAGAATAAACACACTGCTCGCCACACGAATAAGTATCATTATAGTTTTTAATGCAGTGGCACAGTGTACACTAACCTGTTTATAAAAGACGTGACTTGTAGAACGAGTTTATATCCATGTGGATTAAACAGTTCATCACTGTTAGGCCTGCATAGTATGTTTATTCATGAAGTGTACACAGCGTATTTTCAGCAATCTTTCAGATGATACATTGCCTTAAAGGCTAAGTTGAAATACAGTATGTGATATCATACATATTATGCTTTGATTACAAATATGCACGATTAAAAGATGTCAATACTGTGATCCAAGTCCTGTTGCACACTGCTCACAACTATAAACATTTGTGACAGATTATGTATTATGATCAAACTGTGTTTGGTGCCAAGTTTGTTACCAAGTGAGCCATGCATTGTCATTACAGCAAGAGTCCCACAGGGAAAAAGTATTCTAGGCTATCAGACATGCTTTTACTGGAAAAAGTTTTGCTCTCCCAGGCCCTCAGTGGTAATTGGTGTTTAGACTGGAAACACAGAACAAGCAAAATACAGGCTACTGATAGATCCCATGTGGGTAAAGCCTTCATACTAAATTCAAGTCACCTCACCTTTTCAGATGTTTATTCAGGGAAGAGAGTATAGGGTCGGTGGATGTTCATCTGAAATGAAGGTTGAATAGAAGGGAGAGCAAGAGAAACATGAAAGAGATTGCGAAAGGAAACTGAAGGGTGGAGTGATGCAGAGTGACAGAAAAAGAGAGGCAAAAGAAGAATTCATTATTTTCCAGCCTAGTCTGTTTGACGGCTGATAAGAGAGATCAATACCGGCAGCGGAGATGCCCATCAAAATCATGTCTGCGTTGTGTGTGGTGGTCTCTTTCTGGGCATGCGATGAGCCTGGAATTGGATGAAGCAAAATAAAGAAACCAATGAATTTAATAGAAAAAAATATATACATAGACTGAGCAACAAAGGCAGACAAAGAAAAAAACACAAAGATGGATGAAGGGACAAAAACATACAGATTAATTGAGTAACACAGTATAAGAAAAATGGGGCGCTGGAGCTCAAGAGATACACAGGATTGTAACAGCAAAAAGGGGAATTATTTTTTCACAAATCCACCAATTTGTAAAATTAGATTTTCTTAATGAGACAGATGCATTTTGGTCAAAGTATGCAAACGCAGCTTAGGGTCTGATTTTCATCGTTGAGTGTTGCCGCAGAGACCCGGTTCTGCCGCAGTTAATGAGCATGACACAAGCAAGAATCACTACTAGGCGGCCCAACTCTGATGGTGATCGGGTTGTCAGAGGAGCCAGCGAAGCAGGTTGCAAAGAAATGCAGGTCAGAGCCTGAGACAAATAGAATTCCCCTTCTGTGCTTTTCACTTGTCATTATGATTACATCTGGGACATGGAGATCAGTGTTACATCCACTCAGTTTAGAGCCTTTTGGTAATGGGACTAAATCTACTGGTGCAGATGAGAAACAGCAGGACCCAGTGGGATTGTTAAAGTTAAGAATGTGGTCTAAAGTATTTCAGCTTTAACTCTCAAGTAATGACCTCTTTTAATGTGTCTGCAATAATGTCAGGCTTCTCTGTCCATTCATTTTTGCTTTTTACACACTTGACCAAATGAGGCGGTGGTTAGGATGTTTTGGACGGGAGGGCAGTGATCCATAAGTCATACTAAGTGAAGGTGCTGGAGAAGGCAATTTCAACTTTGTCCTTATCTAACTTCACACCTGGATGCAGGGCAACACTGCTCCTTCGGACATAGATTGGGTCTGACTGGGAACACCTGACTCGCCAAAATTTGTCACAGAGTGGGCAGAGCAAGTCAAAGTCAGGACACATTTATCAATTCATAATGTTGTTATCAGCAGTACTCTAGTACTGTAGAGTACTGTTGTACTCTACTAGTTACTATTTTATCAAAGAGTGAGTTAAAACAATGGGGATTGATCATAATACCCACTAATGAAAACGCTTCTACTTGACTTTTTGCTAAGTATTCCAATATCCGTTGCCGTGGTGACATTCCTCCCTATATTAAAATGTTAGTGACGCGGCTGACAGTGGTTGGTCTGCTGGCTCAGATCAGTTATGCTGTGTTCACTTGTAGTCAGAAATCGTGAACTTCCAACTTCTGAGTCAGGCTTCTAGTAAGGAGAGACGTGTTATAGGAACGTGTGTGTGTATGGATATAAGAGGGTAACATATAGGGGACGGACTGGAAGTAGAGAGGTGAACGTGTTTCAATAAAGTTTACAAAAGAGCAAAAAAAAAGTCAAAACACATACTGACCGTGGACAAGATGGAGGGCTCTGAAAGAACAGGCTCGCCTGCAGTTACATCTTACTGCCAAAAAGGCCACTAGAGACAACAAATCTTATATTATTACAGAGTACAAGCATGCAGCAGTGTTTTCTATTTAAATACACACAAGTGACAATTACTGGAAATGCTAAAATGTAATGTAGCCGAAAAGGGTCATAAAGTCAACAAACTCAGCCAGTGATTTGTATCTAAAGTATGCCGGGATTATACACTACTGGTATCTCCCCTCTCACCTATTTCAGCTCGTTTTATTAGTGTCACAGTGTAATTCATTCACAATTTCCACCTGCCTTGCTGCTTTTTGCGTACCTTGCACCGCATGTGCATATTCAGATTATTACGAGATCATGCAAGAATTAATCACGTTAATGTGTTTGTTTTTCTGAGCCAAGCCAACCAGCCGTTCAGCCTCCTGCGAGAAGCTACTGGCAATTGAGGGGCGAAGGAGCGGCAGGGGGTGTTGTTGTTGTTTTTCATACAAAACAACAATGGTGGCTCCTAAAAAGGTTAGTGTAGATGCTGGGATAGCAGCAGTTATATCAGAAGGATTTGTGTTTCTATTTTGCAAGTTTCAGACAGGTCGGGTTTGGGTTAGCCGACTGAGGGTATTTCTTCATTAAAAGAAGAGCAAAAAATGGCATTGAAGGCTTTCCTCGGTGGAAAAGACGTTCGCACTCCTCTGCCGACTGACTGACGTGATAGACAGATGGTTCATCCAATTACCTGCCAGCTGCTTTTTTATTGTGACTCATGTTTTTTAAAAGTGCCTGCCCTTTTCCAATGGGTTTCAATAATGGCTTCTGTGAAACAAACCATCAGCCCTGGCTTGAGGATACAGTTTTTAATGTATTGTGAGTTTAATGCCAAACAAAAATCTGTGCCCATTGTATTTAATGCATTATTTTGTATGCCTTCACTCTCCCACTACAAGCCCTTCCCTTCTGTGTCCACTTTAAAAGTCTGATTATGTTCAGGTTAAACACCGTACCCCGGGTATAATCAGTTTGCATACCCCGATTAACAGACCTCGATAACTCCTTCAGTACCACGACTATTTGTGCATGTAAACAGCGTTCCCCAATCATAATCAGATTATGCGTCTGCGCATTCTCCGTGGGTTATAACCCCCCCTCTCCACTCCGCTGCAGTGGTTTTTGGCCCGGAAATAGAATAAATCCGGAAGCAACAGTGCCGAAACAAAATGAAATAAACAACAACACAAGTGTTACCTTTAAACTACAGAGGGCTTCGCAATGGAAACAAACATTACTACCAAGAAGATCCATTTAGGTCGTAATTCTGTCAAAAAGTTGGTCATTTACCCCCCACTTTTCAATTTGTTGTAATTTTAACAAACGTAAACCGGAAGAAAAAGCCACATTCCAACCAGCTCTATGTTAGCGGAGCGCCACTTACTGTACTGGAGGTCAAGTTACTCCTGTCATTTTCCAAATCTCCCCCGCTCATGTAAACAGGGTGAACTTCAATAACTTTCACCGAGGAAAGACCATATTCAGGTTACTGCTGTGCATGCAAACGCACTGACTTGACCAACCGGTTTCCTCCTGCAGTCTTGAGGGTCGTTAGCCTTTTTTGTGTGGCCTCCACCAAGTCTATGGCCTTTTCATTTTCTTTTTGTTTGTTTTTGTTTTTGTTTGCTGCCTGCAACACTCACACATAAATGTTACTCACTCACCCATACATTCCACTCACTACTAATGCATTTACTCGCCACACATTATGTTCTTTTGTAAATACCAGTAGTTATGTTTATTCAGTACTAATAAAATAATGAATTTTTAACTTGACTGGTCTCCCCTCTTTGTCACCTTCTTTAAGGCGTTTTGTGACAGCTGTCTACCGGGTGTGCAACAGGTGATAATATTCAATAAATACAACACAGTAAGACATGAGCCCATACAAAGGTAATAACATATGTTCACATGAGCATCATTTTTGTAATATTTTCTTATTGATTTATCAGTCTGTATCAACTCCATTGTGCCTCATAGCAAAATATAATTGTTCATAATTTTCCTTTCAATCACAGGCACAAATAAAGACATTTTAAAGAAATGGGTTGAAAAAATGAAGCAGAAGCTCCTCTGACAGGTTGAGGTACACTGACCTTGCCCATGCTGATGCTTAACACACTGAAATTAATCTAACAGTGCACTTTCAGTCATGCCCAATATGTCTCTGTTCCTGTCAGGGAGAAAATGGAGGTCAGAGCCAAATAGGATAGGGTCCTTGGCAGGAAATGTAATGGCAGGTGCAGTGATCATTTCTTAACTTAGCACACCCTGCCCTGAGACTTTGAAAATTACATCTGTGCTTTCCATTTCGCTTCTGTCTTATACGACAGCACACAGGGCAGTTTGGCGGGCATATAAGCGAGTAGGCAGTTACACTCTCAATGTCGCATGTCAAACTTGCTCGTCGACTAAGTATCAGGAATGAATTTGCTCAATCAAAATGGCCTGCAGGAATCTGTTTGGACTGAAGTCTTTGCCTCAGTGCCAACAGATGCACATTTGCTGGGATTGCACGTCACAGGAAGGATAAACCTCAATAGGCATAATTCATCACTGTGTTTGTGTTGGCAGATGGACAATGTGTTGGATATCTTGAACTAATTATGAACTCACAGTGAATCGTCACGCTGCAAGTTTTCAATACAAAGACTCTCAACAAGCCTTTACTAATGTTTAAACGCCCACAATTGTTGTGCTCAAATGTTCCTCCATTTTTACTGAATTTTCCTTTTTCATGTGAAATGATTTGTCATATTTATACGAGCAACTGTAACTGCGCAACTTTGTGTTGACAGTTTTTTATTGCTTACCTGACATGTTCTGTTTTGTAGAAGAAGGAGTTTCATGGCACAAAAAAAACTACAAACTACACTATACCTCATCTAGTGGATCATATTTACCAAGACTATGGTGGATATTTATTCTCTCTGATTATAAGATCCATTAGATTATTGCCACAGTATTGGCAAATTCCTCTTTCTACCATTTTATATTTTCACTATTCTTCACCATCCTCCCTCTGTCTACTGTCTCTGCCAGAGTCCGCTTTGTCCTTGGCTATGGCTCACACATCTGTCTGTCTCAGTCTTTGAAGGGGACACTAAATGATCATCTTGATGAAGAAAACAGTAATTGATTGTTTTTATGCTTCTGCCCTGTCTTACCTTCTGCCTTTTGCTCCTGATGATTGACGGTCACTGTGGAGGGATATTTCACGACAGAATCTGAATTGCAATGACAAACCCATAATTATGACATGCCATCAGCCATTATGGCTCTGCCCACTTCCAATTTAAATGATTAATATGATTTTATTATCACCACACTGCTGTATCACACCCCCAAACAGTTTGAAATCCCTATTCTCATTCTGAGTTGGGGGCTATTTCATGTTTACCATTTGGTAAATTTGTGCAATATAGACCTGAAATTATATGGTCTACATGTTAAATTCTCTCCTGGTTAGACGAGGATGCCAAATATGACTGATGTGATTTTATTTTTAAATCATCTATAACCAGAACAAAAATGTACTCAACCTGGCTAAACGTACGTGTCTATATTTCTATGTCAATGTCCCGCTCGTGCTGGCAGTTCAGATGTGATAAGGGTCCAATGAGATAGAGGGAGGAACAGAAAGAGCGCGTTTGGAGACGGGTAAGCTGCTCAGTCATTATGTGTGTGTGTTGCGCACCTCCCCTCCCCATAGCGCAGCCTCCTCTCCCGCTTTACGGAGCCTTCTTGCAATTCCTGCTCTTCGTGCCAGAGCCTGCAGCTGTCTCTGTTGCGTCCCCGCTGTCCGCTGTTGTGGGAAATCGTCGCCCCGCGTGACGAACTTAACGGCGGACCCATTTTCCCCTTGAAGTGTCAGCACCCAAAAAAAATAAATCTGAAGGATGTCGCAACTTTTGAACAATCCCCAACACAGTTAAGAAGGCCGAATGAAGACACCTGACAGCTCGTAACGCCACATCCGCGTGTTGACTGAAATCTTTGCAACTGTGAAGGCTATAGGAATGTGGAAAACAAGTCTATCTCAGCGGTGAGTGTTGTAATACGTTTATTATTCCCCCCTCTCTCTCTCTCTCTCTCGCTCTCTGTCTCTCTTTTGCTCCGTCTCCTTCTCTCTCTCTGTGCAAGTGTTTGTTGGATTGCACGTAGGCGTTCCGCAAAATGAAGTTTGGAGCTTAAACGTCGATTGTGTGTATACATGCACGGCAGATTTTGAACGTCATTCAAATCGAAACCAAATAGCATGAAGCAACAGCTCACTGATATATAGTATTTCACCCTTTATTTGGTGCCTGAGACTTGCACTTAAATATTTAAGCTTGATCATGAAATGTGTCCTCATATGTCCATTCCTCTAATGCAGTAAAAGGACCTGCCTCAGCTCCTGACACCATGACCACAGACCTGAACTTTACCTCCCTGCTGAATGTGACAGACCTCCACAATCACACGAGAGGATGTTCCCTCACCAAGACAGGTTTTCAGTTCTACTACTTGCCCACCGTTTACATCATGGTCTTCATCACAGGGCTGGTGGGCAACAGCCTGGCCATTTGGATGTTTGTGTGCCACATGAGACCCTGGAGCAGCATCTCCGTCTACATGTTCAACCTGGCTCTGGCTGACTTCTGCTACGTCCTCTCTCTGCCCTTTCTCATCTTCTACTACTTCAACAAAACGGACTGGATATTCGGGGATGTCCTGTGCCGACTGCAGCGTTTCATATTCCACGTGAATCTTTACGGGAGTATTCTGTTTCTGACCTGCATCAGTGTTCACAGGTACACCGGGGTTGTGCACCCACTCAAGTCTCTCGGCAGACTGAAGAAGAAAAATGCGGTTATTACCAGTGCGTTGGTGTGGGTAGTGGTTATTATAGCTATGTCCCCCATCCTGTATTATTCCAGGACTGGCTTGAAGCGTAATGCAACCACTTGTTATGACACCACCACTGAGGATGAGTTACCTGGTTATTTTATATACAGCATGACTTTGACTGTGTTCGGGTTCTGCATCCCATTTATCATCATATTTTGTTGTTACGGCATGATCGTCAAAGCATTGATCTGCAACGATATGAACAATGCACCCCTGAGGCAGAAATCCATCCACCTGGTTATCATCGTGCTCGCCGTCTTTGCCGTCTCCTACCTGCCTTTCCACGTGATGAAGAACCTCAACATGAGGGCCAGGCTGTACTTCCAGGGCCCCGACATGTGTGATTTTAACAACCGCGTCTACGCCACCTACCAAGTTACACGGGGGCTGGCCAGCCTCAATAGTTGCGTGGATCCTATTCTTTACTTCCTGGCTGGAGATACCTTCAGGAGGAAGCTAACCAGGGCAACTAAAAAGCCCTCCAGGAAGGGGGACAATGTCATTCAGTCCAAGAGCGAGGAGACGGCACTCAACAGCCTGGCTGAGTGTGTGGAGAATGGGGACCGGAGGCTGTGACAGGGTACCTATCTGTGCCTAGTCATGGGTGTGAATCTCTTTTATCTTAAGAAACCAGGACAGACTCTGTACTGAATAAATAAATGCACTGTGTGGACTGAAGGCTGTTTAAAAACTCAACGGTCAATGGTTTATAGAACTGTAGGATAAATACTCCATTTAACCCTGTGATAACCATCACTCACTTGCAGCCTGTCGATGTTGATAATCTATTGTACCGTGTTGTCCTGTACACATATTGTACTCTAAATGTTAGAGCTATCACTCTTTATTCTTATCGAGTAGTCAGTGTTGCTTATACTTCAGACAAATTTAACATTATTATCTGGCAAGCTAGGGGAAATGGGTTTTCCTTACAAACTATAATGTCCCGTTCATCAATTTGTTCTGGAAAAGTAGGACTGAGAACGGATTGCACCTCCCCATCCAACAAAGCTGATGCTTAATCAATAGCTATTAAGCAGGTGAGAGCTTTTGGTCAAGGAAGTGTACCTGCCATGGCTTTTAGAGGAAAAGTAAATGCACTGAACCTGAGATTGCTGCATGGATGTGCCGTGCGGATGTTGTAATGCACTATGACCAGGGACCCTCCACTAAGAGGGCTGCCTATCACTCCTCGTTTCTTTCTCCATCTATTACTGGTCGGGCGAGAAATGTGGTCAACTAGTTTTTCATTTTGACAGCTCTGATGTTAAGGTCTGCCACGGCTCTGTTACCACAATCTCTCTCTCCATGTTAACTCGTTCCTTAGAGGGAAAAAAAGAGAAGATAAAACTTACAGTATTTTTTTGTGTATATAATACTATAATGAATGTTTTTTTTTTGTTTTTTTGGATGTGTGCTGTACAGGATGTTGTCACGTTCCAGATTCGTTTGTGCTGTTAGCTGTTTTGTTCAAGTCAGAATCACTAATCCAGACCTTTAGTGCATGAGTCCAGTATCAAAGACCAACAGTGAAACACTGATTAACCGCAGCAGATTCTAACTAGGCTACTGTTTATTGCAACATAGAAAATACATGTATTTTAAATGAGCATAACAGACAGACACACACACACACACACACACTCAATCACCTGCTTTGTGACTCCAACATATTGAAGACTTGTATGAGATACCTCAAAGTAAATACTACACTGTGTCCATGTTTTGACAGGTAACCATTTCTCTTTTGCATTGGTTGTAATCACTCTGGAGAAATGATGGTGGATCTCTTGTGCATATTTTACCCTGGAATACGTAGGTGTTTGATGTCCTTACTAATACCTTTGTAAATCTGTAATGTGGTCGACTATTGTCAAGAAGGGAAGTGAATCACCTGTACAGGATATTTGGGGGCCACGTGTATCTGTCAATAAAATTTTTTATATTTAAAAGTGACAATGTAATAGGACTCACATAATTATTTTAAAATGGAGTCTGTGATTTATACCATTTATGGGTTTGTGCCGGCTGCACGTGTCCTTAGCTAAATGTGTGCACTGTTTACGAGTGGACAAACGCTTTTGGTTGTGGATACGTTTGTGCAGTTTTGTTCTCTCGCTCCTCCTCTTTCTCTTTGCTCCTGTTGACTTTATTTTTCAACACAGCCGAGAGGAAGGAGAAGGGGACGAGGGAGGAATAAAGAGTGGCACCTTTTTTCTCCTGGCTTACCATAAGACAGCTTTTGTGTCTGTCACAATGGTGTGGGGTTATTGATGCAGACAGGGGTGTAAGGCTGTCGCCAGGACCCCAGGCTGCGCTGTGTTGTGGGCACAGGAAACCGACCAACCTTCTTCCTCCAAACAGAGCACATGAATACAAACGGCTTTTGATTTCCTGGCTTTGAGGTGCAACCTGCATAGCTGGACTTGGCAAATGAGTGTGTGTGTGTGTGTGTGTGTGTGTGTGTGTGTATCTGTGTGTCTCTGTGTTAGAGAGCCTGAAGGCAATTGAGACCTTATTTGAGTAGGTGGCTGTTTGTTGGTCATTGGTTGTTGTTTTTTTTATTATCAGCAGGAACCACTGTGGCATAGCCAGGCCACAGGGATATGAATATTTATTTAGAACGATTTACTTATAGAATATATATCCTCTGTGTTCCGTGTACACGTGACTAGATGAAAGGAAGGTTAGATTCAGCCAGAACAAAATCTTGAGCCAACGCCAGTGCTTTGAGCCTGAGTGTCAAATCTTGACTTGCAGAGGGTTGGGATGCTTGCCAGTATCTCCTCCCTTCCTCCCTTCTCAGCCACCTTTCACCTCTTTTCTCTCACATCCTACTCTCTTTATTCTGAATCTAGGATAAGAAAAAAAAAGACTTTTCTTCACTGCATTTCATCACCTTTAGGGGAATACTATTTGAATAAGAGTTGGGAAGATACAGAAGGAAGAGTCGAGCGTGAAAATGACCTGCAAACATAGTTTTGTGTGTTTTTCCCAAGGACACTGTTGGTCGCATGGAGGCCCAGTGGGCAACCGCTGTCAGCTTTTTATGTTGGAGATTTACAGTGGGAGTTGGCACAACCACATTCATCACAGGGGCACCGGGTGCTTGTGCTAAAAACTACCGCTAACCACACAAAAATGATCAAAATGTAAGTCTTGTGTCTCTGGTGAGTACCCCATTATACAAACAGATATTGGAAAGCATGATCACAGTGGTGTGGTTATGCTGCACAATGTAGTGTATCTCTTCACACCATGTGACAGTGTTGCAAAGACCCTATGAGGTGATACAAACTAAACTGATAGAAATTCCCTTACCATGCAATAACTTACAACCTTATGAGGCTGCATTTTTTTACCAGCTGTGACAGTGACGCTGGTATTGTTTTCTCCTTGTGAGTCCGTTTGTGTGTGTGTGTGTTTGTGTGTGTGTGTGTGTGTGTGTGGTCCTGGGGCCGTATTCGCAAACATATTATATTATCACTAAGATTACTCCCTAAGGAGCACTAAAAGTTCTTAGTTAAGAGTAATTTCTTAAAAAACCTATTCCCAAAGCCTCTGAGACCAACTTTTACTAAGGAGTGGGAGGGACTCCTAGACTAAGACTACAGGGCGGAGTTGACCTTGTTGCTATGGATGACATCATGTTCATACCTTCTATGCCCACAGTGATTGGCTGAGAGGGAATGAGTCCCTAAGAGTGAATTTATGATAGAAACACTTTAATGGGGAATTGAATGAACTGTTGCATATGCGGGGTCTGGATAGGACATTTATCGTCTGGTGCAAAATCCTCCTGACCAACAGCCTAGAGATGCTAAGATCGTCTGCATTGCACAGCTGCATTTTCCCGTGGCCAAATAGCTGAGAGATGTAACGACTTTAATCTCTGGTGATATTGGGTGTTTTTTATTGGTTGGTGATGTGATGGCATCCCTGACCCACTCTACCACGTTCATAATGTCATCTTCATGAAGGCGATACCTTATTAAAAGCTTACTATCATTTAATCTCTCTGTATGTTAGGTCCTCCCTTATTTACTCTTAGTGACTTAGGAGTCCTTGAGAAGACTCCTACGTTTTAATTGATTTAGGAGTTACTTTTAGTGCTTAAATGCTTTATGAATTAAACTACACACAAGTTAGGAGTCCTAAAATTAGGAGTGAAACGCCCCTTATTTTCAAGAGTTATTCCTAAATAAGCAAGTTTGGACCTACTCTTAGCCTTAATATGTTTTGTGAATACAGCCTCTGGAGAAATATAGGAGGAACTACCACAGAGGCGGTTTTGAGTATTTTATCAGGTCTGTGTGTGTGGCTATATTTGTGTGTCGTAACCAAGCAACATACAGTCACAAAACATTATGAGATCAAAATTAAGGCAGAATGTTCAAAAATAGCCCGGATCCCCATGCATGAGGGAGCTGCAGTGTTTGTACACAACATGATGCAGTTTTTCAAAAGAAGTCACACATCCAGGTACATGTCGTCCAACTGCAGCAGTTAAGTAAACACAAAAAATATTTGTTCACTGACTCTTGGTTACAACACTGTGATGCTGTGTTTACTTGCTCCAATCACAACACTCATGGAGCTAAATTGATCTTATTTGGTAATGTCAGAATGTATTGATATATTTTGGACATTATTATGATATTTGTATTAATATTTATAATAATAGAAAACTTTTTTCAACAAAGCTGTGTACTCGTGAAAGAGGACAAAATATTACTGGCCAGCTCAAACCTCATTGACAGGCTGCTGACCCACACACACACACACACACACACACACACACACACACACACACGCACACACACATTAATATTCAAACTGTAATAGCATCATCTCACAGGTTTCATGAAAGAAGCTAAAGACTAAACAGTCACATTATCACTGCTGAACCTGATTTTCAATGTGTGAAGGTGGGATGGCACATAGTCTTTTTATAGACTACACATATGAATATGTAGCCATTATAAACACAGGTGTTTAAACACATTTTAAATAATTATTTTTTAAGCATTTGAAATGTATGAGCATATGAATTATGACACATTGTTGTACAATAAATGAAACCACCCAACAGTGTAGATGAACAGATAATGGTTAAATTAGCTCATCTGCAGCCAGTTTTAGCACTTTAAGGGACTATACTGTAAATTTTGTTGTATTGGTACAATGACAATAAAGACAATTATATTATATTCTAGCTACAACATGCAAATCCTTCTTACATGTTAATGCATCAGTTGCATCCCTGTATGATATATAATAATGTACCACTGTAAAAAGGAGTACTTTTACTTTTGTACTTTAATTACATTTGGCTGATAATGCTGAGAAGTACACATTTAAATGCATTATTTCAGAGTATTTTTACATTGTGATCTTGTTACCTTTACTTAAATAAGGGATCTGAATATCTCTTCCACCTCTGGGTTTAACTAATAAAGGTAAATGTAATATTTATTTCAGCACTTTGCTTCCCATAAAATCATTTTGAAATATTACACAGGTTGCATTGTAGCAAACACAAAAATATTAAATAATAAACAAAACTAAGAACATCAACATAAAAGCAAAACATAAGCTAGGAAATAAAAGTGAATACTGTGAAGTTTTTCTCTTTTTATTTCAGTCTTCTAATAATGTGTTTGTAGGTGTGCATCCACAACAATACTGCCACCATAAAAAATCTATAGTCATGCAGCATGAATGATAGCCTGTCAGAAACACAGATGGCCCAGGGTGTGGCTGCTCTTGACAGCAAAAAGCTATTTGTAATGTAATAGGTGTCTTCAGGACAATGTGTTCACTGTCACCTCTGGTGCTGGCCTACTTCGCCATAAGAAATAACTTCAAGTTCATCATGTTGTCAGACATACTGTACATGTGCGGGCGTTGAAGCTAAAAATAGACCTTGATCTAACACCTGGACAAGTATGGACAGGTAAAAAAGTTAATGAAAGACGCTTTCCTCGCTCTGTATAAGATGGTTTAAGCATAACAATACATAGTCATTGTAAACCTAATTCACTCATAAACAGGTATGTCATGCCAGTAACAATAACTTAAGACTAGCATTGTGCAGGTTAGATGGGATTAGAAGAATAAGTGGGAGCGAGCACGGTTTTTCATATTCCGGCTGTCATAAGGTTTATGATCAATATCTCTGCAGCCCACTCCCGTCTGGCTTCTTGTTGATTTTCTGACACTTCTTGGTGTCGTCATTGATCAATTTGAACGATTGGCTTACTGGGTGACACCCACAAACCTATGCCTTTGATTTCATACAATGGGGTTACAATGATCCAATCAAGCCATTTGACCCAAATCTGAGAGGAAGATGTTTGAAAAAGTGGTTTGGCTTGGTTGGTGTCGGTGTTGGTGTAAAAATGTTAAACTATTTTGTCATAATCAGGCTTTTTCATGCAAAATACTGTAGATTTAGTAAAGGTAAAGCAGCTGCTATTTGCCCTTTAACAGATATCAGAAGTGACAGTTTTGCAGACAGTTTTGCAGACGGATGGGTAACAAGAACGTTGTCAGAGCCGAGATGAGCCGGCCTATCTGATAAGAGTTATGAGATAGGAAGTGGAGCTCTGAAATGAACTGAGGTTAAATAACAAGGGTGCCTGCTGCCTGAGAGGAGAGGAAAGGGACAAGATAAGGAAAGGTGTGAGAACAAGAAGCTGAGAACTATGGCGATACCAAATGTGCTGTAGGCATTAAAAAATCTGCAGGAGAAACAGAAGAAGAAGAAAGCTTAGAGCTAAAAATAAAAGGGCACATGCTGTTCTGCACTGTATACAGAATATATGGGGTTAGTGAAGGATGAGGGACGAAGACAAATGGATCAAGGTCACAATGGTAAAATAGAGAGAATTTATTGAGAAGTAAAGATACAAACAAACCCTTTATGTAGCAAGTTAGGCCAATCACGTCAACACAATAGGGTTCTGCATGTTCAGCAGCTCTGAACTTCTGTATGTGATCTATGTGGAGCTTTTGCATACACACTGAAATCAAAGTGTATCAAAAACCAATGACCACCCATCATGACGCTAAAAAGAAAACAATTAAAAAAGTTTCAAGAAATATTTGTAATATTATCTGAAACAAGATCGGCCAGAATTATTTAGAATTAAATTAATATCAAGGAACTTATTGAGAAGAAAAACCGTGACTAAAGAAATTAATCATCTTGAGCTCCTCTCTGCTAGCACATTGGGAAACTACTGTAATGGAAGATGCTGAGTGTCCAGTGCTTTTCTAAGCTGGCAACCCATCTCCAGGGTGGATGATAAATCTCTTAAAATGTATTATTAGAGATTACAGATTATTTCCACTGCACCATATTCACAGTTTTTCAGTGCATATTTCACAGAGAGTGGGTGCAACCTTGTGTGTATAAAAGTGAAAGGGAACGAGAGCTTTGCAACAAACGGTGTGTAGGCATATCTTTACGGTTAATAATGGAAATATCGAACAAACACAACCATGTATGCCATCCAAGTAAGCGTAAGGGTCATCTTCCGCAGATTCACTCCTCCTCACCACTTCTGGTTTGTTGCCATGCAGGTCTGTAGCTGTGTGGGAAAGACATAAGACTCTGTTTCTGTAAAGGTGGCTAGGAAATTAATCCATGCACATCCTGTGCTACAACCTCCAATGATGATTAATTTTTGTTTTCACCTGACTTTAATGATGCTCATTAAAGCACTCTTACATTTGATAAGCAGAGTTCACACTTCCATTATAATCTTAAAGTGTAATTCCGGCGCAAAATCACTTTGTGGTCTTTTTTTCGGCACTTCGGCACACACATTAAATAAGCCATCGATACAGTTTTTTTTCATGTAGCAACTACCAACAGAGAGATTCAGGAGAGTTGCTAACAGCCGGACCTGGCTAACACTGATTAGCTCGGGGCAGTATGGTTTATGGGTACAGACACTTATCTACTACTGCAGAGGTTTGGTGTTATTTTGAGCAGTATTAGTGGATAAAAAGAGCCGTTTTAATGCCTTCATGGTGCTGCCCCGAGCTAATCCGTGTTAGCCACGTCTCCATTAATAGTATATATACACGATGGCTTATTTCATGTATGTAAGTGTCAAAAACACCATGGGATGATTTTGCCCTGGAATTACACTTTAAAATTCTCACGCCGCGGTGAGGTCTGTCCTGTCTTTGGGTTTTTGTCTTGTGAATTTCCTGTTTTATTTTAAAAAGTAACTCTCCTCTCATTCCAGGTCACTTGCCCTTCCTCTTGTGTCACCGGTCTGACATCATTCCCTGATCCCTGATTGTTTCCACCTGTGGTTCCCCTCCCTTAATGAAGTACGTGTTTTTTCCCCTGTCCCATTGCCAGATTATTTCGTACCTTGTGTCGAATGTATCCAGCGTTTTTCCACAGCCTTGTTCATGCCATCAAGTTCATTGTTTCCACGCTCAGGTGTTTGTATTCCTTGTTTAGTCATAGTAAGTTTAACCTTTTGAATTAACTTGTATCCTTTGTTTTTTCCTCCTGGTTGGAGCAACCTTGTTTAATTACTTATTTTGTTCACTTTGTTTTTTTGTTTTTCCTCCTGGACGGAGCGACTTTATTTTATACTTTGTTTTATTACCAGCGATATTCGTTTTGTTCCTCCTATGCGGAGTGATTTTTAGTTTGTGGCTTTTTGCTCTGTGCCACGTCGTCAAGTAAAGTTTTGATCCGCGAACCTCCGCATCTGAGTCCTCATTCCTGCCTGGGCCTGACAAAAATTATTGGAAAGCTTGGAAACTTCCCTAAACCTTGCCTGAAAGGAATCGCTTGCATGTTATAAGCATCAGCCATTATGACCCTGAAGGTCAATCATCAGACTGTATTAATTGAATTTGATAGCCTCCAAATGAATCAGTGTTTAGCCAAAGTCACTCTATTTATATAGCATCCAACTAAATAAACTGATTGAAACAAAACTGATAATAAAAAAATAAAAAACACAACAACAACAAATATCAGCATGATAAAAAAACCTACCTAATATGACAGAAACCATCCTCGGGGGGGGGGGGTTGTCGTTTTTTTTTTAGTTTGGCCCATGTCTCAAACGCTAAAATGGAGAGGGCAGGATTTATGGCCTGTATTACTGCCAGTCACCAGGGGGCAATCAAAATGTTTTGGCTTCACATTCAGGGAAATGTCAAGCTGTCCATCTTATACACAGTTAAAGGGCTACCCACAATGAAAACACTTATTTTTCTCCCTATCTAAAGAACGTCTTAAATAATTACATCTCCTGGGAAAATAATACTTTCTATTATTAAAATTAAGATAATATATTTTACTGCATCCATCATTTGTAATTTACCAATATGCCATTTGTAATAATGTGTTCACTTAGGATCCAGGTTATTAAATTCTCCAGATTCCTAGAAACATGTGTCTTCTCAATAGTTGACAGCTGTAAAGATAAAGATGTATGCCTTCATGTAATGTGCATAAAAGTGGATCCTTATAGGGAAGCTTCAATCTTAAGAACATTTTTGGAATGTAATCAGTATGTATATTTACCAGCAACACACAGTACACTATACAAACTGTACAATTCCTGCCGCTCCAAACTCACACATTTGTGGGAGTGGGATTGCTTACTTCATCGACCTGCTCCCAGAGTGAAAAGGAGCAAAAGGACATCATAACTTAGAATGTATAATAAGTGTGGTTTCTGTTTACTCAACCATCTAACGTGAGCAGCTGTGCAGCCACAAACAAGTGTAAACACTTTGAATTCCTCTTTCTATCGCTTCATCTATGATATAGATTGACATTACTGGTGGAAATTAACGGCATATGCAATTCACATTTATTTCTCATGTTATCTTTAGATAATATAATTCACACATATTTATGCAGATATTTAGATCTATGTTTTAAAAAAGAATATTTTCTATTTATTAAAAACAAACCAAAAATGACAACATCCTGTTCAGCATAGGCTTTTGTATCAGTGACGTATCCACCATGGATCAGGGAAGGTCTGAAGTTAAGCTGAATACTTTATTACATATGAGTTAACTGCTGTTAGAAATTAAGCAAAAAATGTTGCCTTCACTTAGAATATCATACAAACTTATTTTATACATTACAAAACTGATGTTTAAATATTATGCGAATTGCTAAAAAACTCCAATCTAATTAATAACTTCGCCTTTGAAAATTAACATGAAAAAGCAGTGATAGTGATCTCTTTTAAAGCTGACACACGGTGCTAATTGGTATTTAACTTTGCCTTTGTAATTGTGATTCAGCTACTTCAAAGTTAATCACTTCAAAGTTCATTTTCTGTGCCTCCTTTGTCTCCACCCCACGTGTGTGTGTGTGTGTGTGTGTGTGTGTGTGTGTGTGTGTGTGTGTGTGTGTGTGTGTGTGTGTGTGTGTGTGTGTGTGTGTGTGTGTGTGTGTGTGTGTGTGTGTGTGTGTGTGTGTCTGTGTGTGTCTGTGTATGTGTGTGCACTGTAAAGTCCAGCTGACGCACACTGACTCGCTGTTCTGGTACACTGGAGCCTCATGTGTTGTATCTCCTATTCTGACATGTGAGTGTTAATGATCCACTACAGATACATCTAGCCTGTTTTCCCAAGCCATTAGACAGAGATACACAGTGTATGCTTAGCAGGTGACTCTCAGGTGTTTTATTGCTGCTGCATTGTTGGTTTGGGTGTTGGTTTTAACATTTACCAAAGGAAGGTCTAATCATTCCCCATTAAATCCATATCAATGTACAAATGTGACAACTTCCTGGTAGAAAAATTAAATCAGCCAGTAAATTAGAAACGTTTGTAGCAAATACCACAAAAGGTTTTGCACAGAAATTTGTACAAACTGGTACGAATAAACACATAGCCGGGACGCAGGGCCGACCCCGAAGATAGACCATGCAACACCGGAAGTGCAACAAGGCACACAAAATACAGATTTTTGCAAACAAAGCAACGATTCTAGCAAACAAAAGGTAACAGTTAGGTTAGGCAGGGAAAAACACTTGGTTAGGATTAGAAAAAAAGGCCATGTATTGGTTTAGTAAAGCCGGGATTGAACCCCACTCTGTGCATCAAAGCCCTCTGGGTAACGTGCCAGCCATCCCTCCTACAAATTACTGTGCATTACTTTTTCATTGTTATATGTACAAATGCTCCATGAGAACCGCCTGCTTTTCTCTATGTGAACTGTGCTTTCTTTAAATTCCGTTGACACACACATGCATTCACAAATAATGATGAGCATGCGCACATATGCATCCACTCGCTGCACGTACACACACGCCTCCATTATCCATTAGTAGAAAGACATGATCAGCAGTGGAGTGCATTCCCCTCTCAAGAAAATAGCTGACCAAATATTTTGCCCTCTAAAACTGCTGCCCTAACACCATCGCTTATTTAGAGAGTGAGTCTAATCAGAGAAGCCGGATAAAATGAAATTTGTATTTTCCCACATCCAACACCTACTTTGTTCTTACCAATTTCACCTCTGACCTTTCCCTTTGCATCATAAATTCATCTCCTCTTCCACGACCTCCCCCGGTAATAAGTTGGCTTTCTATCCAGATGCCGCTACTTCCCATTTCTCTTTTCCTCTTTTCTCTTCCCCTTCAGCCTTGTTGTTTAGATTCTATTATCCTGTCCTGCTTGGCTGCCTCACCCTATTAATTCTAGCAGTTCAGCGAGTGTGTGTGTGTGTGTGTGTGTGTGTGTGTGTGTGTGTGTGTGTGTGTGTGTGTGTGTGTGTGTGTGTGTGTGTGTGTGTGTGTGTGTGTGTGTGTGTGTGTGTGTGTGTGTGTGAGTTCATAGATGTCTGTGTAGACTATAAGCGGTGCCAGTGTGAGTGAAGTGAGTATAGTGGCTACCTAAAGGCTGTTGAATGATTAATGGTCTGGCAAAGTGCAAATGGCAACACACACACAGCCACATGCACCAACACACATATGGACACACATACACACATGATCACCTTGCACAGGTGTCCTGGTAACATGTTTTCTTGAGGGGTTTTGTCTGTCTGGACCAAAAAAAAGCAAGGTTGTGTCTCTCTCAATAGACTGTGCAAGAAAGAGAAATGAAATAGGGATGTAGTCAAAATGAAGTGAAAGTGATTTGCTTTAAAAGGAGCTATGGATCATTAAAAAGGAATATGCTGTAATTGTGAAACTACTGTTGCTGACCGTTGCAGCTTAAAATGAGGCGGAAACTCCCTTTAAACTGTCAAGTTTGACAGTAAAGAGAAAATAGCATCAAACAACAGTTACCTACAGCCTGTAATAAGTTTATACAGTCTGTAGGCTACCTAACCTCTGTTGGGGATTCCCCTCTCAAGTGTGTGTGTGTGTGTGTGTGTGTGTGTGTGTGTGTGTGTGTGTGTGTGTGTGTGTGTGTGTGTGTGTGTGTGTGTGTGTGTGTGTGTGTGTGTGTGTGTGTGTGTGTGTGTGTGTGGGTGTGTGTGTGCGCTTGTGTGAGTTTCTGTAAGCTGATCCACTTGTCCTGGATTCCCTGCTATACTTAGCCAAGTCACAGAGGTTATGATTGAGTGGTCATCAGCACGGTTCACTGTGCAGGTCTTGGCCGAGCACTCTTTTTCTGGGTACAGCAGGCCTCAGTACCTGTTGCTTCAGCCTGCTCATCTTGCACAATATTGATCAAATGAATATTGATCCGGGTCAGGGTTTTTATGGGTTCACAGTGGGTTTAGGGTCCTCCCTAATGTAGATAGCATACTATATATATACAAAACACTGTACTTACACATCTACTCTGTGTTGCTGAACACTGACGACAGATTTTTTTTCACTCTTTAAAATTGACTACAGTTTGACTCGTTCGCTTTGGCTCAATTCTTAAATGAGAATTTATTATTTTTTTCAAAGGAATAAGCTCTCTAAACGATAAGTTTGTCCATCACACATTCAAATTCATCACTAATTCAAGAAAATTGCATCATTTTTGCTCATGTGTGCAAAAGAGCAAGTATAATTGTCCAAGATTACCACTTGCACATGGATTATGGATCAAAACTGATGAGTTGATTCTCAGTGAAATTGTCAGACTCTTCACATCTTCAGAATCGGTCAGCGATACATGTTTATTACATAGATATCTAAAACAAGGAATGTTTGTCTGCTAAATTGTCAGATTCTACAGTAATGATCTAGGAATCACAATCAACCACCAAGAAGCTGAGAACTTGTTGTGTTACGTACTGTGATGAGATACAATTTGATGATTTTTACTGAACTACTGCAGGTTTTTTCGCTGTTTAGGGGTTTCTTTTTTTTTTGGCATTGATGTTATTGTGGCAAATGTCCTTTTCAGTGTACATGACTTTACATGAAGATCAAAGTTGAATTTCGTGTTTACAGTACATGTTACACATTGATACACAAATATATTTACTGTATACGAACAAATGTGCATCAGCTTTTTCTGTGTCCTATTGAAATCAGAATCTAAAAAGTTCTGTGTTAAAAACAAAAGCATTTAGCTAGACAAATCTGACATTCCTGTATAACAGTCTACAGCAGTCAGTGGCAACAGTAGAACAAAACAGAGATTTGTACAGAAGAAATATTTCCAGGGTTGGCTGTCATGGTGAAAAGACATTTTAACATTCTGAGCAGCACGAAACACACAATAACAAAACAACTTTGCATTTTGATGGCATTGGCCAATTTACTGACACAATAATTGCTTTTGAAGCATGATTGAAATGTTTTGTATGAGTCTCTACCTTTTGCAGACATGCCATAGTGTTGTGACGTCCCATGAAACAGTTAGATAATTGCACTTACAGTGTAATTATGTTATGACTGTTTAGAAAAATGAGCCAAAGCAATTAAGAAAAAAATGTAGTTCGGAAATTTCAGTTTGGTATTGTGGTCTGGATGTGAGATTTCAGTATGATTACCACATGACCAACCTTTCACTTATCATTGTAATCACTCCTCTTGTGTTTCCAATACAGTCAATCACACAGTCCACGTGTTGTAACAAATCTTTCTCTTTCCATTGACATTTTTCATAGAAGTCATTTTGACATGTCACTGTAGGAAGAACAGAAGTGTAAAATGAATGATGCATGAATTCCTTTTGGCTGCTTCACTTTCACAGTCCTACTGTGCGTCACTGTCATGGCTCACTGAGCACTTGAAAGGAACGGCGCGATCATTAAAGTTATCAAATGCAAATCAACGTTTGTGCTTTTTTCAAGTCAAAATGTTTGCTGTAAAAAGGGCTTATTGGCAGATAGCTGCAAATCACTTTGATCAAATATGTCAATGCTGAACCCAGGGAATGCCTTGATTATTAGCGAAGTGTTAATTTACCGTTCAAATCAAACATTTCTGCTAATGCCGGTGTATACTGTAAAACACGAAACCAGTTTATCTGTTCCCTTGGTTTACTTCACTTTATTCTCAAAATCTCCATTATATTTTTTAAAAGTGACCCTAATAATCTGTTGTAGTTGACTGGCAAGAATTAGGTTTTTCATATATTATCCTGGTTTTAATTTTCATCTGTATTAGAACAGCTTTTGCCATGTTAATTTCATCTATTGTTGCTTGTGAGGTTGCATACTGCTCCTTACTTTACCAGAGCCATTGTTGTTTCTATGAGTCCTGTTTAAGCGGTTCTTCAAAATAAAAGTCCTATGCTTTTTTCAGTTCTTTATTGGGGGCACAAATGCACATCCTCTAAATATTGAGAGGGTCACAGCCGACAGATATCCTTCAACACGTGCATGTTTTTTTCTTAGTATGGACATGTCCAAAATGTCATCCAAGCACTTCCTGCAATGCAATGTCTTATATAAAGTCAGTCACTATTTGTGTCTATGAGGTCTTCTGTGAAAAACCCCAGTGGACCTTGGAGCACTTCCAATTACTATTCCTATTTACCACAGATTGTGTGAGAGTTGTGTACAGTGTGTTAGAGGATGAGTGTGCACACTCTCTCGCTCACACACAAAAACACGCACACACACACACACACACACACCCACACACACACACACACACACACACACACACACACACACACACACACACACCCCTCCTATTTTAATGGATGAATTGCTTCCATTGTGTTAGCAGCAGCAGTAATTACGTTGCTGCTGGGATTCTGACGTTTCTCTTTGGCCAAGACACTGAACTGTGGACATCACCCCCCCCCCCCCCCCCCCCCTGAATGTCATCTGGGTATCACACGAATATCTACATCTGCCTGAGGACTTTACAAAACTGCCCCCCGAAGCTACCTTTAAGCTCCAAACCATGAAAAGACCACAGTCGCTTACAGCCTTTCCTCATTATGATGAACTACCCCCAATAGGCTTCAGTGAGGAAGTTATAATGTCGGGCTCTTCCCTGTGATGATGATGTGACCCTCAACCCTAAACTTTAACCCCCAGCAGTCCACTGTACTGAACTGAACAGAACTGTATGTATTATTAATGATGGCCAGATTCCACACATGAAAGGCTGGCATTGTGGGCTGGATGAAAGACTCTGTGTGTCCTCTCTATCTCTGGCATTTTCATTTTATTTACTTCTTCAGTCTGTTTTCTGTTTTCTGTCTTGTCTTACACTATACAGTCTTTTGCTCTCTCTGTTTTTTTTTCAGATTCATTTTGCAACCAGTTTGGTTTTAAAGGTGTATGCCACAATCGTTTTTTTCTCTTTTCTGGCTTTGTTGGTGAGTATGGCATTTGACACAAAACAACAGCCTTTTGTCTTCATTCATTCTGCGGTTTGAACAATACTCAAGTCTCATCCAACAAGAGTTCAACAGAAAATCCCCTCCTCAATGTGCTTGTGCATAATATTTGTGTCTCTTTTGGAATTGTGAAGCTATGTTACATATCTATGCAATAAAACATGTTCTGACACAAATCAAAACACAATCACATATCAGCGGTTCGTTGTTATGTAAACTCCCGTACATTTTCTATGTTTTTCTGTGTAAAATGACACATGCGCTGCACATTTCACAGCACTCTCACCTCAGTGTGGAGTCTCCTGCTCACTGGAGCTATGAACAACATCTCAACTTGTGCAGGAAAGGCTTGTGTACTCACAAGGCTGGATGTAATTTTGCTGCCCTCCCCTGGACAAACCACTTCACTGCAGACAGAGATGGAACTTCTCTAGTCTAGTATTCACAACCTCTCTAGCTTCATATAGCTAGATGCAGCAGATTCCTTCCTAATTTCCCATCTTGTTAATCATCTTGAAACATTTGTGCTTGGACCAAAACAACAAAACCATGATATTGTTGCAACCATGCAAGATGCAGTCGAGAAACGTCATGGATGTGTAGTTGAGATAAAAATGAAGGCCACGATTGAAAATGGGTGTGATCCAAGCTAGGGCGGCAGTATTGGGGGATAGGAAATAGGGGATGGGCCTTGACCATACCAGCCCCCTTCCCCGGCCCAATAATCGCGCAAGAAGAAAGAAGAAAGGGAGGGGAACCCTTTTCTTTCAACATAATTATACAACAACGGACACATTGGTGGGAACTGTGAAGACAACATGCTGAACAACTCAGGTGACACTGACAGGGGGAACTATTATGATCAACTTTTCTGAGAGGGATACATAAAAAAGAGGAATCAATTTAAACATAACACCTCTTCATAGCCTTTATTTTAGTTATTATGGGTAATGAGTAACACTTTAAACCCCTAATGTATGAAAGCTGACACGCTCTGGCAATAATTGTGGCTTTATAGCTGTGAAGTTCAATCACTGAAAAAGCATTTTATTTACTCTGATGCTATTTAAATGATGAATGGGCCTCTCTCGCCATCTAAATTATTCATAAATCAAAACACACACACATTGCCACAGAGGATGAATGGAAATACAAACTATGAAAATAGAGTCATAATTCAAGGTCAGGAGGCTATAAACAATGCATCTAAGCCAAGTAATAAAATGTTGCCACAAGTCTTTTCTTTTGAAAATGACAGCGTGGAATATGTTTAAAAGTGCTCTGACTCCCTGCAGGATGCAAACATTGGAGGGGTCTTATCTCTGTCATTAATTAGCTCAGTGGTCTCAGACATTTTAATTAGTCTACTGTCATTCTCACAGGACAAGGAGTGAGGATTAAAGACCTGTCGTTATACATCTTATTGTGTTGTTGTAGACGTTCACCACTTACTAAATAGATCACACATGGGCAGTCATCTGGCTATTTCAGGCTATTTCAATTAGAACATGTTGGGGTTGATATGAGATGAAAGAGGTATTAGGTCAGGGGCAAGGAGCCCCAACCCAAATGCAGCAATACAAAGTAGAATGCCTTAAACTTGGAATAATGAATATTTTCCTATCAACAATGGGTCAAATGAATATATCTATGTACAGTAGATGTTGCTTATTAGATAACTATCCTCTAACGCCATAATCAGTGTATTACCTACAAAAGATACTGGTTGGCATGCCCCCAGTTTAGAGATGCAGGCAGGAGGGCAGGCATTGAAGCAAAGCAATTACAGCTTTAGATGGAGGCAAGCAGATAAATGTAATTTAGCAAAAATACACAGAGCTACCATGTGCCTATCCTTTAAAGACATGTCACTGTAGACACACCTTCAAACAGGTAGCCTTGCTGTAATGGAAATGAAAACCCCTGCCGTGCTTTGCCGACGAGCGAGTTGCGCCAAGCTTGGACTTGTCTACAGAAACAGCATTAGCTACTGTGCCTGTCCTCTAGGCCTACTACCTGCCTGTTTCTCCAAACTAGGGGTGTGATGACCACCATTTACTGTAATACACTGACTTTAAGTATCTTAAACAAACCAACTTCAGAAAATCAGAACTATGCTTTTACAGTTTTTTACAGCATTGCTTCAAGATCGATGGGTTTTCAGCAAAAAAGAAAAAAAATCACTGTACACTCTCTGCTCAGCACGAATGCCATACAGACAAAGTTATTGACTATCTAATGAACAAAATGGATAATTGAGCAGCTAAAGAACCAGCTATTTCCCTCAGGAGTTGGTAGACACCAAAAACAGAATTAAGAGAGAGATTAATTTGCCAGGTTTCTCAATACATCTCCATATAAATGCTGTTTTTGCATATAAATTGATTCCTATGCTGGATGTGTAAACATGCAAATGTGTACTAACATTATCACCCAGTGCAGGTTTCACCATATCAACTTAATGACTGATGATAATCCAATACTCACATGATCATATTTACTTTGAAAGAGTTCATCCACCAAACTCTTTCAGCTTTGCTGTAATAATTCCTCCTCCCCATATTGGCTGTAGAGTATAAGAGATGGAGTGGCAAAGTCAGCCGAAGCTAAAATGAGATGTCAGCAGTCTGAATTAGCATAATGGAGTGTATATCTTCCAAAGTTACATTCTGAGAGTTACTCTTTAGCCTGGAAGTCTGTGTCTGTTGTGTTTCACCTTACACCCTGCTGAGCAGAAGTGGACAGTAACACAAAGAGTTACCAATAACTTTTGAGGTGTGCACATGAGTATTGTTTTAAGATACAAAACAAAACTCAATCTTTCCTTTTGAGAGTCTTGCACATAGCTATGTGTTTAGAAAATACAAGTTAAATATTTGTGTTAGTTTGTTGTGGGGCATTTACCTGAGGTGCTTTTTGGCATACCACTAATTGATAAAGTGACCATCTCTATCTAATTATCAGTGGTGTGTTAAAATAAACTCTGACAGGATGGCCTGGTTTTACATTCAGGGTGATCACTCTCACAGATGTGACAGTTGATATCACAGGGCTCTATAGGCCACATTGACCTCACTCCCCATGGGGCATAGCACTGATTGTCTTCATGAAGGATCTGACTTGTTGTTTGTTGATGGGGTTCTGGGAGGTGCAGGCTTCTAGGCACTTTTAAAACTCACATGACGGGCTAATCCACATGTTTCCCCTAAACTGTCATCTGGTAAAATCCTTTGAGAATCAGCTGTTTTGCATCTGCATGTGCTTCCATCTGTGTGTGTGTGTATGAAAATGACATGAGCTTCAACAGTCACAGAGATGCATACTGACTCACAGATTTACTTCCCTATGCACAGATCTAACTGCACTGTATGCTGAGTGTGTGTCTTATAGCTGTCGGTGATTTGTGGATGAATTAAAATTCTATTGATCCAGTAGAGTTTTCCCAGCCTTCCCTCGAGGTGATGTGGTCACGACTGTGGTTTAATCATCACTGCGCTGTGCTGACTGCATTTATTGGAAACAGTGGTTATTTCACGATTTACAAGGGGGCGTAATGATGAGCTTATACACACCCACATGCACACAAAACAGGCCTATGTGATGGCTTAAATGATTGACTTTATTACAAATTCATCACATGGTTTCCACTTGGATTAAAGATTACACCACAATTCATGAGTTGTGGTGACTTTCAGATGCTGAATAGTTTCAGAGACAACCCAGAGAACGGCTTCCTTTCCTGGTCTGAGTGTGATTCAGATAATTATCTGACTGCAGAAAATAGGCTCAATGGCACATGTAAGTGAACAGAGAAATTAAGATTAATATGGTACTGGATTGTTTCAAGAAAACTAAATAAGCACAGGAGTGTGGGGACATGCAAGACAAAAGCCCCATAATGTTTCCCATACGGAGTAATTTACAGGATTGGTAATATGAGATATTACTAATATACATCGTTAATTCTTGTTTTTTAATCATAATATATTCTAATGCATATTTCAAAACTTGGCGTTAAAGATGTGATTTTTCTTTTGCATTTCAGTTTTACTAATTTGGTGGTTAAGCAATAAGATGCAAATTGCAGTAGATAAGTCTTTCCAGTAAGTTGTGTGAGAATGACTCAAGCAGTAGTAAGCCCAAGGATCAGTGATGTCGAAACTAAGGTGTGGCAGTTCTGCGTGGTTACTGAGCGTAGCAGCCGCGCTGACTGTGCGATAACAGCCGCACTGCACCTTTAACTAAACACTGGAGCGTATTTACTGAGTGACGTCAGACGCAGGCTGCGTGCTGAGTGTGGGCAGGAAGCGCAGAGAGCTCACGGCGTCAAGCTAACTAGAGCCAGCGAGAAATGTACCGGAAATAAAAAAAACTCGCCTTCAAGAGAAAACAATTATTACATTGATATAATAATTAGCGACAAGAGTACGAAAATAAACAAGTGTAGCAAACTGTGCATTGTTTTATACATCAAGTAATGAAACTGTAACGGTACGGACTTTGCAGGACATATCATTTTGATTTTATTTGATTTATCTAATTGCACACAATCAAACTTAGACAAAACAATACACCCTAAAACACGACATATACTTTGGCATGGAAAGGGAAAAGAGTGTGAGGTCAGAAACCGGGGGGGGGGGGTGATAAATACATACTAAAAACGAGACAAATAATTACAAACTTACAAATAATTACAAACGATGGGAGGGAGTTTATATTAAATAGAAAAAAAAAGTATGACACTTTTATTTTGAAAAATTTAACGGGAAGACATGGGTTCCAGTGACATGTGACTTGACAAAGAAAGCAAAGGGCGCACGGTGGCTACTTGAACGAAAACGGGGGAAGCTTGCTCAAGAACCGGCTAGGCTGGCTGTCGTTCGGGAACTCAACATGCTACAATACAAATGCTGAACGTGGGTCCAAAACAACCGTATTTACCCCCTGAACGGCGATAACTGACGGCCACGCCCCGTATCCACCGACCAGAACCCGTACAAAAGTGCTGGCGGAGGCGCAACGGTGAGCGGTTTGAAACCCAGCAGGGCGGCTATAGTGGGCTCACAGCGGAGAGAGGAAGCGTGCCTGTCGGCTGTTTTGGGGAACCATGAGAGAGTACAAAGTTGTGGTTCTCGGGTCCGGAGGGGTCGGTAAATCCGCGTTGACCGTCCAGTTCGTGACGGGATCTTTCATAGAGAAATACGACCCCACGATAGAGGATTTCTACAGGAAGGAGATCGAGGTGGACTCCTCTCCGTCCGTCCTGGAGATCCTGGACACGGCGGGGACCGAGCAATTCGCTTCCATGCGAGACCTGTACATCAAAAACGGGCAGGGTTTCATCCTGGTCTACAGTCTGGTGAACCAGCAGAGCTTCCAGGATATCAAGCCGATGAGGGATCAGATCATTCGGGTTAAAAGGTACGAGAGAGTGCCGATGATTCTGGTTGGAAACAAAGTGGACCTGGAGGGGGAAAGGGAGGTCTCGTCCGGTGAGGGGAAGGCACTGGCGGACGACTGGAACTGCCCGTTCATGGAAACTTCAGCCAAAAATAAAACCTCGGTGGACGAACTGTTTGCAGAGATTGTCCGACAGATGAACTATGCCTCAACACCAAATGGCGACGACCAGTGCTGTTCGTCTTGTGTCATTCTTTAAGGAAAAGGGCAACCATAAAGTTTTATTCTTTGTTCGGTTTTGAGTTTGCAATGGTAAGTTGAGACACCAAACACTGAAAATGTAAAGCTGTCATTTGTTTATATTAAATGTTAATGCATTAAGAGACACTTACTGGTAGGCTACCTATAAACATGGTATCCTGTCTTAACACATAGAATAAGACATAAGATAATCCTTTATTAGTCCCACAGTGGGGGATTTAAAGTGTTACAACAGCAAAAGAGCATACTGAAAATAAATAATATATAATATAATAAAAGTATCAGTAAGAGATATGAAATATAATAATAGCCTATGAACACATAAGAAAACAAATTTACAGTTAAAAGTAGCTAAAACAGTTTTCAAAAAAGGGCAAGTGACCGTAAAACACAAAAATTATATAGTGTGTGTGTGTGTGTGTGTGTGTGTGTGTGTGTGTGTGTGTGTGTGTGTGTGTGTGTGTGTGTGTGTGTGTGTGTGTGTGTGTGTGTGTGTGTGTGTGTGTGTGTGTGTGTGTGTGTGTGTGTGTGTGTGTGTGTGTGTGTGTGTGTGTGTGTGTGTGTGTGTGGTCCATGTAAAATAGGATACAGAGTAGTGAACAGCAGTATACCTGATGTAATGCTAAATTTGTTTTTACCTTAGTGTGTTTTTTAGTTTATTATCAGTTGCTGTTCATATAAGCTAGTTTCCACAGGTAGGCCTAACATGCAGTAGGACACTTGGAGTCTGTTGTTTTGCTAAGAAGATTGGGGAAGTGTCTGACTCATTTGCAGAACTGGAGGGACAAGCTATGACTGACTTAATTAGGTTCACAGAGTTAGTAGTTGAATCACTACACCTACAGTCCGGAGTTGTTAAACAACCGCTCAAATTATATTTTCCAGAACGACGTTAATAGGAGTCGGAAGAGTCAATTTTCTTGTATGGCCTTTTTGTTGTTGTTGTTTTGTTTTTTGATGAGCCGAGCCCAGAATTAGCCTTGAAAGCTGTGTATTTTTTCTGTATCTTTTGTCAGAGGTTGTTGTCGTAGTTCATTCATGATTCTTCTTATCTCTTGTCTGTGGCAGTGTGTTGCAGCAAGTGTGTACTGTTGAGCTCTTCTTCGTGTCTCGCCCTGGCCTTGGAGGAAAATACAGGGAGGAATGCTTCAGGGGGACGAGAGGAGGAGGAGGGGAGCAACTGAGACTCAGAGGGATGGGTCCACTCTTCAGGAATTCTGCTGTGTTGGAGTATCTTTGCTGCACGATCAGTGTCCACCATTGATGTCAATGCTGTCAGATCCAGAGTTTCCTCAACACTTCCCTTGCTAGTTCCAACTGTACTCACAACTGGAACTAAACCCCTATGGAAACTATATGGAGGGCAACACTTAGAGATGCCCACAAATGGATATTTCTGTATAAGAAGACAGAGAGATAGAGTATATTTTGTTAAATAAACTGCAAAGTCTGGGGTGGGTGAAGATTTGGGTGGTATCTCTGCCTAGCCCATTTTGGAGCAATGCTCTACAACACTCCAAATCCTATTTTCTTTTCCAAAGTCAAAAGAAATTGACACCATTTATCTGCTGGTGGAACAAACATGATGAGTGCCACTTTTTGTCTTCTTCATCTCCTCTTCAGTGTGTGAGAGAGGACCTTAACTGATGTGACATGGGGACGGTGACCCGATCGCCCTTGTGTCAAGTGCCTTTCCAAAACAAATCAGCTGTTCAAAATTTAGTGCCAACCTACAATATCACCAAAAGAACCCTTCAACATGGCAATCCACAATTTAGTGAACTGTTCTTCTGGATAATCTTGTAGGGGTGGAGGCTGAAAAGAAACTACAAATAGGCTTTTTGTTAATGGAATGGTGGTTTTTCTGTATGTTTTTACGTTGGCCTTTTTGAAGTCTAAGGTGTTAATTTTGCAATGTCCACTTAGTCTGGCCAAACCTATATCTTGAAATGCACAGGTACTGGAATCTTCCTCGACGTGATAACAACACCAACAGCTTATTTCCAGACCCCTTAAATCAAAATTTTGTTTATGTTTATTTTGTTGTTTTTAACAGGATATGTGATGATGTACCGTTGAAAAATCTAACCTGATTGTAAGTTTAATGTCAGACCAGCCCTTTAACAATGGGCTGTCTGTTTAGAAAAAAAAAGACTTTTAATACAAATTGCATTTTTTTAAAAAGAAACCATGCTGTGTTTTCTCTTTGTTGACATCTACTTGTACCACAATGGCTACGTGCCAGTTTGCTAATCCTAAACAAAGTTGTCATGAACAGCTTGGACACAACATTGTCAGCCCTCAAACACCAGCTAAGTATACTTGAATACACACACAAATAACTGGATTATTACAGATACCCACCATAATACAGTAGGTAAACAAGTGAATGTCTGTTGAGTGCATGATTTACAGTAACATGACATCCTTAAAACAAAAACTTACATGAGGTGTTTGATAGTTGAGTACAGACCACATGCTACAAGGAAATAGGAGAACAATAGGAAAATGCAATGTGTTTGATTTTTATGTTGACAAATGTACTAGCTGGAGATTTCTTTCTTGCCTCTTTGATGACCCTTTGCCGTATTCACCGCCAAAATGGGATTTAGATCATAACACCTCTGTTTTATCATTCTCTCACTTATTAATAGACGAGGCCGAGCCATGCGGCTCTAGAGAAATGTCTCTTTTAACTGTGTGGGTGTAGTAGTGTTTCAGCCAAGCCTGGGTGCAGTGTGTGGGTGTAGTGGTGTGATGTGTAGAGGCCGGTATGCCTAGAGCAGGCCCCCGCGCTCTGCTTCTGTTTACCCACAGGGATTACCTAGCCCGGGCTGGCTGGTTGACAAGCTTCACGTAGAGTTCAGTCTTTCTGAGAGTTTATATGTGCTGGGCTTTAAGCTTTACTGTATATGTGTTGTGTTATGGTATGTGTCTTATGAGTCGGAGCATATGTGTCTGCCTGTCACTGTCCTGCACAGGCTCAGGCTATGTAGGACTGTGTAGGCCTGGGTATCTGTGCCCGTTAGCCAGTTTGAGCAATAGTACCGTACGCTTGCCTTCAACATGTGACCTGAGGGGCACGGGGAGGTCAGGGTACGGGTTTGTGTGAGAGGGTAATTCAGTGTGAATATTGCATCGAACAGGTGCAATTGAACAGTGGTGTACATTAGAGATGGGCAGCCTTTTTAAATCAATATTTATATAAATATGCTTTGGCATTATGTACAGTGTTACGTAATGCCAATAAAGTAATTTTAATTGAATTGAATATACCCCAAAATAATAAATGTATGCAAAGTTCCATGTTGAAATAATTAAATGTATGCATATTGCTGTGAACTGTGTTCCACTGCAATGCAATGTATGTGAAAAATATCCTCGTGAATGATTATGTAATTTATTATGTAACCATTTGATTTACATCATTAATTAAGACATGAGGATTTGCTATTGATAACACTATGTTAATATCATCCATCGATATTAGGGTTTGACTAAACGTTGATATTAAATCTCGTCAGCAATCTTTACAAGATTTTGCAGATTCTTTCGGTGTGTAAAAAGGAAACAATGAGCATATACACATTCTGGGTACTTTGCTCACTCCGTAAAGGCTGAGAAAGAAAGCTTTAGTGAAGAGGTGTTTTGTGTATGTGTGACTGTTGATAGCAGGTCTCAGATCTTCCTTACAAGTCGTGGCTAGTTTACAAAATGCGCAGTATCTGTAAAGTCAAGGCTGATGGCATTTATCCTCCAAGGCTTTGAAACAGAATGTGTAATTAGACATAGAGTTAAACTGGTGGTGGGTGAGAGGGAGAAGTTATTACAGCTATGCCCCAGATACTGTAAATGTACCCCCCCACCCCCACCCCACCTTCGACTGCTGCGCAGCTTCTGTCTCTTGCTGTAGTATAAACATATGATAGCTGAAGAATTTGCCCTTTGGAGAGAAAGGGGCCTGTCGAGTTCCTGTTTCTTTTTATCTATCTGTTTTTTTTAAGAAATGCGAGAAGGTGAAAGTTTAACTTCCTGCCTACTTTCACACAATTCAGTCAGCACCAATATTGTATTAAAAAGTCTGGTTCTTAGTTTAATTGATTTAATTCTCTAAGATGTTAATTTGCAGTATGTTGCAGCTGCATTTTTGCATACCTGAATGGCAGTGTTTCTTTATTATTATTATTTTAACAAATTTTAATTAGGCTATTTTTAAACTTTTGGTTTCAGTTGCAGCTAACAGGAAATCAGTTCAGGTTTACAGATGGCTCAGCTTGTCAGTGGTTGCTGGTCATGGGAGATGGTCATGTGATGTGGTTGCCATGGTTAAGGGGGGTTGGGATGTGGTATGGCTGCTCGGGGTGGCCTCGTGACCTATGGGAATTCTGTCACTGCTGGAATGGTGACTGTAAGAGAGGAGGGTGTCGGTCTGTTTGATCATCTTTTTCTCTGTTGCCATAAACATATTTTCTTTGCTCGTGATGGGAAGTTATTTTGCTCTGGTTGAAATAAACTAAATATGTATTTATTTTAGTGATCAAGATATGGGTTGAGTGTGTTGTTTGCTGCACAGAAATGTGGTGTTTCTCTTTTCTTTTTGCTGTTGGTCGCAGTTGCTCTGGCAGGAAGTATTGCGACAGAGCCAGTGAGAGTGGGTGGTGTGTGTTTGCATTTTTTACATGGGACTTAATCACTATATAGGCTCCTTGGTGAATTACAGACTTCTCTTTCTCTCCCAACGTCATCGTGCTATTTTTGAGGCTCTGTTGTGTTCAAGAGTGTGTTTTTTGCCTGGTTTTCTTGGCAGATGTGCCTGTGATGTACTGTATCTAAGGCAGTGTGGTCTCTAGAATCCATTTGACTCGATCTCCATTTTCGTGTTTCGTGTTTATCTTGACACATCACACCACTCAGCACCTATAAGTTAAAAAAAAGTACACTACATGTTAATCTTTCAATTATTTGTTTCGTCTACGAAATGTTTGAGAATATTGAAAAATACCTGTCACAGTGTCACTAGGCATTTTTAAATTGGGTGTTTTTTTTATATAATACATTTAGTTTATATGCATCAGCATCGTTAATTTTATAGTTTGTGTCACAGTCCCTTTCTTTTTGTGTTGGGTATCACCATAACAACACAGGAATAACCATTCAATCCTTGTTTGTCTTCCCCTAGAAGGCTGAATGAGCTTTGTTTTTTCTCTTTCAGTCAAACATGGACACACACACACACACACACACACATTGCAGTTAACCCACATTGTGCACCTTTAAGCCCATTGCAGTTTAGATAACTGCAGGATTCCTACACCAAGATTGTGTCCAGACACAAGCAGCAGAGACATCAGACCTCCTCTGTACCATGTTCCCTCACTGGAACAGTGTGCTGTTAGCTTCCCTATTATCCAGCCATTACATAGTCCATCAGAATATCATGCTCTTTGACCATACTGCATTTAAGTGTGATATTTTGTCATGAGATTGACAGTAGATTGTAAGATATCTCAAAGAAAGTTATATCTATTACATTCATTTTGGAGTGCTGCTGTCTTATTCTATACAGAAGTGTGGACTTAGTATTTAGATAGTATTAGTATTTCTCATTGCGTATGTCTACCGAGCAAGGCAAAATTTAACAAAGGTCAGTCGACTGATTATCCATAAGTTTGTCATTCAGCTCTGTAAATCAGGGAGTGGCCTTCTCATTCAGAGCTGACATGGGAATGCCCCAGAATTCCTCTCATTCCTCTCATTCCTTTAACTGTAATGTCTGGACATGTCTTTATCCTGAACTGGAAGAGAGATAGATCGGAGGAGAAAATTGAGATGTGAAAAGTAGTGGTATTTATGTGGTCTTTATGGTTCATTTTAGGTCTTTGGCCTTGAGGTTGCCCTTCGTGTCCTATTGGAAATTGCTTTTTCTTGTTGTTTCATATCTTGCCTTGTTTTGACTTTCCTGATCCCGACTCTGATAGAGTTCAAGGGAGGAATATCACCAAGAAGCTACTACAAACACAAAGGTAGTGAAAGAGAAAAAGAGCAGATGAGATAAAGGATAAAAGAGAGAGTGCAGGGTTTGTCTAAACAGGCCCCCAGACACCGCCCCACTGTGTCACAAGATGGATCCCACTGGGCACGAAGTCAAACTGCTCTTTCTACCCATCTTTAGATAATCATAGCACAGTTGCCTTGTTTCGCACCAGAGCTCGATCTGAAAAGGAAACTAGGCCAAATGAGCCAGCCAGACAGGACTAGTTACTTGCAGTGTCCCATGTGTGGATGCATAGCTTTTGCTGGTGTCAGTGAAGACAAGGAATGTGTAAAGACCTGATTTGTAATTGAGCTCAGTTGCCATCAGTGTTTTAATTATGATGGGAAAAATCTGGTCATTAAGTCTGTGGAGCCATGGCAGGGTGCAATCTGATATTTCTGTAGGTCTAATTAAATATATAATTGGCATCTTGAGCTGTGTGAATAAATTCTTATGTATGTCTTATGAATGTATAGGCTATTAAGACCTGCAATAACATCTCTGATAGTATGTTGTTACCGTTACTGAATCAGGCGCTGTGTTCGACACTTGTCTGCAGTTGCTCTCCAGTCGGCCTCAGCAGCAGCTCCTAAGGTCCGGGTGTGGTTTCTCACTTGAATGACAGGCCAGCTTCTCTGCCAAAGGAATTACAAGAAGAACGTCCTTGAATACTTCCATTTAGTTTGTTTGTGTCCCTGTTTGATCATAGGCCTACATCAGATGTTTAGAAGTGATGCATTAGGTCACATTTCGAGACATAATTTGGACCAGACCATGCTATTTGAGTGATTCTGGAAAGTTTGGGTGAAACCACAGAGGAGCGAAGTTAGAAGTTTGAAACTATTGGTACTGATTATAACCCGGGAGATTATTTGTGTGATATAATAATACCCACACACTCTTACCACTGCCACCCCCACCACAAGGATGTCTCAGGGCACAGTTAGTAACACATCATCTCTGGTTCTGGATTGGGTTGTACCAGTTATTTGAAGATCTATTACATAGTTTGTGTTTAAAGTCCCTTTCTAAAAAGTACAAGCTAGTTTCAAACAAGTGGTTTACTAAATATGGTTGCATCTTCAAACATAAAAGACTAGTAGATCTGTACCTTCCAGTGAAGCTGCGGTAAATAGCCTCCACTATACCAATTTTAGTGGGACAACAAGGGGCAAATTTATTCTTTATTTCTTTGTTTTTATCTTTTATGCCTTTATAGGCCTACATGAAGGACGGTGTTTTCCAGAAGGTTTTTTTACACTTGACAGCAAGCCGGCAATTTGGCTGCCTTTTTGCTGGCGTGGTCCGTGTAATCAGACAAGTTGCCAGCCTGATTTAGCCCCCAAATGTGCCGGCTCAGACTCTACACATATTGGCGGCTCGATTCCATGTAAATAGAGTTTTGCGGCTTGCCGGCACATTGGGCGGAGGTGTAAATTACATGAACTGTTACGACCCACAGCCAGGCGTTTTAAAAGCAGGAAACAGCTGATCACAGAAACAAAAATATAGAACGTTGTGATGAGCTGGCAGTATAGAAAGTGGTAACTTCTCAGATATTGTTTTATCCAACTGTTTTTAAATACTTTACAAATGGCCAAAACGCATCAAAAAGCTGTTTATAAAAATACCTGTGTAAGTGTGGACTAGGCCTTAGTCTAACGTTATTGGCCTTATGTCTTGTAATGTGATATTGTTTTATTCTTATTAATGTTGTGAGGTGAAATGTTACTCCTCAGTCTAATCATATTGCTTTCTCAGTTGGTTCAGTTATCTTCGCAACATTTACACTTAGCTAGTGAGTTTAAACCCTTTCTAATATTTTTAAGATATAAAAATCTCCAACCAGTTACCACAGTTATAACTCATCTCAGCCTAAACTTCCTGGTGCAACTGACTACTGGTGGGAGTTACTGGACAGGATGCTTGATGTCAGTGGGGTTTGAACCTTGGCCTTGTGGTGAAAGAAATCTGTCTTCACTCACTACATTATTTTGCCTTCCGCTTTGCTCAGAGTTGAACTTTTCACAACTTGCAACCAGCTTCATCTTCCTGCCCTCCTTTCCTCTCCATCCCCCCCATCTGGTAGATCTGTGGTCAGAAGAGGGTTTGTGGCATCCTCCTCCAGGGCCTGATCCGTGGTCATGTGACTGCCTCCCACCACTCTCGCGTTGCCCTCCTGTCACCACAGCAACGTCCGCATTCTGACTAACATGCCGTGACATCCGTGACCTTCCTCCCCCATTTGCAATCCCATTTCTTTTTCTCATTCTTCAATCATCTTTTGCCCCTTCTCTCAGTTTCTGACTGTTGTTATTATTACTCTATATTATGTCATTCCCGCCACCTCTTTCTTACAATTCGGTTTGTTATCCGTGTCAAGGAATTTGTTACTCTGTGCTTTTTAGGTTCAGGATGTCCATTTTCCTTGGTGGGGCGAGAACTAAAGAGACTTTTAAAGATGAAATTGTCTAGGTGTGTTTATACAGATATTTACGTCTCTATCTGTCTGCTTCCTTCCATCACCCAGTTATGATTCCAGATTCATCATCAAACTTTTCTCCCGAGGCAGGCTTATACAACATCTCTTTTATAACCTAAACAACCAGGGGGCAGAAAAAGAACCTTGTGGGAGAGAATATCTACAAAAAGAAAAGCTGTTATCATGTATAGTGACCAGTATGTGTGCTTTGCCTTCCTGCGTTGCTTGTGTGTGCTCTAATGATAAATCTTTCTGTAATCTTGTCCAGGACAGTCTGGATATTTCTCACATTTTCAACCCAACATATAGATGCAATGACCATGACATGGCCAAAATGTCATGTTCATAACTTTCTAAAAACCATCACATTACCAAAAATTAAATTAAATTTTATGTATAGTGCCTGATTATAACAACATGTATCTCAGGATACTTAACATATAGAGTAGGTCAAGACCACACTCTATGACATATTCATGATTTACAGCGACCCAACAGAGCCCAGATCAGCTCATCAGCGCAGCTCTTCGAATAACATTTAACTTATCTTGCTGGTTTTAAATGAAAACTGAAATTCTAACCAACCAAGGAATGAACACTGACATATCAAGGAAATGGAGAAAGTATTATTTCTTCAGAACCTGTTTTTGTTTTCTCAAGAGTTTATTATTTGGATTCTTGTGAACACATTCCATGCCGTCAGTACGTAATATTCAGTTAAACTGGGCCCTTAAAAGTAAAAAATTAAAAAAAATTAAAAGTCAAAAATGAAACTTGTAGATTGTCTTTATATATATATATATATATACATATATATACAGTATAATATTATTTTCTACATGTTTAATGTTTTTATTTACCATTTTGGAAACATTTTTCCTAATATGGTCCAGGAAGTGTGCATGGACAAATAAATGTGTGACACAGCTGACTGTTCACTTAGTTGTTAAATTACATAGGGGCCCCACCCAGAATGCCCAAGTATTTGTCTCACACACCAACACACTGCAGCAGGAAGTGAGCGTGACGATGCAGCTGTCAGAATCAAACATTCATACCTCTGCAGCCTGAATCACTGTCAACACATATCACCAGGTCATTACAGCATGAGTCACACATTGGTCTCTTTCATTTTCGCTGAAACTGCTATGTTATTTTAGTGCTGACATTGTACAGTGTATACAATCATACCTGCATGGGCACTTGCCTTATTGATTTCACATGCAATAGCATAATGACCATAAATGACGATGTCATTATATGTTGTAGATGTAGCAGGAGCACCAGATATGACCTTATACACTGGATTGATTTCTGGGAATTTTGGAGAAGCTTAGGCTCTGAGGAAATTGCTCATATCCTGTGTGGAGCTGTGGAAGAGGAAGTCTCCTGTGACAGTGGGAATCTCCAGTCTACTGACCCACATCACTGTGCTCTCAGTCCTGCTGGACTATTGCTTTGCAGTGTTAAAGTAAATACTTTAGACCAATGGAAATTTGAATTATAAGTCATAATCTTGATGTCAGAAAATGTTGCATTGATATGTTGGTGCCGTTATATGTAAATGTGCCATGTTAACAACAGTCATGTTTATTTTTAGTATTTTTCTATACATGACATTATTTGGATACTTGAGGCTTATCCTACATTAGGGCGACCAGACCAGAAAATGAAAAAACAAAGATTTTGACCAAACGACAAGTATAGTTGCAAAGCCAACCAGATCAACTGCCGCCAAACCAGAGCTCAGAGCAGAATGCCCATATTTCTGGTATTTTGATTGGTGGAATAGCTGTGGGCTAGAATATTATTTTCCCTTTGTGAGAGGCAGCTACAGGTTTGTGATTCTTTCATAGAATTCATGCATTTAGCCAGCTATAGTACATACAGCAGAAATATCATTGATTGGCTAGGCGAACTAAAGGTGTTCTTGTAGGTGTTTCTGTTTATCATCTATAAACATTTGATTTATATGTGTATTAATTATCTACAATGCTTGTGATAAAACAGATGTTTGTCTGTCAGCTACATATATTGTTAACATTATGAGCAGCGCTGCAACTAACAACTGTTTAGTACTACTCTACGGCACATAGTTTTAATATTATGACATTTCAATGTCACTATAGCTCCTTAGAGGTAGTTGGTAATTTGTCATTAAATAAAACCATCACAAACGTATTATAAACTATTCATCACAAACTTGTGCCAGCCTGTCAGTGTCAGTGATGACCAGTGATGCCACTAACGCGTTAGCCTACTTAGTAACGCTACTCTAATCTCTGACTACTTTTTTTTCATAAACAGGTAGGCTAGTCTATTTCCAAATCAGTAGTCAGATTAAATTGAATTTGCTAAGTCACTGTGCGTTACTGTGTGTGACAGACCCACCTCTTCATAGTGAATATTCTTGAGCTGAGTTGTATATGCTCTGACAAGTTGTCTCCCTCCAGTCGCGTAAGCATGGTTAAAATGTTTAGAGCTAAACAATCTTTAGAATAATCATCCAATAGCAGCGGGATGTACCAAAAGTTTAAAAAGTCTTCTGTTCAAACTGGGCAGGCTACATATTATATCCAGTTTAGTTAGGCTCTGGCGAAGACAGTAAACTTAAAAGCAGATGATGATGACCTCAAAACCATATCTTTTCTAAAACCATATACCCCAAGTTGTCATTCAACATGAACTGTGGAATTTTCAATTTAAAACTGTTCCCAAAATCTTGTGAAAATCATATGGTGTAAGGAGGAGGCCTTAGTTTGGGTGAAGTGTCTGGCTGAAAATGCCCCCGGTTTTTGTCCCAGAAATCTGGTCACCTTATCCTACATGTTAAAATTAGTGTCCTGCTATTAGAGCACACGATACAAACAACTCATCAAAGAATTACTGAGCGTTCCAGTAGTGTTCAAAAACTCAACAGGGTATCTTTAATGTGCTTAATAGTGCATTCATAGAATTGGCACAATGGAAAACCTGATTTTGGACCTATATTCCAACCTTGTAGTCACACCAGATAGCTATATCTTAAAATGCCTGATTTAGTTGTGATTTATATTCTAAACGGTTTGTAAGTGACTTGGGCCATATTTAATACAATAATAGAGCAATGGTAGGAGTGTGTAGGGTAATTTGAGACCATAGCTATTTGACATTTTTCTCCATTATGACAGATCACACTCTTAGTGGTGTGATCTAACTTAGTCAGTCTCTGCCTGTGAAAATTACATCCAGTCCTGTTTACTTTTTTTTAGTGGTGTCACACTGATATTTGAAGTCTGTTTGTGCTCATATGCAAATATCTCACAAGGCAACAGGCACAATAAGATCACCGAAGCGCATGTTAACAGATGGGAGCTGCACATACATCTGGAGCTCACTGCTCCTTTCTGCCTTTGGCATCCTGTGCTTGGTTACAAAGTAATTTGCTGATCAATGGGTGTTCTCAAATTCACTGTCTGGCTGCTGAGATTTCAGTGTGTCATAATCCTGCTGCCTGTGGGCGTTTACCAAAAGAAAACACTAGATAAAATATATATCCCCCGGGGATCAATCTTTCATCATCACAGGCATTGAAATCAAAAGTAGAAGGTGAGAAAAACCTACTGTTCTCAGGGAACTGACTGGCTTCATGTGGAGCCTGGGTCTTGGAGTTGATGCAGCAGTTGTATGTTACAATGGGCAACCCATAGCCTTTAGTACAACTCCATATCAACTGCACAAAGTACACATGATAGTGTCCACCATAATACTTGTCACATGTGTCATATGATGTGAGAATGGTGTCCAGTGTTGGTGATCAGTGTGCTGACAGGAAGGAAGGGTGTTTCCATCTAAGACTTCCTGTCCTGCTGTGTGACTCAGTGCCGGTCCTTGTGCTGCTCTTATCCTTTTCCCTTCGCTCTTATCTTTCTCTCTGCCCAAGGGCATGTCTAAGCATATCCCCACTTCTCCCATTCCCATTTTTCTTCATTAACTTTATTTGCTGCGGTTCAGCCCATCTGTCCAGGTTTTGGAAAGTCAACATGTTATTGACTATCTGCTCGCTGCAAGAATCTGCTTTCTTTATATCTCCCACTTCCTGTTTTAGCCTGTTTTTTTTTACAGGAACTACTTTCACTTTTTTTGCCAAGAGTTTGATGAGAATATGCCTTTCTCATGTCTACACAGTAAATATGAGGCGGTACAGCAGCTGATTAGCTTAGCTTAGCACAAATACCAGAAACAGCTAGCTTAACTCTGTCCAAAGTTATAACTCTACCTGCTGAACTATTTTTGGCAGGGCGCATGATGACAAGACTCCAGGAAGTTGTTTTCAGTTATTTGAACAAGATATACTATGATAATTTGTGAGCTTGAGAGGTGCTGCGAGACATATTCTATTACCTTTGGACAGAGCCAGGTTAGCTGTATCCAGTCTTAATGCTAAGCTAGGCTAACCAGCCGCTGGCAGTAGCTTTGTTTCCACTGTACACACACAAGAGTGGTATCAAATGTCTCTTGCCAAGAAAGCCAATCAGCATATTTCCAAAAATCAAACTATTCCTTTGTGCCACACTGCAGGTCTCTCATTCTGGCTAATGTCATTAGTGTCATCGTGTAGGGGGAATCATATGACACAGTGTTATTATTGCTCTTTAGTTATTTACCCTGACACACACACACACACACACACACACACACACACACACACACATAAATAAATTCCACCATGCCACATATCCTGTAGAGTTGGTTTTCACCCCCGGTAACCTTGAAGCCAGACAAATGGCTATCCAAACACACGCATGTGCACAGGCTCACGCAAATGACAGGTTTCCTACAGTGTGTCACACATGAGTGCACATCTCTTAATGCTCATAACATGTCGCCAGCCCTAACCCTTGTTCCTCTTTCTTCTTCCTGTCCATGGATCCAGCCTCTGAGCTGGCCTCCTCATGTCATCCCAGGGTGCGTGAAATCCAGAACATATGGGCTCTGAGGGGCTTAGTGGACCTCCAGCCAGCCCCCCCTTGGATGGCCTGCTGTGTGAGGGCAATTTGGTAGGCATGTTGTCATCTTTTCAGGTGCTGCATACTTCCTGTCTGGAGAATGAAGAAAAGTCTGAGGGGTTATCATCTTGTCATCTCACTACCCCATCCCCTCCTCTTTTGCCCGTCTGTCTGATTTGATTGAAGCGCTAAGTTTCATATATTGTAAGCAAATAATAATAATAAATAATTACTTGACTCAGTAAAGCATCAGCTTGTTGTGTAATGATTATTTGGTTTGTGATCTGTGGATTTCAGCAATCCAGAATGAGCAGATGGCTCTATCTCGCTCACCAATGACTCTCTCTTCTTCTCTCCATCACTTTTTTTCCCATGTGCACATGTCTGTGTTAATGTGTGAGCCTACGTGTCTTTGTGTCTGAGTGTGAGTGTGTTGTTTTAGGAATGTCTACTCTGTGGACCATATGGTACTACGCTGCCTGCTGGGCAAAGATAAATCCTGCATGCAAAGGCAGCAGAGTCCCTCGTACACACACACACACACACACACACACACACACACACACACACACACACACTCACACACACACTCACCAACCACACACTTAGCCCAACCTCAGTTTCATGTACTTGCATTGTGCATTGTTATTAGACTGAATCTTCACGTCTGTTGTTGTATAACAGTGATACCCAACAGGCCTGTCTTGTGTTCATCTGTCAGTCTCTCTGCTCCCCTTCGCTGTCGTCCTTCCTCCTCCTCCTCCTCCTCCTCCTCTTTGGCAGATTTGCGTTCTGCCAGCCTACATCTCATTCTTTCCATCTTTCTATGAAGCAACTTGCCCCCCAGCCTACCTGAGTCATCATAATGCAGAAGTCAACTCATACCTTCTTCCCACACATCCAACCACACGGAAGTGTGTCTACCTTGTTAGTTCATAGAACTGTACGTTCCTGTTCTGTTTCTCCTTTTTCTCTCTTCTCCTTCTGATTGTTTCCCTCCCTCCATCTCCCTGACTCTATATGATTATTAAATGTTTAATTATTGCATAAACTTCACAATTGGAAGGACCATACGTTTTCATGTTTTAGCCCATTTACTACAAACCATGCTTAATTGCAGACAGGGCTGTAAAAAAAACTTTTTGGCTCACCTGTCAAGGGGACCAGTAGATGAAAGAATCTACCGGCCAAGTAAAATTTTTACCGGCCCAATAATAAATTGCCTCTTTTTGTTGCATATACATCTGTTTCAGTACTTTTTGAGATAACAGTATTATATAGCAATACATGCTTAGAAAAGAGGCCAAAGTATTATTTAGACATTAACTTTAATATTATTAATTGAATTTCAAAACGTTGCAAATTGAAAACTTTAACAGTGCAAAACTTTGATAAAGGAAACATTCATTGATTACTAGGGCTGCCCCCAAATAGTCGACCAAGCAATGGTCGACCAAAAAATCATTAGCTGACCAAAATTTCACAAATTCATTTGTCACAAAACATTTGAAGCTGTGTCTTGTCAAAACTAAGTGAAAATCTATGTGACTGGCGACTGGCTTAAAGGCTGGAGGGCTTTTAATTTGAAGGACCAGATACAGAAAGCTGTGACATTCACTCACTGTCAGTGTTTTTAACACAGTAGGCAGGTCCCTTCGACATCACAGTTAGATAGTAAATAATTAATAGCCATTCATGTAGGGAAAGACGTCTAAAATATGGGAACACTTTGAAAAGAACAAGAATGACCCAAAGAAAGGCACATGCAAACTTTGCAAGAAAAACTATCACTTGTCCACAACGAACATGACCTACCACCTTAAAACATGTAAGTAATATTAGCCTAGCTACCTGCCCATGTTCCGACCTATGTTTCCGACAGTCTCTTTGCTGATTTTTTCTGACACATTCAGAATTATATCCTGATATAATTTGCTGATGTTTCATTTAGAGCATACTCACACTGTCCTTCTGGACCGCGACCCGGACTTTAGGGTACTTGTCCCCCCTCCCTCTTCCCCCCGCGCCCCAGCCCCGTTTGTACTCACACTGCCAGGGCCGGCCAATGCTTCTTGCTGTCCATACGCCATCACGCCGTAACACGTCACACGCATTGATTGCGTGTGTGTGGCTTTGTTTACAAATCTTTCCACAGACCTCTGAGTTTTTGTGCGTCTTGTCGACTGTTTTTGAATATTTTCATCCGACCAAATCTGCAGTAAACACTCCAACTCCGCATCACACCAACGTGGACCTTTCACCGCCATTGTTGTTGTTGTTAAATGTCCGCGCATGGTCCGTCCTTCTATTTACATGTCCGAACAGCCGGACATAACGCTACTGCCGTAGGGCTTGTGCTCGTGCTCGTACACGTGGACAGCCCGCTGGCCGCAGTTGTGCGCGGAGCGGGTGCACTCACACTGCTTAAAGGTACTAGGCTTTAGCTGAAAAAACGGTTTTGGTCGCGGCCAAAAGGACAGTGTGAGAGCCTACTCACAAGGGACAAGTACCCTAAAGCCCGGGTCGCGGTCCGGAAGGACAGTGTGAGTACGCTCTAAGTAGGCTCTAACAGGCGGCACACTTATAGCTAGCGGCTGTTCGCACTTGTAAATAATGCCTAAAAATCCTTGGTCGGGGGCAGCCCTATTAATTACTAATCAGAACTACAGATGGGACCGATCCGATCCAGTATGCATCTCTAATCAGAACTCTTCATTACTGTCTTCAGCAGACACCCTCTCAGACACCATCTTGCCTGCTTCTAACTGAGCTCTTGTGCCACAGCATCATAGCCACCTCTCTCCTCTGTGTTTTCCTCTTTGGTGCAGTCACACCGGGAATGTGCCACGCTTGAATCACAGTTACTGCGCCAAACTTTTAAAGAGCAGTGACATGTAGAAGCGTACTTTGCTTCTGAGGGGAATTGTTTTCTACAGTGGTGACATGGGGGTTGCTACTTTGGTACGACACACAACAAATCACCGGTTTAACGCTAACGCGTCATAATTTATCATTTTATAGCTACTACAATGTTTCGCTATATCATGCATAATTTATTGCACGAGGACAACCATCAGGACAAACATTTACCCACCCGTGGCATGTGGCCCTCCAAAATTAATTAAATCGCCAGGGGGGAGTATTTTAGTTGCATGTGGTGAGTGGTGACCGCTAGTTTATACCCCTGTTTGCAGATTACAGCTAACCATTCTGACAATTCTGCCTAACATTCCCAGGCAACCATTGGTTTCCTTCCTTTTTGTATGGTATGAAAATCAATTAGCAGGCTCTTAAAACTCAAGTAAAGACAGAAAATCAAGTTGACATCAACCTTTGTTACTCTAGTCACAAAACCATAGTGTTATAATGTAGAGTTGTTTAAAGGATAAATGTTGTTATACAAGCAGGGTTATTTGGGGTTCTGATCTTATCCGGTCATGAAAATGAACATAAGTAGTTTCAACAGTTAGATGGACAACTGAGGAAGCCTTTTGGATGAAAGGCGAAACTGCTTCAAGAATCTAGTCCAGTTGCCCTTGGCTCAGCACCTTTGGATAGACAATTAGATAGCGTAAACACATTTATTTGGTAGAGGGAATGAAAAAGAAAGGTTAAAGAAATTATGACCCGAAATGTCTGTTGCAAACATCCATCACAATTTATAGACCAACTTCCTGGTTCAACTTTGATATACTAATTCTTAACTTGCTTTTTGTTTTACCTCAAAATAAAGTGGCCTGGATAATTTGGCTAAACTGATGTTTTGTTTGCAACCTGTCACATTGTCTGACCTCTCATGTTTCAGACCTTGTTGTTGTTCCTTTGTTGCCACATCTCTGAAAATGATGGTACCATAACTGATAGAAATTATAGGCAAAGCGATGATAAAAGACCCAAGTTTTGATAAATTGGATGTTTTTAAAAGCAATATGCACTGCATTAATAAGCAGCAATAATGTGGCTTTGACTGAAATGTATGCAGACTTAATGTTCACTGTGATACATGAAACATCTAAAGCCAGTTCTCATTTTGCTAATTGGAAATAATGGATACCTGGAACAGTTTGAATCCAAAAAATCTAAAACACAGCTTGCAAATAGAAAGCAAATGATTTTCTAGTTGAGAACTTGTAAAACTACTGATCCCTTAACCTAGTCGATGTTTGCAGTTTTCTCTCTGCACGGCTGTCTGTCTGTGTTTTTTACCTGTGTAGACTTGCAGCAGAGCCAGACTGCATGAAAAGGGAAGGTCACTGAAATCAAAGTACTCCAAAGCTCCCACGCTTCTCCTCTAGTGAGAGTCTCTATCTCTCTCCCTCTGATTAGACAGACAACACATTTACCAAAAGACCATTTACCTCAGTGCCTCAAAACACTGGGGTGAACACTGAACAACATGGTGTTTTCTTTAGAAATGTGGGGGGGGAGACAGATTGTAAACCCCTGTGGCACAAATCCTCCTCCCCCACTGCATCTTATGCCACAATGTCTGCTAACTGTCGAACGTGGTAACATGGATGAGGGCACAGCTGGAAGAGAAATGGAAAGAGACATACAAAGAGAGGGGCGGAGAAGGAGATGAGGCAGTTTGAAGATGGTTACTGGGACTGTTTTTGACGGTTTTTGATGTTTTTCAGACAGATACAGTCAGGGATGGAGTGAGAGATAGACACACACGGAGGAAGGTGAAGGATAAAGACACGGGCACAGGGACAAAAGCAACGGCATTTAATATGAAGCAGAATTTCAGGGGTAGCCTGCTAGCTTAGTCACCATGACAACAACACACTTAAACCTGCATTTAATTGGTGCTGTCTGCACTTGTCTGTTGTATCTCTATCCACACGGTATATAATTACAGTGATTTGTGGATATCATGTACCAGCACAGGCCTGCCTACGATATGGTATATATTATTGTGTTTGGTTTGAAAAGTAATACTGTAATATGGTTCAACTTACTGTGACTGTCACTTCAAATTAAGCTTGAAATTTCAAAAGTGATAACTAATCATTATGTGCAAAAGTCAGGACTGTGCTTGTATGAATTCAATGTTTCATTTACCAGACAAAGTTTAAGGATTTAAATATATAGTCCATATGATGTTCATCTAGTTAATTGCCTGGTAAGTTCCTATCAATCAAAGAGTGTTAAGACAATGGGGATTGTTCATATGACCCACTAATGAAAGTACTTCTACCTGCCTCTTTGTATTATCTCAGTATACCAATCTGTGTGTCTGTGGTGACATTCCCTCCCTAAATGCTAATGCACCACCATGTTAGTGACACTGTTTATTCAGTTAGCAGCAATTGGTCTGCCCAGGTGGAGCTTGTCAATCTTGGTTATGCTGTGTTCACTTGTACTCAGAAATCAGGAACCTCCAACTTCTGAGTTAGGCTTGTAGTGAGGGCAGAAGGGTAATAGGAACATGTGTGTGTGTGTATGGATTTAAAAGGGTAACATATAGGAGACGGACCGAAAGTAGAGAGGTGAATGTGTGTCAATAAAGTTAACAAAAGAACGAAAAGAAAAATTCAACGCGCAGCATATCTCAAATCCTAAGGATTATGACTTTAAGAGTGCAATGTGAGATATCTTTTGAAAAGAACATACTCAAGTAAAGGACAAGAGCCTCAAACTTATACTTCAGTACAATAATGGAGTGAAAACCTCTGGTTAACAGGTTGGTAATTTTCCAGCCCCTCATTTTGGATAATTTTCGTCAACTGGCCTCAATTCCAAATTAATTGAATAGCCCTGCAGTAGATAATATGTGATATCATTTAGCCGTAGGCTTCTTTAAAAGTCAGAAAAGGCCAATTGTTAGTGAAGATACTCAGGTTCTGTGTAAGGATAATTTGGGTATGTTAACACTGGCTTGAATGTCTGAGAGAATAGTAGTCTCATGTTTAACCATCCTATTTAACTCCTAAAAGCTGCTGTTACTGGACATAAGATTAGCTATCTGCTCATTTCCCAGCTAATTTTAATTTCGTGAAGGTTCTTTGTTCGAATAATTTGTCTAAACCTACCACAACCTTTGCGCTGACATTCGGTCCAGTTCGGCCTTGTTTTGTCAGAACAGGCGTTGTGTCAAAGTCTGTTTACCAGTCGAATAGTGTTGGTTCAGATTTAGGTAGGGGGAAACATATTGACAGGGATGCTGGATGCCATTCATCCTTCATCAAAAACATGAGTTTGTTAAATGAACAAGCTCTATTTAGCACGTTCGTGCACAACACTGCTATCTAGAGCAATCAATTGGTTTGTCTGCTCTGGGCTACTGTAGAACATGGCAGTGCAACATGGAGGACTCTGTAGAAGAGGGTTGTGATTGGCCAAAGTCTGGCAAGATGGTGAGGTTAGGCATAGAGCTCGAATGGTTAAGGTTAGTGTTGTCATGTCATAGGGAAGAGAGTCTCATAAGACTTTTGAGTTTTTGCAAATCTAGGGTTACCATAACGACATGTTCATGGAAGCGGCCCACTCCATATCTGGATATATACGGCTTATCCTAAGGTAACAAAATTATTATACCATAAATAAAACGTACTTTACTATTACTATTATGTCACATTTCTGCCAGTAAACTGACCTAAATCCTACACACTTGACATTAAAGATCCAGCAATCAAATATGTCTTTGTTGCAGTTTTTGCATTTTGGATGTGATGTACAGGTCTGGTTCCATGCTTGTGCTCAAATTTCAAGTCTGGAGAACTTTAAATAGGAGACTGTGTCTTTAGTTTTGACATTTTGCTTCAAGCATGTGTAGTCTTTAGCCTCTGTCTTATCATTGTTTCTTTGTGTATTTAGTGTAAATAACTGTTCATAGGCGTGCACACTCCAAAACATTTGGGAGAAGGAAGATGAGGAGATGGTACCGTGGTTTGCAAACTGCAATTTACTCTTTCTTAAGGTGCAGAGCTCTGAATGTGTCTCTCAGGCTCCCCACATGTTATTTGTCTATTTTCAGAGAACTGTGGGCGGTGAAGAGCAAGGATTGAAGCCAGTACAAGATGGAGATGTTCACTTAAGAATGTAACAGCTGCAGTGACAGAGACATACATACATGGGGAGAGGACAATACAAATTGAAGAATCACACTTCTAATATATAGTATGATGAGGACACAGTTGATTAATTTAAGAATTATCTCACTGAGGTGACACCCTCCTACAAAGGACCCCTGGGTCAGCTAATGTAACTGAGTGACATAATCCTCAATTTACTATGGCCCAGGCTCGTCACTGACGGCAATCAACACGGGAATGACTCCCTGACTGCCAAAGACTAGTTTTTAGTTTATAGGTCTGCATATCTTCAAAAAACAAGACACCAAAATCAAGTCTTTGAAACTGCTGACAACTCACATAGAACTTTAATTAATTCATTCATTAATTAACATTAAACACCTGACAAGTATTGAATTTAATTCCTTTTCAGGGCGACATTTAATGTGAAGCCAAAGACTGTGTCCTTAATTAATCATTTGTCATGTGATTATATGTGTTAATAAGTGTTGATTGATAAAACCTCATAATTCCTCTCTTAAATTCTCAGCTGCTGATCAGTGCTTGAATTTATTCAGATATAATTTAGCCTGTCAAACACAATAAAATATATTACTCATCATCATGTTTTGCAGTATAAAATCATTCTCTCTGATAGCTGAACTTGAGTTCCCCTTGGTCTCGTTCATATTTAATACCAGTTAATGTGTTAATGATGCATAATACTAAGTTATCAATTATCATAACATATTTAGGTAATTATTAATTATTAATCTGTTACAATACACGCTACAAAAATAACAGTATTTACCTCAGTATGACGTCCACTGTATGTATACATAGAGTGAAGATCATACTGAGGTAAATACTGTTATTTTTTATTGTTCATGATTTTAGAATAATTTTAGATAGAATATCGGCTGTGGCTATACCACTGCTGTACTAGCATGTTTTTTTTTTTTTTTTAAATAACCAAGGCACTTCAACAAAAGCAGTGAGCAAAATTAAAGAACAGTAACCATTGTGTCAGAAGAGAAGATTTAAACAATGTTTTCTTAGGGCTATAGGATTAAAAAATGAATAGGAAGTGTAGAAGCCACAGCTTTGAATGACTTGAGCACATCTGCACCCACAGGACATCACTGCTCTGGTTTGATCTTGGTCCATTCTTCTTGCAGTCTCTTCCACAGTTCAGTTACTGTGGTGGGTTTCTGAGACATTACTTTGTTGCAAAGGATTTTTGACAGATTCTGTATGGGGTTTAGATCCGGACTCTAGACCGGCCATTTCATTGTTTTAATATCCTTAGCTTTAAGATACTGTTTAATCCGTGCTAGGGCAGTCGTGGTATAGCCACAGTGGATATTCTATCAAATTATGAACAATTAAAATAACAGTATCTCAGAATAAATCAAGACTGATGTTCTCTAATTTTGACCTCCACAGTATATACAGTATATAGAAAGAAGGGAGCCTACTAACATACAGGCTGTTCTTGTGTAGTATAAAAGACAGAACTGCAAGCTTAGTTAGATTGTATCACCTTGATACATACATACGTGAAACATTTTCTACACACTAACTCCCATAGTAACAAGCAGTTAGGTCTCGCTGGACTTTAACTGATCCCCAATCTTCAACACAACATTTCTTTGTCTGTGACTGGCAATTTAAAGGCAGTTAAAAGGAATGTATGTTAGGACCATAAAGTGTTTCTGCTCATTTCATTATTTTGCAGCTTTCAAATCAAATTTGTGTAATTAGTGTTAATTAGTATTTTGCACGTACACTTGTGGGGTCCCTGGGAACTCAAAAACAACAAGGAAGTAAACTCAATGAAAGACAAGAGTTAATTGAAAAATGAGTAGAAAGTAGTATCATTTATCAAAAACATACAGTAGATGTTTTGATGTGAAAAAAAACAACAAAAAAACACCCAGACTCAGCTGTGCATTCCTGGGAAGTGAATTCATTCCCCATGCCTCCTGGGGCACACACACCAACACACGTATGTACACTCACACATTCTCTCTCTCTCTCTCTCTCTCTCTCTCTCTCTCTCTCTCTCACACACACACACACACACACACACACACTCACACACACACACACACACACACACACACACACACACACACACACACACACACACACACACACACACACACACACAGCGGAGTCTTGTGGCTGTGTCTGAGCCTGCAGTTGATAAGATAGGGTTGGGTTGCACAGCTTGCAGGCAGATACTATTGTAGCTGTTGACAGGAAACTGAAACAGGTTGGGATGTTGCGGCTCCAAATGTATGTGAGTGTGTATGTGCGTGTATGTGTGTGTGGGGGGGACGTTGAACGTTTGCCCTCTCCCCTCCTGTCAAACTCTGGCCAAATGGTTTCCCAAATTCACTGTTTTCCCTTGATGAATGCTTCTTCTCACTCCTGAACTGACTGGGCTCTTGTGCTCTGTGTGAATGAGTGTTTCTGCCCCTAAAAAAGAGTAAAGAGAGAAGAACCATACTGTAGGTCAGTCTGCATTCTGCCATTTGGCCACCAGACGGGACAGTAGGGCGGCTGTACTAGCTGGCACTATTGTACTCTAGTGAATGAAGGCCCTGTCATAGACCCACAAACACACTGACTTAGCTCTGTTTTTATCCAAGTTACTGGGTTCAAGTGCTTTCTTGTGAATTATTAATGATACAGGCACATGCGATTTCTACGGTGGCCTTGAGAGCTCAATGCACTGCTCACAACACAATCTGTTCCCCCTAAAATGCACATGGCTGTAACCTGCAGCACTTGTTGTTGCTGTTTGTGGATTATGAAGTTTTATTAGGAAGTGCCTGAAATTAGGGGTCTGTCAGTGGTGTTTGAAAATTACCTAAAAGTTTTATGGGATCATGTGATGTGGTGATGGCATGATCCAGATATTATTGCAGATGTCTGCTGTTTACAGTGTTAGCCTTTTACTCAATATTATATCTGAATTGTGTGATCACAGTGATGAATAGCAGACTTCAGTAACTTCATAAGCCTCAAACCATGGCAACAACCGGTGTTCCCCAGCCTTGTGCATCACATTTAGGGCGCACTCACACTGTCCTTCCGCACCGGGCCAAAACAGGTTTTTCGGGTAGAGCCTAGTGCGTTTGACCAGTGTGAGTGCAACCGCTCCACGTCTAGCTGCAGCCAGTTGGCCGTCCACAGCCCATTTGAGAGAGGTGGGCTTTTGTAGAGCGCGTTTGCACATGTACGAGCACGAGCGTGCGCACGTGTACGAGCACGACGCCTACGGCGGCTCCCACGTCATCTTATGTGCGCCTGTTTGGACAAAAAAAAAAGACGGACCATGCACGAACATGATGGTGGCGAAAGGTTCACGTCCAAAAATCCAAATATAAAACATATACAACATGGACATCGGACAAAAAACACATTCAATTATTGTCTCATGTTAATTCAGACAAAACATTTTTTATGTTGTAAAACATACAGTATATTACATATAAAATTAATGACATAAACGGAATAACAGATGGATCAGTGTTGGCATCTTTGGGTGCTGACTAGCCATTAAAGCCACTAACTAACAATGATGTTGATGTGCTTAAACCTAACCTTAACCAGAGTATTGTCACATCATAAAACAGGTTTTATTTTTCAACAGTGATTTGTGACAGTTTTTGAAAGCAATGACAAGATATATTGCCCTACCAGTAAGAGTGTCAGATCAGACAAACGCTTCTATGTGGCAGGGACAAACTACATTTTGTCACTTAATTTGGAGGACATCTTGAAAGTTAGAGCGAGTTTAGATAATCACTTGTTTAGCATAAATGTCCAAAGGTGAATAAAATAATTTTAAGCATCCAAGTGTTATAATGACTGACGGAAAGCTCTGGGAATATTCAGATGCAAGGTCAGGTGTTTCTTAAAATATCAAATGAATTCATTGCAAAACATTAGACCACCATTATTATGACTCACAGTTACACAAGAAACAACGCCCCACCTATGACACAGTATCATGACTGAGTAACCAAATCCAGACAAACAAAGTGGGGGACATTAGACATTGGTGTGTGTTGACCACTATTAACAGTTTCTTCTAGTTCGCACCACAGAAATATGGACTAACACTAAGCACTGTGTGCACTGAATCCATCACTACCCTGCAACAGCCTGCAAAATGAACCCTGTGGCTTGTTTTATCTACTGTTTTCTAATGTAAGGGTAATAAAAGGGTCATGGTCAAACAGCTCGTCTGGGAGAGGAGCCTCTTTTCCAATGTGCCATTCTCAGAGAGATGGAGAGGTTAGGTGAAGATGAGTCACACTGTGTAGGTGCAGGAAAAATACATAAGTTCTCTGGACCCTCAGGCTTTTTTTATCTAGTGTTGCAAAAGAGGGACAGAAAGATATAAAAATAAAGACTGTTGTTCGGGGAAACGTGACATTAATCTGTTTATCTATATCTATAAATACATCTATCTATCTATCTATCTAGACTAACTATTGTTTTCTGATTCCCTGCGTGTGTGGGCGTATAAAGCGTCAGTCAACAGAGCTGTTACATTGTTCTGAGATGAGTGGCAGGCATCTGCATTATTGCACAACTCATTTCATGACTGACATAAAACAAGATGAGGCATATGGCAAGTACTGGAACAGAGATGATAATAAATGTGATAATCTGCATAATCTGTGGCTCTGATGGATCTGTTTGAGGTCGGGAAAATCTTACACTTGGCATAAAGACTTTGATAGATGTGGGCGTATGCTGCTATGGTAGGTATATTGGAAGTTACACATATTAGGGAATAAAGGTCTGGATATTTTGGCCACTGCTACATCGATTTTCTTTTTTAAAGTCTTGCAGGAGCACTCATGAACTTCAGTTTACTCATTATGAGGAGGATTAGTCAGCCTGTGAAAATGAAGTTTGAGAAAAACAATACGTGGTGATGTTGAGAAGTTTTCTCAGGTTAAGATTGTCATTTCTTTTTAAATCAAAAAGCCTGTGTTACAAACTTGGTATAAAGAGCTTGAAAGACAGGGACCATGCAGAACGAGTCTAATTAGTGATGCAGCAGCAACAACAATTTAGCATTGCTAAACTCAAAGACTGACTTTTTATTCCCTGGTTGTGGGATCCTAAATTTCAAATTATATGCATAGATCTTTCAAACTTCTTGCCCTGAGTAGATAACACAGGTGGTCTGTCAAATATTTCAAGTGTAATTCAAGATAACCCTGATGACACTAGAATTATGTTTCAGACTTGATTAAAAAAAACCTCCAAAGACCCAGAGCACATTTTACAACCATTTTCACATACTGGATATATAAGAAAACACCACTACATGGCAATAATACATAAATTGCTGATAGAGTTCAAAAATACTTGAGCCATTGGCTCCCTGTTCAATTTACATTTGATTTTAAGTTTGTACTGATCCCTTTTGAATCACATCTGGGTCTGGCTCTGGAGATGTTAACCCCATATGAGCCAGTTCTCAACTTCAGGTGGGACTCTTCTGGCTGTTACAAAGTGATGGCTTAAATGTGACTGTACCTTTGCCATCAGGGCCCCATGACTTTGGACCAACCTGCCTGAGGAGATAAGGCTTGCAGCAACTCTTCTAAACAACTTCTTAAAGTATTTTAGTCTCAAAGTATTATAGACTTGCTTTCATGTGATGTCTTCTCCTTTCATTTATTTTTCATCTTATTTCATTGATTTATTACATTGTTAATCCTTTTTTATTTGTATGTTTTAAATATTTTTTTAATGTTTTTATATCATTACTCTATTATGTTTTGTCTTTTGTCTTATTGTATTTACCCAGACTGTGTGTTGCTTTTGTTTGCTCAAGTTCTCTGTATATCCTGCTTTTTCTTGGTTTTTAAACGTGCTGAATGAATGGATAAAGTTATTATTATTATAATCATTATGATGCATAATGATGTAATGATGCATAGAACTATCTAAAATCTCTGCTCCTTATTAATTTTAAACTCTGTTTCTCACTGTTTATTATGTACAAAATAATGAATGAGTGAACAAGCAGTTGAAAATAAAATAAGAATATTATGGCCTATCACTTAAACAGTAAAGATATGAGCTCATTCTGCAGTGTCACCCATGGGCAAGATTGCTTCTTTAAAAAAACAAAACAACTACCTGTTGCTCCCTGTGGTGACTTCAATTTGACCCTAAGAGATTTCCCTCTATCATTTTAGTCACACTGCAGTACATTTTTCAGTGATGTCACACTCTGTACCTGATGATGTTTTTGTGGAGACACGCTATCTTTAATCATTAGATGTCTTTGCATCCCACAGAAATTGATTATGTGACAATGATTTAATACTGCTACCTCAGTTTCAGATTATATGCTGTGTCAAAACATCCTGAAGGGTTTTTCCAGAATATCACATTTGGAGAAGCGCAGAAAATTTCCATTGTGCTTCTTTCACAATATGTCATGAATGCTGGGAAGTACTGGCATGGTGGCAAATGTGTCTCCAGCTGTGTATATTTTTGTCACAATATTTGTGTGACAAAACATATTTTAGACTTTTGCAACTTTGCAATTTGGAGTTCTGGGATCATACAAAAGTTTGTAATTGGACAACAATGTCACCGTATAGAAAGAGTTCTGAGGAGTGAAAAACAGCTGAAAAACACAGGGACAGGAATTTAGCCTGAGAGTAAGACTATGTGAATAGATGAGAGAGAAAGGGATGCTGCCAAATTTGTCAGAGGCGGCAGACGTGGCATGTTGAGCAGAACTGTCATTCAGCAGTATTCTGGGCCTCTCAGGAACAGTGGATCTACAGCAAGCTGAGAAGTGTGGGAGGGAAGGCTGACAAGAGATGGAGCGGAGGGATCTATTCACAGAGCCTCTCTGTGTTACGGCTGAGTGACAGGACAGTGAGGTGTGTGAGATGGCTGTGTATTCAAGTGATTTAGAAGGACCTGAGCATTGCTCATGTCATGCAGAAAAGAGTTGTCAAACTGGATGATTTTTTTTTTTTTGCCTTTCAATGAGAATGCAGTGGTGGGAATGAAAAGAACAGTTTTGCCTGTCTCTCAAAATGCACTCACACACATTCAAAGATTCTCCAACTACATCAAGTGTTGTGAGTGCCGACTGGCCTTGTAGCATGCATCAATAATGATCAGCATCAATAGGCTTTGAGTCACAAACGTGTCACTGAGCAATAGAGACAGAAAGAGGGGAAAAAACATGCTATGAAGATGACTGAGGAAACTGGGCTGGAAGAGGACTGAAATAGCCTTTGGCGCAGTATGACTAAGACTTTAATTGCAGAGGGACAGAGATGTGGCCCTCTATTGGTCGTGTGTGTGTGTGTGTGTGTGTGTGTGTGTGTTTGTGTGTGTGTGTGTGTGTGTGTGTGTGTGTGTGTGTGTGTGTGTGTGCGTGTTTGCGTGTGCGTTTGTTTGCTTGTGTGCGATGTTTAGCTGTTTCCTTGTTTTTCTTCCATACAAAGATATTGCTTATCATGCACTTTTGACAACATTAGTTTCATGACTGCGCTTCCCTGATTTACCTTGTGTGTGCATGTGTGTATGTGTGTGTCTGTGTTTGTGAGAAAACTAAACTATGTTTTTTTTTAGGGTAAATTGAGGACCTCCTGTCCAAACACCCACACACACACAGTTCCTTTACAATACACCTACATTACTACCTCCTCTGCCTCGTTTCACACATTCTCTTCCACAAATAAAAAGTTTCTGAAGGGATTTGCACCACAAGGAGCCTCTCCTTCTCCCTCCTCCCATCTCAAAATATGTCCTTTATACTTTGCTTCTGTTCCTACATGAGACTTTCTGCCACCGGATGACAAGGACAGAAGCTGCAGGGTAAATAGCAAGTCTGTTGTTGAGAAGTGCAAACCCTGGGACTTGTGTCTTGGAAATCCCAAAGGTAAGCCATTATCCCTAATTACAGGCAACATATTGCTAATGGGTCTCAGTTGTTACAGCGATTTATGAAAAAATGCAATGAAGGATCATTTGCTACTGGGAAAACTACTGAGGGAATATTGCAGAGATGTATCAGAATTCATCAGTTAATATGTTTCCACACTGAACCAATAAAAGAATATTCACTTTGCAGTTTTGGTGAAGCTCCATATCACCCTCAGTCCCTCCAGCAGTGTGAAGAAACTGCAGTGCGAAATGTGAAATGAATGGGGCTGTCACACACACACACACACACACACACACACACACACACACACACACACACACACACACAAACACACACACACACACACACACACACACACATTTTCTTTCCCACTATCACACCTCACTCCACTTGTTGTCGAGGAGGAAGTGATACTATCAGCTCTTCCTGTTGGAGATTTGTTTGTCCTCCTGATGTGAGTATATGCATATACATACATATACAAAATTATATTTTCCATGTTCAGAAATATGACTCCTGTGTTGAATTACATGACATCCATAACAACAATATTGTTTTACTGTTTTTGTGTGTACCAATTTTTATGTATGTCTCTTGAGTTATTGAGATAATCTCTAGATTCCATAGAGTACCATTATCATATTTACTGTCAAAACCTACTGTACTGCAAATTAAAGAAATCCGGGCAACATAATAAGCTCCACAGGGGCTTATAGCAACACCACCATCAGATTGTCATTCATAAGATGCAGTGCAATCAATGGGCTATACTTTATTTGTATTTCTATCTTGTAGCTTTAGAGCAGATGCTTGGTTTCTTTTGTTGAACACAGGAGCAGATCAATGAGTTCAGTTTATTGACTCTAGAAGCAGTTAAATACACTCAGAGACCAGTGAAGCTACATTGTAGATCATTGTGTGTACCAAATACATGTCAACATATTTGTCTTTATGTAAATGCAGTCATTATCTGAAAAATGCCACATTTTAAAAGTATTTATAATCGTTGAAAAATGACATGATTTTATTCAAAAATATGATGTGACAGGAATATATGGGCTTTAGGGAAATGGGTCAATCACAAGGGAAACATTTATCAAACATCATAAAAGTGTAAATTCAAATCTGCATGTTTTTGCCCCAGTAATGTCTTGCTATCTTTCTTCTTTCTCCTTTCTTAAACTGCCCTCTACTGGTTTTGTTTGTCATTATTTCAATTAGCTGGGTAATACTTTATTTCTAAACCATCCTGCTTATCTGTCAAGAAATATGATCCAAACAAAATGTCCCAATAACAAGTTTGTAGGAACCTTTTACTCGCGGGAGGCTAAAACTCTACAAACACAACTGTCTCATCCAGCCTTGATCTAATTCTGCCCAGTAGGGCATGTCTTAGTGCCACAGACTGCAACATGCCGCACATGATGACATCATTATCCTGGGGCAAACAGCCAATGAGAACCCACAGGGGGGCAGTCAATCTCGGGTCATTGCAATAACACTGGCCAATCAGCACAATCCAAAAGGCCTGTAACCACGGTGATTAGCCTGGGTTCAAAAATGTGTATGTGGGGCAGATGCCCCGTGTGTTGGTTCCATATGCACTTGTGTACATAGCCTGGTCTGCTGCATTAATCCTATACTGTGGGTGGGTGTATGCATGAAGGGGCACAGGGTTGTTATCACTGGACACTGAGGTGAACTCACATACAATAATGAGCTGTTGTCCTAGTTCTGTAACATATGGCTCATGCATTCATAATGTGATTCATACATGTATTACATGTAGCTTCCTGTTTGTTGCTCACTTTTTTCCCCCCTCTTAGCTGTTGTAACTTACAGCTATGGTAATTACAGTCGTTAGGTCTCCTCTGTATTGTTCTCGGAGAGGATGGATGAGGAGACGTGTGGGTGGCATTGAAGGGTGGGTGTGGGGGGGAGTGCAGAGGAGAGGAGGGGAGGCAAAGCCAGCGCACAAACAGCACTGCTGAGTAGAAGAAGTACAATGGGCTGTGAGTCAGAGGAAAAAGAGGAGAGAGGAGCGAGAGAGAAAGATAGGTATGTCGAGAAAAGGCCAGTGTGTGGAGGGCTTTTTGAAGACTGAGCTCAGGAATGAGTGATTGTTCTTTCTGTTTTATGGCTTTAATGTTCATATCTGGCTGGGTAGGAATAAAGCAGGTGACTCATGATGCACAGAGGAGAGTGGGGGGCGCTACTCAACCGAGACTCAACATTAAAATGTATAGGGTCCGTACCATGCTTATTTTCAGGTTCATACTTGTATTTTGGGTTTCTGCTAGAAGATGTTTACATGCTTTAATGTTGAAAAAACACATTATTTTGCTCATACTGTCTGTTTAAATATATATGTATTCACCCCCTGTCTCTTGAAGTCCCCCCTCTCAAGAAATAATCTGGTCGGTGATGGAGGATTAATGTAACGCTACTGCAGTGGCCTGTGGTTTGAGTGCTTCTATGCTTCCACAGTACTCATATAACAACTATACCTGCTTTTATATAATCAAAAAAGACATGGAAATGTGTGACCTTTAAACAAAATACAACTGTGCATTTCTGTTGCTGGAATACATTTGTATGTAAGTGTATAAGTGTTTCTCTCCAACAAAGTTGTTTGACCTTTTGTCTCTCTAGCTTCCCAATTCAAATATTTATTTATTAATTTATTTTCACCACACCATGATCACGATACAGAATTATTTGACCCCTGCATTCCTGACTCCCATGACTACACACACTGTTGTTAACCCTATTGTCTGTGACTGAATTATCTGAATTATATGGTACACTGCTTTGCACATCCAGCAAGAAAATACATACCACAGTCATCCAAGCTATTCTTACACACAGCTCGGACTTCAACATCTTTCCCATCTTCTGCGTGTTCAGCTCTCCTCTCACATGTTAGCTAACACAGATTCAGTTTGATCTATCAGATAAACAAATTCTTAGCTGACCACTGGTCCATCCTGATTAGATATAATCTTCTTTAATTAAGAGCTTCACTGATGTAGTTGCATTGTTTAATTATGTGATTAAGGGTGATATCTCAAGGTGTACAACCTTGCAGGTCGTTGTGCTTTTGAGACTCTCCAACTCTGAGATTTCTGCCTCTAGAGTGAAACAATGGAGATCAATGGGATTTGATTTGTGGCGCTCACAGCAATGGGAAATTACATGAAAAAATTCAATAACAAACTGTCTGTCTGACCTATTTCTGAGAAAAATGCACCTGTTAACATTACAGTACATGTAAATATCTAAATTAAATCAGAGCATTGTGTACAAGAAAATACCTAAAACAAGTTTGTTTTTTTAAGCAAGTATCTTAACCTGAAGAATTTAAAACCATCAACACATTATGTATCTTAAATAAGATTTCAAAACTTAACACTTTTAGTAAAATGCTACAGAAGTGTCTCTCCAGTGGGGCCTGATACTATTAATGCAAATACACACAAAAGCAGAGAACACTTTAGGTTAAACCCTGCTGGTTAAGCAGCTCAAATACAAAAGAATAGGCTAAGGCAGTAATCCTTGGCACTTGGTATAACAAGACATTCTTTTCTCCTCGTAATATATAAACTACTTGTAGGCTATAAGCAATATTAAAGCTTTTTTTTTCAAGCATTTCCTAATTTATTTCAACAAGGGCTAACAATTCATATATTTTCTTACTATTCACTTCAGGATCAACTTAATGAACCTAGAGTTATCAGTCTGAGCATCTGCGGAAGTAGGAAACGCTGGACTGCATTTAAAATCTATTCATAGAGGGTCAACAGGGTAGCTAGTCAGTAGAAAGCTGAGATGACTCATTTGAAGATAGCAGGTTAGATATAGTATGTAGATAATATACCTTTGTATGTCTTAAATTGATTTTTGAGTTAGTGGGAGGGATGCAAAGGGTTCACAATGGTAGCTTTTTCCTCTACTCATTGTCTTTTTCCCCAGAAACATAACTCCGCCAGAAAAACTGGTTCATCCGCTCTGGCCACATTGGTTTAACTTCCGCTTTTCGGAGCAGCTCAGACCTCTAATAAACTTTAACTAAAAAAAAAAATCCATGACAGTGTAGAAAATGATGCCATTAAAGCCCACATGTCAACACATTCTCACCACCAACGCTCCACAAGCAACGACACATGCTTTAAAAAGACATTTAGATTCTACAGAGCAATCCATTTGAAAGAAATGTACTTTTTATTTCCATTTTCATTTTCACAGCAATCAGAAACCCCCTATGAGAGAAATGGTTTTTCAGGACCCTTTCTGTTCTATTGATTACATTAGTTTTGTTTTTCCTGTCAGGTTGACCTGTCACTTCGCTGCTCCAAAGTGCATTGAGAGAATAGCCCATACAGACAAAGAAAGCTAATGTTCTTGTCTAATCAGTCTTTGATGTGTGGAGGAATAAAGACAGCTATTTGAGAAGCTGGAGGTGCAAGCTCTCAGTCTGTTAGTGCACAGCAGGCCTGCTCGGTAGCATGGACTTAAAAGTTATCCTTGTTTTAATGGTTCACTGGAGCTGATACTAATGGTTGCTCCTTACATTTTCAACCATTTTTCCTCTGACTTCCTTTTTTTCATTGTTCTACTCCACTGATTCCTGCAGAGCCAGTTTGTTTTTCTGCCCTGCTGACAAAGAATCAGGGTCAGGGTCAGTAACAGAACAGCAGGGAAGATTCACTGTCTCGCTCAAGAACTCTTCATCAGGGGGGATGGCCTCTGGCTAAGGGGGCCTGAATTTGGGCCTTCCGGTCAGTGGTGACTGTCTTGTCTGACGGCAAAGGAGACATCTAATTTTATTTCTCTTCACCAAACAACATGAGGAAACATATAACCCTAAACAATACAACAGGATAGGCTGCTGCACTTCCTCTATAGACCATAATGAGGATTGTCACACCACATGCGGTCTATATGATGAAGGCTAGCATGAACATATTGTTGACATCATGTCAACATTGACATTTAATGGATTATTATTATGATAAGGTTGTAAATTCGAATGTTCCTGGTAAATGCAGTAGTAATTGTGATTCTGGTTACACATCTCATCATTTAAACACATTGTCTGGATGATGTTTAACCTAAAAAAAACTTTAAAGTCTACCATTTAGGCATTAACTGACGGTTATGTAAATATTTGACTGCAATCATAGAGAACAAAACGTATGATCAGTGCATAAATATTGCACTTAAGTCAAACATATAACATAGGCTGCTTTGTAGAATGACGTTCAACCCCCTATAGTCCCATCTGTGCTTTCATATGGGTAGTAGTAAACGTGACAGTTGCTACCCCTAGCGGTCAAACAGGGGACATACAGGCGCGTAAGAGCCATGCGGTGGGCATTATCCAGCAGGGGTTGTAGCCCCAACCCACAACCCCCTCTTGCATTATCCATACAACATATGCTACAGTATGTCCGCCTGCTTAGTTATTTGCAGTATATTGTAAAAGTTGGCATCTAATCTGGACTTTCCGCGTGAGCGTTCATGTGTGTCTTATGTTTTAGAAAGAACAAAATAAAAGAGAGTTATGTGTGGATTTAATGAGAAAATGCCTTTGAGTCACTTTATTTTGCAATCTCAACTTTTCAGTGATGCATGAATTAACCACAGCCTCAAGTTACACAACATGTTTTTATTGGAGCGGTAATGAAAAACTATGAAATCCTTCCAGATCATCAATTTACTTTTTTTTATTTTTTATAAAAAAGCATCTGCAAATATCTCCAAAACAAAAAAAGAGAAAGGGGATATTGTATGGATATAGACCTGCTATATGAGAGGGCTTTAAATGATCAGTCGGAATGGGGTTATCATTATAAGACATATAGACCAATCATCTGTATTGACATCAGCTGGGAATACAGTGCGGCTTGTCTGTTGCAGCTACGCCACAAAACACACGATGGCGCACAACAATAACCGGTGAATTTAGCACATGCCGACCAACGTGAATGCAGCATTTGTGCAGGTGTGTTCAAAACTTTTAAAAACTTTTTGAATTGACTTTTCCAAACCTACCTGCACAAGTGTTTTTTTTATTTTTTTTTTTTTTTTGGGGGGGGGTCTACATAACATTTTATTATAATACGAAGTAGACAACACCAACCCGTTCATTTTGTTTAAATCCCATTACGCAGCTTTATTGAAAAACGAAAATGATGAAAAAATGCCTTACATCCACTTAAACAATTACCACGGTCTCCTAGTAGCCTATACACGAGGTGAGTTCCTGAGAATTTGGGAGTGTTGCTCTTTCCCTCTCACTTCTGTTCACCTCCCCCTGCTCCTCCTGCTCATAGAAACTCTGCAGCTCAGTCAGCAGCACTTCACACGCGCTCCCTGTCGCGCACACGAGTTTCCAGTCGATCACACGCATCGGCTCCAACTTTGGTTTCACAAACTTAATTCGGTTTCGATGCCATACTGGATTAAGCCCATCTGACTGCTTTGTTTCGGACAAAGCAGCATTGTTTTACGACAGCGCAGGTACGATGACCGCGTTCAGCAGCAGATCGACTGATTAGAGGTGAGTAATAAATACTGAAAAACGGTTTTCACATACATTTGAATCAGAACCTCTCTGTTGTGCGGTGAATAAATTAAGCATAACTGTTTATGTAGCGACGTTAGTAAAGAAGAACCATATACAATTGTATTTTAAGTGATAAAGGAGATAAAAACAATACGTGGTATCTAAACTCACTGTTACCCCAGATCATTGTTTCTCTTTTGGAATATTTCAGTGATTGCTCACAGCTAACAATATCCTGTCAGCTTTGTGTTTGTAATAAGGGCATTTCACCACACTGAACATATACAAAAGGATTATCAGCTGCCTTCACTGGCTTGGCTTCTCTTTTGTGCTTTGACTCATGTTTTTTCTCAAGTTTAGCTGCCAGTGTATCTGCACTGGCTCCCTGTTAATGAATAAACTTTGGGAAGTTGGACACTCCACTAAGCTCCTCTTTTTGTGTTTACCCTTAGGGCAGAGGTCTTTGTCTACCCGACTGCAGTGTTTGCACTGTGACCTCTAGGTTTGGACACAGATAGTGAAGAGGACACAGACAATCTAGCACCATGGATATCGGCAATGATGTGGATCTGTCCAATAAGAACATCACCCCATTGTGGAAACGCCGTACGGACAATTGTAAAAAAAAACAGGACTTGAGCAACTCCAAACCGCGACCCGTCAGTTACCACATAAGTGGGGTCATGACCACAGACTTCCCTGTGGAGGACAACGCGAGTTCCTTCACCTTGAGCCAACCTGCTGAGAGGCTGGTGGTTGCACCCCCGAGCTGGGGCAAGAACACCGTGGTATTGAAGCACATTCTGCACAAACCCTCCAGGAAAACCCGAGTTGTCCGAAGCATCAGCATTGGGCACTTCTCCAACGGACTCTTCTCCCTGTCTAAATTTAGGACGGAGGATAGCAGGTCCGCCTCACTGGACAATAGAGTGTGTAATAGAGACTGTGACAGGGGGAAAACCAGTAATGGAATGACAGCATGGCAGGAAAAGTGTCTCCAGGACCCCCAGAAACACACGTCTAGTCAGTTCAGCTCACAGGAAGATCAGATAGCATTTGGGGTGAGTTCACCCTCATCTGGCGCTGATTCTCTTTATTCCTCTCCCGTCCTGTCTCCACACACAACTAACAACAACAACAGCTACAACCACCATGAACTCTCGTCCCTTTCGTCCACATCCAGCCCCTCTCCCCCAGCCCGGCGTACCCCCACCCCCTCCCACAGTTCCACCTCCAGCATCCCCTCCCTCTCTTCCCTTACCTCCTCAGACCCCCCGACACCCCGCTCCCCATCACCAGCAGACAGAGGACAAACACTCCTTAGACCGTCCTCATTCTTGTCTGCCTCCTCACAGGACACCAGGCATGCCTCTTCTTCTTCCTCAATCTACTCCAACTCACCCTCTCCTTCACTTTCCCCATCTATCTCTCCCTCTCCCTCCATCATCCTCAGCACCCACAGCCCTGCTGCCCTGAAGATGGGCACCCAGCAGCTCATTCCCAAAGGTTTAGCGTCCGATATTCGGCAGACCAAGGCCCCTCCCTGTGAGACGCAAGGCCAAGGTTTGGCAGGGCTTCTGGGATTGGATCATTCCAAGCGAGCGGTGAAAGCCCTCAGCATGGTAGAAACAGGAACCTTCTTTTCTACAGGAGGGGGCCACGGTGAAGGGACAGATGGGGAAAGTGAGAGCCCGGGGACATTAAGAAGAGGCTTGAGGAGTACGTCTTATAGGAGGGCCGTTGTAAGCGGAGTAGACTTGGAGGTCCCATCAGAAGATCCCAAGGCCCTTCGGTTGTCCCAGTCTGTCATCAAATGGCTAGATGAGGATAAGCCAGCTTTAACAGTCAGCCCAACAAGTCCTGGCATTGTAAGCCTCACTAGCCCTGAAACTGCCAAGCCTGCGAGCCCTGGGACACCCAAGCTTGCCAGCCCTGGGACACCCAAACTTGCCAGCCCTGGGACACCCAAACTTGCCAGCCCTGGGACACCCAAACTTGCCAGCCCTGGGACACCCAAACTTGCCATGCCTGGGATAGCCAAACCTGCCAGCCCCAGGATTTTAAAACCTGCTAGCCCTGGGACAGAAAAGCCTACCATCACTGGGAAAAACAAGGTGGGTGCACTCAAGAAACAAACACTGGTGTTCTTTAAGAAAAACAATTCTGAAATCTCCAAGATAAAAAAAAAATGGGAGCAGGAGATATTTGTACAAATGCACAAATATCAGATATCGGCCCGATATTGACTCAAATAGAACTAGCCAATCTATTCAATTCCTTATAATTGTTTATCTGTGTATAACAAATAATAATCCAGTTTATGTTTATGTATGCATTTATTTTATAGACAAGTGTGATTTGTTTAACAAAATACAAACAAGAGTGTTTTTCCACACTATCCCAGAATGATAAGGCAGTGTAGCATGTGCAATGCAAGACTAATTAACACATTAAAAACTGATCCCAGTCACTTACACACAGTGACAAGCATACAGCTTATAAATTAAACACTGGTATTGGATCAGTACTCCGAGCTGACTTATTGATATTGTGTTGGTGTTGTGACTGATAAAGTTGGATCAGTGAATCCCTAATTTGGAGGTTAACATTAAAAGCTTTTCATAGCGTTTTCATGAAATAATTAAAGACAAGAGTACATTTAACCTTAATGTGGTTAAGGTCTTTTATGCATGTTTGGGTTGCCTTTCTGTTACTTACATTCGACTGGCTCTATGAAACAAGTTTTAGAGAAATCATTGCCAAAAGAAATCAATTTTCGCTTCCATCTGCAAAGCAAATCCCTGTTGCTGACCTATTCATGCACACGTACAGCTCTATAAATACCCTGTGAACTTTGCCATTTGCTGTAACGGATTGATATTCCTTGACTCAGTTAATCATAATCCATCTAATTGATTTGCGCACAAAGATTGCTTCATTGCTTAAACTTTTCATTATCGGGGTGAAGTCCAAATTGTAAAATAACAGCACAGGCCGAGTATTGTGGGACACACTTAGCAGCAGCAGTTCAGACAAGGCCCTACAAGGAAACAATTAATGTTGTTGTTGGGAGACATGACGTAATTTGACACCATGCCCACACGTACACACTTGCATACACAACAGCACTGTAATAAGACAGGAGTCAATGAGTCAATGAAGGAGGTCACCAGGCAGGGCACAGGCAGGTCATGGACAGGTGACAGAGATACAGAGGCCTGTTTTGTTCTAAAGTTTGTGTCTGTGTGTGTGCTTGCTCGGTCCCTCAGAGTTTTTTGAAGTCATCACAATTGTTGCTGTTTTCTTTCAGAGTCTAGATAAAAAGAAAGTTCTGACCTCTCAGCGGACTTTTGACAGTGAGGGTGAGAAACACACTTCATTTTACTCCTTTAGCGCCTGTTCTTTTTGCCTTTCTTACTCTCTCAACCAAACAACCCCCCCCCCCCTTTTTTAAAAAAAACAAAACTTCAACATGATGGCTTTTTCCCCTCAAAAATGAATTGTGTGTTTCAGAGGAGGAGCTTTACCAGAACTACCAGGAGAAGGCCTTACATAATGATTCCGATGAGGATGCAGATTCCAGAGAACCCAAACCTGATAACGGCATCGTCGTGCAGTATAGACCTATACGCACCTCCTGGAGCCAGCTCAGTGTGGTCAGACATAAAACACACACACACACACACACACACACACACACACACACACACACACACACACACACACACACACACACACACACACACACACACACACACACACGCACACTTACATTCTTCTTATATCTTGCTCACTCTTTCTCTACATCCCATACACTGAGAAGCATCCACTCAGTGTGCTGTTGCTTGGAATGCTAGTGCTCTGAAGAATGCTGTCATATCCAGTTTGGCCACAGTCCATACCCACCCTCCCACTCTTTGTGTCTTCCTCTGCACCTCACTTTGTTTATCAGGGAGCGCAGGAGCATTCCTTCTAGGACTCTGGTGGGCAGAGAGGCAGACAGTCAGCCAGACCCACAGGAAGTCTTGCAAGCACTCCTGGGCCTAATGCCAGTGTGTTGGAAAACTCTACAAACTCGTCAGACTGCAAATATGCTTAAAATGTTGCCTCAACAGAGAAGTGTGGTGGCTCTGCATTACGCAATGTAGTTAGGGATTGGAATGGGGGGGATAGAGGAATACAGAAGAGGGGAATTGGTTAATTTAGTTTTCTCCTTAGGCATTCTTATCTGTTTGTTTACTTGTTGAGGGAGAGTGCGGGAGCGAATATAGGCGAGGGCATAGATGGAAGCAATTAAGATTAGTTCTGAAATTGCTGAGCAGAGAATGATTTTCAATCAGACTCAAATAACTGGGAAATTGGACTCAAAGTAGAGAACATTCAGTATATGCCTTTTTTATTATTGTGTATTTAGCAAGACACAAGGGTGAAATTGAGTCAGACATTACCAAGCTGACCAGGGCTCTGTTCCCCCCACACAGCTGCATAGCAGCTGTAGATTTGTTACTGTGAATGTGCCCGGCCCGACAGTACACGATGTAACGGTGTAGGATTCTCCCTCAGATTGGGTAGGCGATGCTGGCATGATACTTTCATTGTCCTGGTGTGTCAAGGAATACATTTAGTTCTTGTTAAGCCTAGGACCAGATATACAAGTTGTCATTGTGTGAGTCTCGCACTCAGCTCCTCCCTTCTCGTACTGTCCTTCTGGCATCTTTTGCCATTTAGAGTTTGATGAAATGTCACATCCCAGAATTTTCCCATTTCAGCACCTGTAGTTTCAGAAGGTGGATCTTCCCCGGAGCTATGTCCTCTTCCCATGGTGCTCAAGTTACCTGATGTTTTGTATGTTTTACTTTGATTATCATTCAGAAATGACACATGGATTCAGGCTTTGAAAAAAATAAGTTTTAATTAGTTTTTGAATAATGAGACGTTATCTATTTTGTTTCAGTCACACCCAGTGAAACTGCAAAATGGAGTGAAGTTCACTTGGCATGACAGGGCGCTAGCACACTAAAATCTTACAGACTTATATACTGGCTGAAATTGCTGATATGGTGTTGAAGGTTTGGCAGTAGGGAAAGTGAGAGCAAGAGAAATAATAAAACTGATGTATGTGTGAAAGGAGTACAAAGACAAAAAAACACAAGAGTTGTTTGGTCTACTGCAGGTTTGTTTGTTCTCAGTGTTTGTTGAGTGCTGCAGGGCGGATACCTGCAGGAGCAGTATCACTTCCTTGTGCCTTGACACAAAAACAGGATGAGAAGCTAGCGGAAGTAGCAAAAGATGAGCTCTTGGGATTGCTGCCTACACGTCTGACCTAGAAAAGTGTAATGTGAATGTTCCCCAGGTCATATGGGTTATATCTGGTGAGACATGAGACAGAAGCATGGTTTTTATTGAACCGTACCTTCAGTCTGACAGAGCCAAAGGCTGATTAATTCAAAAGCATGCCACACCCAGTTCATTCCAAAAGATCGCTTTGTTTGGCCAAATTACATTTTACCTTTTTAGAGATTTTTTGATTACAACAAATTTCCCTTTTGCTTGCACATCTTTCTTGAGAAGTAAAAGAGAAAATCTTTTTTTTCCCGCCTTTTCCTACAACAACATCATTGGCTCTCCATTCAATGTGGTATGTAAAGTGCCCCTCTCTTTGTGTGTGAGGACAACTGACACACACACACACACACACACACACACACACACACACACACACACACACACACACACACACACACACACACACACACACACACACACACCGGTGCTACAAATGCAAAGTACCTATGCCCTTAAAATAATCCAGAGTAGTCAATCAAGTGTGACTTTGTATTTGAAATCTTTTCATTGTTTTAAAATAATTATTTTGAAATAATTCAAGTGTTTTTTGTGTTCTGTTTAGGTCATGAAAAGTGGTCTTTCTGACCGGATGAGTCAAGAGGAGCGCAAAAGACAAGAGGTAGGAATCATATTTTTGCCCTTTCTGTTTAGTTGCCAAGAGTTACAAAGCACTGTGGGGAGCATTGGCTGTCCATTGGTCTCTGTAAACTCCAGACCAATAAAAAAACCGTTATAGGACCACGGCAGGGAACATGCATCACAGACTATTGTATATTTAAAGCAGATCCTTTGTAAAGGGGAGAAGGGAGATCTATGTCCCAATAAATAATTACCAAAAACGGACATTAAATTGATTGACAGATTGGTGCTTAGATCATGACTGTAGAGCATAAGTATGTCAAGCATGTTCCTGAACGAGCCCGGTGAGAGAGCAGTGAGTGAGTCAGGACCTGGTGGGTCAGGCATGCAAAGTCACTAATGGTTGTAATACACTGACTTTTGTGAAAGGAAAAACACAACCATGAGTCTTCAGTCTCTCCCTCCTCACTGTTTTGTTCTCTTTCTCTCTCCTGCCTCTTCAATAGGCCATTTTTGAGATGATCTCCTCGGAGCATTCTTACCTCCACAGTCTGGAGATCCTGATCCGCATGTTCAAGAACTCTGCAGAGCTCAGCGAGGCCATGACCAAGACTGAACACCACCACCTCTTCTCTAACATCACCGATGTCTGTGAGGCTAGCAAAAAGTAAGTGTTACGTGTATCTTTTTAAAGAACTTTTTTGGTGTAGAGGAGTTATGATAAGTGTTGGTTCTTACATGCTGATTGTTATTTTTAGGCTGCTCTTACGTGTTCCCTAAATGTCTAACAGTGCTTGTGGTTTCAGGGTTTGGCTAATGAGCTGGATAATTTTCTTATTTAACAACACTTAAGTTGCGTGCGTGCATGCGTGCGTGCGTGCGTGCGTGCGTGCGTGCGTGCGTGCGTGCGTGCGTGCGTGCGTGTGTGCGTGCGTGCATGCGCAGTCACATGTTGAGAGGCAAATTAAGTGAAAGAACTAAAGAACAATTTATATTTTTTATAGGTGAGTATATGAGAAATGCAACGGCCAAAATGAGGCCCCTGAGTTTACCTGTTCATCATGATTTATAGTGCACTTGTGTGGACTGTTTAATAACATTCATGGCCAGGTAACCATTACCTTCCAAGGATCCTATAAACTGATGGAAACACTCATGCATGAGAGGCTATGAAAGTTGAGACTGATGAAAATTGTGCTGCTTCAGCAATTACTGTGTTGTACAGGGCTCTATTATTTCTACACAATTGACAGCTTAAAGCACTGACACATACAAAACTAACAAAGAACATAAGGTCTCAAAAGGTATACTTTTTATGAGATTACTATTCAGTATGATAATGGCCTCAAGTGTTAACTATGATATATTTGTTAAATGTGTTATTCTCAGTTCATTATGATAACTGAGAGCTGGTCACTGTTCACTAGGGCTTGATATTGGTACTGTTCTCTACCATTTAATGTATTGCCTGAACTAATCTAGTAGAAAATAGTATGAAAACGTGCCCAAATCTTGAAAAGAAGACCGTTTGTATGGTTTTACTCACAGCCAATCAATGCAAGTGTTTAATGCGACAAGTGATTTGCCCACTACTGCAGCAGCTACAACCTACACTGAAAATCACTGGAGTATTAATTCTTGATTTATTCTGAAATATTGTTATTTATTATTCTTCAGAATTTGATAGAATATCTGCTGTGGTTATACCACCGCTGTACTAGCATGTCTTTTTTTAGATAACCAAGGCACTTCAACAAAAACCTTTATTTTGTGTAAGAAAAAAAAAGTGAGCAAAGTTAGAGAGCAGTAACCATTGTGTCAGAAGAGACGCTTTAAACTAGGCATCTCCGATCCTGCTCCTGGAGGGCCGCAGCCCTGCATGTTTTACGTTTATGCCTGCACCAACACACCTGAGTCTAATGCTCTTCTCGTTATCAAGCTTCAGTTTCTCGATATCAAGCAGCTGAAGCTTGTCACAGGTTTGATAATCATTAGGCTCAGGTGTATTTCAGAGGGGAGAAACCTTAAACATGCAGGGCTGTGATGTGTTGAAGTTGAGCACATTGTATTTGCTACTGTTCACCATGGCAACAGTCTTTCTACAAAGATATCGCTGCAGTGAACACTACAACTATGCTTTAGGGACTTAAGACGCCACAATTATTCTAAGGTAACAGTCTTTTCATGATTTGCCTCCCAAGTTCACTGAACCTACTGTAAGTGTTTACCGAGTTGTTTGAGTTATTCTTAAAACCCAGTGTTGATAATAGGTTAATTGATTGCAGCATGACGTGAGGTTAAGCTAGCCTTAGTCTTTCTGTTTCCTAGGTTGTAAGTTTACCCAGAGCATTCACTGCCTCCCTTGTGCGACTGTTCATGACATTTGCTCAAAGAGTCCATGTCAGGATTGCAACCCCTCTCCTCAGAGAGAAAGATTTGCTCATCGTATATAGTATACTATCTACTGCCTACGTGTACATATCTCCATAATCATGAAGGAAAAACAGCTGCTACAAATAGTACTCCTCACATATTAACCACATGCGGGTTGACATGGACAATATCCATAAGTCCATAAGTACATCTATTCACGTCTCATTCCCACTCCGCATGAATGGTGGTATCTGTAAATTCCTCAACAATTCCTCCCTGTGTTTAGACATGCTGCAGCCTATCTCACTCCCCTTTCTCATTCCAATACATGGGCCACACACATTCATGCGACGCGTTACCCTCCCCGCCTAGATATTTTTTGATCTGCATAGCCCCAGGGAAAGAGAGCAGAGGGCATGGAGACAGCAGCTTTGGAGATATGCAATTGGTCTGGAGCACTGGTCAAGCAATATGTTTTACTTGATACAGATAGTCAGGCTTAGTGTTTGGTATCTCAAAGAAAATAGTAGAAACCTCCCTTCACCTGCAGGCTCCTGTGTAGTCTGTGTGTGATAGTGAGGGTGAGGGCCGTTGATCATTTTGAATGCAGGTGTATACACTTGCAACCCCGTGATATGACATACCTCATTCATTACCATAACACACTTTATAATTGCAACAGCTGTGCTGTAATTCTGAGGCAGTACATTTGTATTCATCAGTGTGGGCTGTTAGAACTTTTTCGATTTCTATATACATAATTCTCGGTCAGCAGCCTATTTTTTTTTTTTTAACTCCCCTTCCTTGACCTCTTCCCTCAAGTCAACATGCTGTTATTGGGGTCAGTGAGTTTTGCAGCAGGAGGGAGCTCGCTGAACTTGAGCTGTATTGACCTGTAAAAGCCCTAAATACACTTTTAGGACATGGGCCAGGGCAACATGTGTGTGTTTTCTGTCATCGTGCATGTTCAAGCCTTCATTAGAAAGAGTATAGTTGAAAGAGTACAGGGTAGGCATGGATACAAGGCCGCATGTGTGTGTGTGAGATGGATCGGGGCACTAGAGGTGCTTTTGCAGATGGGCTCAGACTCGGGCCAACCGGTCAAGGTCAGCGTCCTGTGTCTGTGCGACAGCTTCCTGTTTGTCACCTCAGATCGTGCATGCAAAAACACTTATTCTCTTGATGTCGGTCGTGCGGTGGGCCGTTAAAACCGGCCATCTGGTGGAGCTCAGGAAGAGGAAAAGCCTGTGTGTTATGGTTAATGGCAGGCTTTGTCTATTTTAAGAGGCAGGGAGTTCCTCTTTAGTGATCTTACAGCAGGTTTGGAAGAAAGAAAGGTGTTGGCGGCACTTCCTGCCTTTCCTAACTTTGTATCCGTCATTGTATCCTTTATTTTCCCCGGTGTGGGATGACTCATGGTTCGATGCTTCTGACTCAAGCTGTTGCCATGTACAGTATGCATCCCTGACATACTAACCTTTATTCATCCTGTACTTAGGTTCTTTAAAGAATTGGAGGAAAGACACCAACAGAACATTGTGATCGATGACATCAGTGACATCGTTGACAAGCATGCACAGTCCAACTTTGATCCCTATGTCACATACTGCTCCAATGAGGTCTACCAGCAGAGGACCCTGCAGAGGCTGGTGTGAGTGACCGAGCAGACACGCATGCAAACAGATGTTCTTATCATATCTCTTGTGGCTTTGATCCAACATTACTGTTCTGACACTTTGGACCAGGGAGTTTGCTCTTTCTCCTCGCTCATTTTTCCTCTCTATGTATCAGTTACTCCTCTTTCTGAACACCCAATCTCCCTCCATCCGTCCTCTCCTCCAGGGCCAAGAATCCAGTATTTAAGGAGGTGCTGACCAGGATCGAGAGCAACCCAGACTGCAGGAACCTCCCCATGATCTCCTTCCTCATCCTGCCCATGCAGAGGATCACTCGTCTGCCCCTGCTCTTGGATGTGAGTGCATGGAAGCCTGGGAATTACAAGACTTTGACACTTACGCAACAGCTTGTTTAGTCATGCAGCCCTGCCCTGACTAATTCATCATGTGATATGTTCTATCCTCCAAGATGTTTGTATTACCTAACAACATTTTTTGATAATCTTAGCTGCTTCACCCTCTCCTCTTTCTTCCTTTTTAATGTTTTTTCTTGTTCTTCAGTTTCATGCTTCCTTTGGCACTGCATGTTTCTCTCCCTTCTGTGCCTCCCTCTTTTCCTTCCCCTTGCACTACATTCATCCGCCTCTCTCCCGTCCTCCATCAGTGTCTCCTTAGGGACTCTGGGGTTTATGCTCATACACTCAGAGGCTTTTGGATCCTGAGAAAGTTTGGTTTCAATTCATTGCTTCCCACAGCCTTCTTTGTGCATCAACATTTTAGCAGGCTTTTGGTAGTGTGGTGTGCATGAGCGCAATTAATTGTTGTGGGGTTTTTGACTCATAAATGTGTTGTGTTATAATGTTAAATGTTATACATTTGTGTAACTGATATGAACCCTGACTATCTGTGTTGCAGACAATTTGTCAGAAGACACCTAAAGACTCAGCACAATATACAGAGTGTAAGAAGGCTTTACAAGCAGTCAGCAAGGTGCGTGGGTTTAAGGGATCAGCCACAAATGTTATACAAACTAATTCTGGATTGTATGTTTTTTACATTTTCAGAGATTTTCACCTATGTATCCATATTAATTGTATGTGTGTGTTTGTGTGTGCAGGTGGTAAGAAAGTGTAATGAAGGAGCTCGCACAATGGAGAGAACAGAGATGATGTACACTATCAACTCTCAGCTGGAATTCAAGATCAAGGTACAAACGTAGCATAAAATACGTCAGATTGTTACACTCTTGCAACATCAACAGCTGAATGTGATCTTGTAATCCCACTCTAACAACGAGGCACAAGACAAACACTTCTTACAGTATCGGCACACTTTTAATGCTCAGAGTGTGATCACAAGACGAAGATTAGCCTGTAACATGCACGGCGATGGGAAACTGTTCTCTATCTTTAAAGATTGGCTTGGTCCTCCCACTCTATTTGAGTGTGCTTCTATAAGCTAGCAACCTGCATGCTTTTGTTCTCAAGATAGAGCTCACAAGCCAAAGGTCAGGAATCTGTGATGACATCCAGGTGGGCAACAATGCCATAGTTAAGGCAATCGGGCCAAGATTCACTCAGTCGAAGGTTACTTTGTACTGGATTTGGCATGATCAAACACAAGGGAAGTTAACATGATTACACGTGCATAATTATATTTAAACATATTTCCCTTACAATGAATTTGAAAGTAGCGTAATAATTCCACATTTTGGGAAATATGCTCAAATAAGTGTATTGCCTAAAATGTTGAAGTATGTCTTTTTAATGTATATTTCTTAAGTATGTAACACGCCACCGTCACTCTCTTGGCGAGTATCTACACGTAACTGACACAAGGCTTGGCAGGCTCAAGTGCATCTAAGTAGTGTGGGAAATAGCTGTTGGCACATTTGGGATTCACAGATGTCCCGCGAACATATTCTCAGTCTGCATAGGCAGCTGTTCACACATGCACACACAAATTGGGATTTAGGAATTCCACTAGCAGCATTGCAGACATTTTAAACTGCTTTATTTGTTTGTTTGTTTGGTTTTGACCTTTATATATTTATATATATTTAACCAGGAAACCTTTTTCAAGAATGTCCTGGCAAGTAACACAGTTTCAGACACGCAAATATATAACAATTAAATGGAAACAGGTAAGACTAGAACAGTCAGACACACATACTGACGGATAGAGACTTGAGGGACAGCTAGAGACATGCTGCCATCTTGGATTCGACAACACAACCATTTTCATGGTTAGATGCATTGCAATTTTTATGTTTTATGTTCATTACACTCTGTTTCTCCCTTTCCTCCAGCCTTTCCCCCTGGTCTCATCCTCCAGGTGGATGGTAAAGAGAGGAGAGCTGACTGCATTTGTGGAGGACAACGGCATCTTCCTCAAGCGGACATCACGGCAACAAGTCTATTTTTTGCTCTTCAATGACGTCTTCATCGTCACAAGAAAGAAGAGGTGAGTCTAGTTCTGTGTTCGACTTGGCAGGAGCGTGTCTTTGGTGCGCAAGCTTTGCTCATGCCTACTCATCATAACTCACCTGTTCTGACATGTTGAGGGTGAAAGTGTAACCATGAGCCGTTGGTTTTTACTGTGTGAGAGTGTATGAATCACATGAATGAATGGCCAAGACCCTAAACACAGGGCGTGTAATAATTGTCCACTCCATTCTCGTGTTTTAATTCGGTTTTGGAAATAAGCCCTTTTCAGATGAAGGACAATTATTAACGTACATGCAGAAATTAAAACAAAAAAGCAAACAAAAATCGATTGAAATACAGGAAAGAAAACAAGAACAACTGCTTCACAGTCACAGTGTGAAGTCGTTATTAGCGGGGTTGAGGAAGATTTTCGCATTTTTTCATAGGGATTGGCACCCACCCGTGAACTGTACAATCAGCCTCACCCCACCGCTCTGCTTTCTGGGTGTGTTTATAAAGCTGAACAGGTGCAGTTACCTGAACCTGCTGCGATTTGGCATCATTAATCCAACCTGTTTTCTAAATGTTGTCGATGTTTCAACATGTCCTGGTGCAATGCATCATCTGGAGCTAGTAGACCTGCTTATTGTTAGGGTTCCTGCTTTCCCCCTGCTCTGTTTCCTCTAGTTTTAGGCAATACCATGAAACAAGCCATAAAGAGGACTTCTTTGAAATGATGTGGTTTTCATTTGCGTGTGTGCGGTGTGGGCGCGCACAAGTGTGTCCATTTTTGCCAAAAAAAAAATCCTTTCCCGTCCATCTCCCCTCTGTGTCTGGAACTGATTGTCCCGCCACTTGCAAAAACTAAGAATTCCAAAGAACCTTTTTTTTTTTAAGAGGGGAAAAAAAGAACATTCCATGTGATATTTTTCTGGGAATCAGATCCAGGATGACAGACTCCAGCAGTGTGTGTGGTGTCAGGCTTGTGTTTGGAAGAGGGATTTGGGAAAAGGGAGTGCACCGGAATCGCAGTGTGTGTTTGTGCACGTGTGTGCGTTTGAATGGGAGACGCTGTTATAATATTGGTTTGTACGGCGGGTGAGTGCTGGAGCCCTACTGTGGCACGCTACTCTGCTGCACTCCATCTGCAGTAATCAAAACAAAAACACATGAGGGGTACACAGGGCTAGCCAGGCAACGCCAGGTCATAAACCCTTCTAGACATAATGGTGTAATAGCTCTTTCCCTTTTCATTATGACTTGGAACGTGTGTGTGGGGGGAATAACTTACAAAGCAGCTAACCAAACTATGTTGCCAAATGCAAAAATGTTGTGTGATTGAATCCTATCAGCTTCTTCTTGTCTAATTTTTCTTAGGCTTACACTTCAAGAAATACCCTCGACACCAGAAGGTGGGGGTGGGGTCAAAGCCACAGCACTTACACAGTAGAGAGAAAACATACCTATGACCTGAGAATGTTTCAGTTTTATAGGACTTCTTATCTTAATAGTCAGAAGAAAGTTAGCTCAAAGATGCGTGGCAGTATTAGTTGATTGGGAATTCTAAGGGTTACTACACTGTCCTTAGCTGGTTATCTTATCAAATCGTTATTGGTTTTAGCTTTCAGCAATTTTAAGTAATAAAGGTCATAAGGTTTGAGCTGAAACAATTAGCCAATTGAAAAAAAAATAATGAGCGACAACTTTTTTGATAATTGATTAATTGCTGAAGTAATTTTGCAGCACTGTTGCGAAACATTCTCAGATTCCAGTTTTTCAAATGTGGGTTTGTATTGCTATTCTCTGTTTTTGATAAAGCTGTAAATAAAATATATTTGGGTTTTAGAGTGTTGATCAGATGAAACAAGACATCTGAGGACTTGACTGTAGAGTCGGGGAAACACTAGCTGTGTTTCAATGAGCATATTTTTTTGACATTAAATTTGAAGAAGTGCATTAGAAAAGCGTAATAGAGATGGCAAAATTTGATAAAATTTCCACAAATGCACATAAAAGTTTTGACGCTCACTCAAGGTAGATTTAGCCTTTTTCGAAATAGGGTTGATGTGCTAAATGGGATATGGAAACACTTTTGCCAAATTAGTTCTGACAAAGCAAACATTTAACACACATGGCTGACCGGTAATGCAAATAATTATAATAACTGGAGGGAGGCTTGCCTTATCTCATTAAGTTAATGTGACAGTGTGAATTGTACTGGTCAAGAACAAATGCGTTATCTCGAATCGGTAACAAAAGAGAAAAATAATTTGTGTATCCGCCCCATAATTTGGATTTGGAATGCCCCAAAGTTTAATCGGTTCTTCCTTGGCCTGTGATACAACCTTCCACTGAATTTTATTAAAATTAGGCTAGTAGTTTTTCTATAATCTTGCAGAGAGACAGACAGACAAACAAAAAGCCCAACCAACCCAAACACATAACCTCCATGGCAGATCCTATAAAATCAAGGTTTCACATTCAAAAATCTAAACCTCTACCCTCTTCTGATTATAAAAAACAAGAAGGTAAAAGTTTCAGTAAGACTCTTAAATTTGCTTATTTTATCAACTTCAAACTGGCTGTTGGAAACCAACTCCATGTCAGACTGTGCTATTGTCACGCAGTGGGGAAAGTTTTGATCCGCTGCTCTCTGGCTCACAGGGAACACTTACATAACGCTGAGTCCACACCAGCTGGCTCCTCTCTCATCTTCACTTCCCCCCTTTTTCCTGTGTGATGCTGCATGGGCATCAGCTTAACATTTGTTTTTTGTTTAAGTTTTCATTTCTCCCTTTTCTTTTTCTTTCTGTCCTTTCCCTTTGCTTTTTGGTGGTCATGACCTTGTGTTTTTTTTTGTCTACCCTATCTTTGTGTGTGTAGTGTGCAGGCCTAAAATCCCAACACTTTCTGTTCTAGTTTTTTTTTTCCCTCCCTCTGTTTGTTTGATTATGCGCTAGTCTCAACACTCCTACTGCACCTGGTTATTATGCCGTGTGTGTGCGTGTGTGCGTGTGTGCGTGTCTGCGTGCGTGCGTGCGTGCGTGCGTGTGCGTGTGCGTGTGTGTGTGTTACAGTTATAGCTGAAAATTTCGGCAAGGATTTGAGTTCATTCTGTTTGAGTTGAAGAACTGGTTGTAAGGTAGTAGCTGGCACAGCTGTGATGACGTGCGGTAGATGCCTGTGCTATCTCTTATGGTGTGAGTGATTTTTCATTCCAGCAAGTTTGTGTTTGATTCTGCTTAAGTAGCTTGTGAGGAGGATCCTTTCTCATGTTATTTCAGTTTTTAACACATCTCTCCCACAATTCGGCATAGGACATTTAAACTACTTCCCACCTTCATCACTCTATTTCGCAGTAGTCCAACACTGTAAACCCACCGATTCACTCACATGAGAAAAGTCACCTCACAAACATGCAAATTCTCCACCCAACTCATTCCCCAGCATCATGTTAATGGCATTCCAGACATTTCACCTGTAGGACTGGCAGGAGCCAAAATGCTGACGACCCTAAAATCCGGCTAACAATGAGATTCTCAAGTGACCTCTGAAGTTCAATATTGAAAATGAATGATGCTGCCAAACATGGAGATACATTTTAGGAGTTGTTTTACCCCTCAAAAACAAATTCGGGGGATGTTTTCATGGTTTGGTCAATTTTTATATGCAGTTTTTTTACTCTTTAGAAACCCCTTAAACTGTGCATATACTTAATTAAAACAACGTAATATATTATCCCTTCAAATCCCATTAACAATAGCTTTATTACATCGTCATTATCATAAGTGCATAAATTAATTTGAATTTGTATTTAATTTAATTTAAAAAAATTAAGTGATTCTGTGTCATAGTGCAAGGTGGTCCAGTGGTATAGATAGATATATTATCACTTCCATGTAAGTTTTTGACAAAAATAGTATGTGATAAATCTGTAGGTTAGTAAAGCTGATTGAAAATAGTAGTATCTTGGAAAAAAGTAGTCATATTTCACAAAATGTTCATATTTCACAGATAGTGGTACACATCTTCTCTTCTAATTCTTGGCAAGCAGGTAAATAAGTGTATTTTCCAAAATGCGAACCTCTTCTTTTGAGCTCCAGGTCAGAGTGGTTAGCCTGATGCAGCCTGTGGTTACAGCTGGATGCAGATACTCCATGTTCACTTTCCTGTCCACTCCTGCTTTTATCTAATCTGTCTCTCCCTCCACTCTTTCTCCTCTTCCAAGAAAGTTGGTGGTCAAAAGGGGCTGATGGATAACAGATAAACCTTGTTGAGAACTTCCCGACCATGACTGGATTCCCCAACTATGATCAGTCATGACCCCGTGTGTGTGTGTGTGTGTGTGTGTGTGTGTGTGTGTGTGTGTGTGTGTGTGTGTGTGTGTGTGTGTGTGTGTGTGTGTGTGTGTGTGTGTGTGTGTGTGTGTGTGTGTGTGTGTGTGTGTGTGTGTGTGTGTGTGTGTGTGTGTGTGTGTGTGTGTGTGTGTGTGTGTGTGTGTGTGTGTGTGTGTGTGTGTGTGTGTGTGTGTGTGTGTGTGTGTGTGTGTGTGTGTGTGTGTGTGTGTGTGTGTGTGTGTGTGTGTGTGTGTTCGCTGCTTGTTAAACTGCCTCGTCCGTTTTTGTGTGTTCGGCACTCTAATGGACATGCTGGCTTACACGAAGCTAGTTCCTGACCAGTAGCTTCTGAGCTTGGCTGCCGTTTCAGTCTCAGGTTGATAAAACACATGGGCTGGACACTATGAAAACACACACATCATCTTTTTCTCCAGGTTCAGTGCCACATTAGAGGTCCCATGTTCCACAATCAACTCCAGATGTTTCTAACTATCTGTGTATTCCTAGACACAGGGTCATGCTTAGGTAAAGGTACTCATGGGAAATGTAGGCATGCACTAAAGAAACCATGTGGCAGCTGATTTAGTGTAAGGATATGTAGACCGCTGAATGTTTGGACTTTTGACTGGCACATAATGTGACAGTTGATTTATTGATCCAGGTGAATATGATTAACTACACAGTTTTTATACTCTCAGGGGCTAAATAGCTGAGGAACCATGAAATGAAATCTCTACTGAAAACAGTGAGCTTAAATTTAACGTGTGAAAGGGAGTGGATGAATGGTGTAGTGCGTACACGGTTACAGCACTATTACTTAATATTGTGTGTGTGTCAGCATGGCAAAATGAGGTCCTGGAGAAAACCTACCGTAAAGGGAACTACCACAGAGGTGGTTTCCAGTCTGTCTGCAACTAGATATTGTTGCTGCGATAGCCTTCCAGCCATGCAAGAGGCAATACAGGTGTGTAGTTGAGATCAAAACAACGGTTAAGTTCAAAAGTCAGAAGCACCATCAGCATGCTGAGCTCAGAGCTCAAAAAAGGGTATTCAGGACCGCCTTATTCTAATCCAAACACTACACATATGATCCAGCAGGAATGTGATCTGATGGATGAAATAACCAGAGACGACCATTTATGCAGTAGAAACCCGGCATGGGTTAAAAAAAAGTTTTAAAAAAAAGGCAGAAAACAGCTGAATCCACATTTATGCTTGAATACCAACCTCCCAGAGAGTCTCCTGATATCTGCCTTCATGATCTTTATATCTGACTAACTCATAATAAGTCCATATAAAATGCACCAGTCTTTTTTTTTTGCCTCCTATATTTAACTGCATTTTCTGTTGGGATACAGTTCCAGAAAACAATGTTTTTGAGTGAGTTCATTTAACTGCGAAATTACGTATTTTTCCCTTTAATGGTGGTTGTTGTCTCCTACATCAAGGCCTCCATCATCAAAACTTCTGTCATGCTCAAACAAATCTTCCTTGGCTGAACTGTGTGAAACCCACCGCACAGTAAGGGAAATGTTACTAGAGTTTCCCGTGTCTTACAGTGAGGAGAGTTACGCTGTGATCGACTACGCTCTGAGGGACCAGATCTGGGTGGGTTCCTGCCAGCCCGAGGATCTTAACATGTCACCAGTGAGAAGCACCGCCAGCATGCTGAGCTCACGGCAAGCCGGCGCCAACCATCTTTTCCGTCTGCGTTTCCGTAGCAACCACTCCGGTGAAAAGGTGCCCATGATCCTGGGGACGGAGTTGCTGTGAGTGCTTTATTTTGTAACCTTTGCCCCTCTTTATTGTGCTGTTTTTGCTTCACTTGAATTTCAGTTACATATTAACGAGATCTGCTGTTAAGCATATGATGTATAATTTTTCCTCTGACATAATATGCACACTTTTACATAAATAGGTCAAGGTACTACTAAGATTTGATATATATAGATTATATGAGTGTGTCCCTAGCTCAGGTCCTTGTCTTCTCTCTAAAAACTACTCTTTTGCCTTTCTTTGTGCTCTTATATGCACTTTAACTTAAGTAAGAAAATCCCATTACTCCTCTCTCTTATTACCTAGTTTCTTTTTGGACCATTACAGGTCACAGGGAGATTTTGTTACATCCATTCTCAAGACAAACTGAGCCTTGCTGCTTATTGTTTATGTGACCTAGGAAAGGGAAGTTTATTAGTCTGTTATGCAGTCGTACTGATGCAGTCGTCCTGTAACACAAACCGGCTATACCAGATAATTGTTTTGTTGACTGAGCGTCTACTAAAGCAGCCATCTATTCTGGGGGAAAGCAACTCTCTTTTGTTTAAAGTCTGTTGTTTGATGTTTTGCATGTGCAGCGTAAATGATTACTCACACATCCAACCTAGAAAATACAGTCAGCAGGTTTGAGCTTCCTTTTATATTCATTTGCGTAGCTGTGTTGGTAAAGTTCAAACACCCCAACCCCCAACCCCCTCCATCACCCATCTCTCTGTACTGCAAATAGAGTGAAAAGCGAGGTTGTTTAGATAGATTATATAACCCTCACAAACAAAGGGGATCTGTCATATATTGGGCTTCATACAGGGTTTATTTGTTCTGCTTAGCGATAAGAGTTGCAGTCCATGTGCACACACAAATGGGCAAGCACATAAGCACACACACACGACTAGTTTGCACTGTAATTATTTTCTATAGTTGAAGGCTTTGTTAAGGAGTGTTTTCATATGAACCGGGCCCGTTCCTCCTCATTCCTGTGTTGTTACAGAACCTCCCTCTGTATTCTCATTACAGAAGGTGCGTTTTTTTCAGCTACACTGTACAAAACACCAACTGTCTTAACTGTCCCTTAGCTCTTTGAAGACTTTTTTTACGTTTTTTTGACATCAGCGAAATGTTCCAGAGTACATATTCCAGAGTTTATTATGTGAAGTCATCTAAAATTTAATTCAACTCAATTCAATTTTAATTATAGTGCCAAATCATAACAAAAGTTATCTCAGGACACTTAAACATAACATAAACAAAAAAACATAAACATAGACCCAACAATTCCCCCGTAGAGTACGGTGGCAACGAAAACCTTCCCTATTACAGGCAGGAACGTCAGACAGACCCAGCTCTGTGGAGGACGGCCATCTGTCTTGACTGGTTGGGGAGGAAGAAAAGGAGAGAGAAAGAGAGAAAAGACAGACAGATGGACAGAGAGAGACAAAGACAGACACAAAGACAGAGACAGACACACTTCCAGTAACTATAATAATATCTATAGTAATGTGAATATGACTTATATGTTATGGCAGTTAATACAGCAGAATAGTAGAAACAAGCACAGCTAAGGTTATAAATTATAAAAGTAGCAGGAAGCGTCATGCAGGACCACGGCAGCAGGCACCACCACGATCAGCAGAGACCTGCGAGACGACAAAGCGGGGAAGAAGTTGAATTAGTAACATGCATTGATGAGACATGAATGATACAGACAGAGAAGAGAGATGCTCAGAGTATCTGGAAAAGTATTATCCCCCGGCAGACTAGGCCAATAGCAGCATAATTAAGCAGAACAAAATTAGCTTTAAAATAACAACATTGCTAAGGGCTCGTAAGGGCTGTAAGCTTTATCAAAAAGGAAAGTTTTAAGTTTACTCTTAGATATGGGGACAGTGTCTGTATTCCGAATTACACTTGGGAGTTGGTTCCACAGGATAGGAGCTTGGTAGCTGAAAGCTCTGCCTCCCATTCTACTTTTGGAGACTCTAGGAACGACGAGAAGCCCTGCATTCTCAGAGCGCAGCGATCTAGTCGGGTAATACGGTACTATGAGCTCTTTAAGATACGATGGAGCCTGACCAATAAGAGCTTTGTAGGTAAGGAGAAGGATTCTAGAATTTACAGGTAGCCAGTGCAAAGAGGCTAATACAGGAGAAATATGTTCTCTTCGATTTGTTTTAGTTAGTATACGAGCTGCAGCATTTTGGACCAACTGGAGACTCTTGTACTTATTGGAGCAGCCTGATAATAAGGAGTTGCAGTAGTCCAACCTAGAAGTAACAAATGCATGGACTAGTTTTTCTGCATCTTTCTGAGACACAATGTTCCTAATTTTCGCAATATTACGCAGGTGAAAATATGCAGTCCTTGTCGTAAATTTTATGTGAGAATCGAGGGACATATCCTGGTTAAAAAATAACACCCAGATTCCTTACTGTGTTAAAAGTGTTTGAATTTTACTGTTTCACTACAGCTTTAAAATGTAAATTATTAGAGATAATTTACTCGGGTTCAAACTATATCATTAAAATTTTAACCTTACACTGAGGTACTGGTACAGTGAACAGTTATTTTCAAAGCAGAACATAAAGTAAGCCTCCTAACTGCAGCCCATTGCACAGCACAGGTGCATGGGCGGCGAAAGCTGAACAGAAACCTGTGGAAGTGACAGTCAGAAGCATTTTGAAAAAACTTCATGTGATAACTTTAGAAATTGATGCAGGTTCCAAACATTCAATTTACATCAAGTTTAAAACTGTGCTTGTGATGCGTTTATCCAGGCTACATCTTCTTGTGACCCCTGATAAAAAGGTTGTGTGGCTGTTTTATTCAGAGGCCTGAAAAAGAAAAAAAAATTGAAGATGAAAGAAAAGTTAAAGAAAGTATTTCATGTAGCAGAAGTCTCTTTTTAATTATTATTATTATTTTCTACCCAGGTAATTATCCTGTGACTACCAGGTTGGGGACACTACACCGCTGTACATCTCCACTGCACAATGTTGTGTTCGTTCCCAAGTTTCTTGTTCAATAGCAGTGTGGAACACTGATATTAGCCCCCATGCTGTTACCCGACAAAGCGACTGCAGTAATAGTGTTAAGTGTGACTGCTATGGGCCTGTGTAGGAGGGAATCTTTGTGACATGACTTAAATGTGCTGCTCACTGAGCCTTATTTACTACCCATGTATACATCAGGGGGTCTCCTTGTCTCACAGCCCACTCTAAGCAGGCCTAGTGTGTGTGTCGTTGTGGAAAGCCCCTAGACTCCCTTCTTTGATAGCCTGGATTTGGGGCCCTCGTATGTGTGTGTGTGCGTGCGTGTGTGTGTGCCTGTGCGTGCACGTGCGTGCGCGTGTGTGTGTGGCCCTCAAACACTGTAGTACTGAATGAGCTGAGCAGAAGAGACCTTGGCCTCTATCCATTGTTACATTGGTTGCTAGGCATTGTTAAAGCTGTTGCCTAGCAGCAGCCCATTGTGAAGCGAGCTGTTTCCCACGACTATCTCGCTCACCCCCCCCCCCTCCCCAGCCCGCTTCGTCACTCTACCAGGCTCGTCTTCACTGTCCCGTGTCTTATCTTTTAGACAGCAGCCAGTGTCTGTGTCTGCTTGTTGCTTTTGAGGATCAGAGAATAACTTCCTCTTCCTCAGGCTATTCATCTCAATTTAGTGATCTAACCTAGCCTATTTTGGTCTTCTGAGTTAAATGAAGTAAAAGGGACGATAAGGAGTACTGAGAATATGAGGGTTGCTATAAGAGAGGAGTGTAGGGCTGCAACTAAAGATCATTGTCTTTATCGATGTAACTACTTATTATTTAGATTGCTCGTTATGTCTATATGATGTGTCTGAAAATAGCTAAAAAAAAAAGAAAAAAAAAAGATGCCTATCGCAAGTTCCAAGCTCCCAGAATAATGTTCTCTAATTGCTTATTTTGATGGAGTAACAGTCAGGCATGGCAACAACTACTACTAACTTATTTTCACTATATATTGATCTGTTTAATATTGGATTGTCTACAAAATGCCAAAAGAAATGCCAATAAGTGTCCATTTTTTTTTTAGAGCTGAAGGGGTCAAATATCCATTGTTTGTGTTATTTGACTAACAATCTAAGACCCAAGAATATTTAATTTAGAATGATGGCAAATAGAGGATAGGATAGTCAGCTGATTTGTTGTCACAGTTCAAAAGAGAAAGACCTAAAAAATGCATATGCATAATTTGGTTTTAAAAGTCAGCAGTGGCTGCATACAGTTCCCTTTATTGTTCACTTTACCACTGAATTTAAGTGCCGCTCAAGTTGGGTTACAATGTAAAATTCCACACATTCTGACTGCAGGCGGGTCTGTGTTTTTGTGTGGAAATGAAACCATAGGAATGGACTTGTGGGTCAGTGTGGGTGGTTTTGCTTTCAATTCCATTTTAATCTCTACCTGCTGACCCTTTAAGCTTATGCCATACCTGTTTTTGTATCACTGTGTGAAGTTTAAGAAACATGCATACAATAGACTGATCTTCTGACCACGGCGGTGACATAATATGTCAGGAATTCTGACAAGACAGCTGGATCGGAGATGGCACAATGACGTCTGTGTGCCGTTTGCGATCCCCTTTTTTTTCTGTCTATGTCCTCTTCCTTTTCTCTGTGCCCTGTTGTTTGGTTGTGCACATGTCAGTGTGTCTTCCCCATGACCCTGATGTTGTGTCCTGTCCAGTGAATAATGCTTCTCTATCAGTGGAACAGAGCAGGCACAGAAGTCTGCAGCAAAAACAGTTCTGTTAGTCAGATATGCAGCTAGATAACACAAAGCAGCCCCGGTGACACAACAGCCCCAACAGCAGAAGAGAGAGTGTACTTCTGTTGCACATCTTTGCCATAGTTTAAAAAAAAACAAAAAAAAAACCCCTTCTGCTTTCCATGCATGTTATTGATTATATTACTATGTCTTCATTCGTTTACGGGATAACAAGAAACTTGCTGATGGGAATTGGTCCCTCTGCCTTGGACTTTCCCTGGCTGCTCATCTCCGGTCAGAAAGATGTCATGTTTTTGTCGAAGTAGGAATTGTACCGGAATACCATTATGACCTGCGGTTAAGTAGAAACAAGGGAGCGATTTTGTGGAGAGTAAACACATTGATAGGAGTGAGCAGAAAGGGTTAGGGGGAGAGATGAAAAACAGTGGTTTGGGGGTGGTGATTTCAAGTTGGCAGAGGAAGGGAGGTTAGAAAGAGGCTGTCATCGCTTTTTATCTTCTTGTGAGAAAGAGGTTTTACAGTGTAGCGATGAGGCCTCTCTTCTTTTCAGAGGTGAAACTAGAACCTCTGACAATAGATTTATGATTCTTGGCATTCTCTTGCCAAATGGGATGAACAGTTGAAGGCAGAAGCAGCTTTACTACCTTTACTACTTGAATAGACCGATCTTGCACAGACTTGTCATCATCTAGAGGGGGGGGAAAGGGCAAGCACCTGCTGTTTGTGCACATGTATACATATGTAAACACACATACACTCACTCACAGTTTGAAAGCATTTTTTGTTTTTCTTTTTACCTGAAGCTCTTTTGATATGTCTCTCCCATCCCACATCCCACCTGTGCTCGATGTATTGAATATGTGTACATGCACAGTTCGGATACAGAATTTCAGCTGTTTAAGTGTGCGAATCTGTGGACACGAGTCCAGCTGTCAGAAGCAATGACTAACAGATGCCATTCCCACAGAGGAGCTGGAATGTTAGAAATAGAGAAGTAACCAGGCCCTTTAGCAAAGCACTTTTCCCTCTAGCACCACCAGCAGGTTCACATTTGTGGTTAGAGGAAAATCAACTACTGGATGGATTGCCACAGCATTTCAGACATTTCATGTTCTTATAAGGATTAATTGCAACAAACCTTTTATCTAGCCCCATATCATCAGGTTAAAATAATGTTTGTTCATGACCAAATACTTACTAAATGAATGAAATTCCTAACAGCCGTAGCTGTATTTTGTGTTAAGTGCTAATTAGCAAATGTTAATTCAATTTACTTCAATTCAATTGACCTCAATTCAATTTAATTTGTAGTGCCAAACCATAACAAAAGTTATCACATATAGAGAAGGTAAAGACCATATAGAGTAGGTAAAGACCACAATCAGACCAGGATTTATTTATGAATTACAGAGAGCCAACAATTCCCCCAAGAGCAGAAACACACTGTCTTTAATAAAAATTGTAATAATTATTATAGTTACTATATACAAAAAGCAATATTATGCACACAGTGGGCAACGAAAACCTTCCCTTTAACAGGCAGGAACATCGAACAGACCCAGCTCTATGGACAGCCATCTGTCTTGACCAGTTGGGGAGGAAGAAAAGGAGACAGAGAACAGAGAGAGAGACAGACAGACAGACAGACACAAACAAACACAGACAGACAGACAGACAGAAGACAGTCCCAGAGATGCAAGAAACCACAAACTTAACAGTAACTATAATAATATCTATAGTATTGTGAATATGACTTCTATGTTATGTCAGTTAATATAGCAGAATAGTAGAAACAATTACAGCTAAAGTGATAGAATATGACGATGACAAAAAATATGGTGATAAATATGATTAGTGATGAGTAGTGGTAATAACAGCTGTGATACAATGATGATAGCATGCTAAACTTAAACATGGCAAACATTATATGGTTAGACGGTGTCTTGATGGTAACCCTTGATTTGCTCTTTCGAGGCTTGCTGCACAACAACCTTATTCTAACCTTAACCATTCAATGTCAACGACTCACCTCAACCGTAAATCTAAACCTTTCAAGGTTGGTGTCTAACCTCAATCATCTTGCGTGAGTTTCCCAAATCAAAGGTAACAATGGGCCTCATTTACCAATATCTTCTTTCATATCATCAATATCTTGCTCATACTGAGCAAAACAGCATGTGTACAATGGGAAAAACAATGAACTCTGACTCATGGGACTTGCCTGATTGAGGTCCATTTTAGGCCCCTGAATAGCGTCCACACACATACACCCACTCTCGGTCTGATTGTCTGTGCATGTTGTACCCATCGGCATGATTCAAGCCAACAGTGCTGAGTCACAAGGGGCCTCAATGAATCCCCTCTGGTTCATTTCCTAAACCCCCTTCATCTCTCCCTCTCTCTAAATCCCTCCGCCCTTTAGTTGTAGTTGGGAACAGGTGAAATGAAAGATAGAGTTTCGTGGAATCTGACCTGTGGGATTCCACCCACTGTTTTTTTTTTTCCCATGAAATACACAAGAGATGGAGAGAAAGCAAAAGCAGGTCTGTTCCCTCCTGGGAATCAGCCTTGTGCTTGTTCTCTTCAGTTTCCCTGCGACTGAAAACACACCTCTGTTCTCTCTCTTGATAAGGGGGCAGGGAGGAGGAGTGGGAAGGCAAAACTTGTCGGACAACTTAATATTCTATTTGCCTTAGCAGCCTGCTAGCTTGTGTGCATGCAGTCCTGCCTATATTTGATGTTCCTTAGTTTAAGTCGACTGTCCTAGCTGCTTATGTTTTCCAAAACAGCTGTGACACAAAATGAAAACAATGACAGTCCTTCAACCACAATTTAGGAGGTCACAGCGTTTTCACATTTTATGAGTTGTGAAGTGAATGAAACTCTCTCTAGGGCTCAGAACTCTTTTACTGCCTGAACAGTTTAATAACATGTCTATGTGTTATGTGTGCTTTTAGGAACGAGCGTGCTCGATGGATCAGCGCTCTGGGCCAGAATGTCAACAACTACAAGAATCAGGACAGAACCAGTAAGTTCCCACACACATAGTCACACATCCTTGTCCTCTCCTTCAAGCCTACTGCACCACCTTGAGGGCATTTGATGAACAGTTTTTCTCAGATCGATATCAAGACAATTGGCTTTTTTGAATTGTGATATATAAAAATAAGGCCAGTAAGGCAAGTGATTCATGGACTTGTTTTTATGTGTCGTTTTAGATGTCATGCAGGTGGAGGTGATCAGAACTTACACAGCCAAGCAGCCAGATGAATTGTCCTTGCAGGTGGCTGATGTGGTGCTGGTCTCACAGACTGTAGAAGATGGTATGTCTCTCCTTTATCGCTCTGTCTTGTTCTCTAGCTCTTTATATAGTTGACTTTATATGTTGTTCCTCTCATTTTCAACCTTCCTGTTCCAGCTGCGTCCTCTCATCATGCACTTTTTACGCTCTCCTTCTCCTTTTCAAATCCTATCTGCCTCACAAAATGGACCTTACACCTTAAGATGTGGTTGATAAACCTACATGAACAAACCGAGGCCATTTCCCTTTCGGTGACCATAGCAACTGATTTTCAGGGTTACAGAACAGACCGCATTGAGCATCAAAAGCATAGAGACAGTTATAGCACGAGGAAAGGCAACACATGCATGTTTCATGTATCAATGCAATTTCTCCTCTTAGGCTGGTACGAAGGGGAGCGACTGCGCGACGGAGAAAGGGGTTGGTTCCTTGCAGAGTGCGCTGAACAAATCACGTGCCAGGCCACCATCGAGCGCAACATGCAGAGGATGGACCGCCTGCAGGGGTTGGAGACGAACGTTTGAGCTGGATGAGCCGGCTGCTTAAACCACAGAAGGGCATTTCTCACCCCTTGACTCACCAGTGACCTGCCTTTTTAAAAAAAAATTTTTTATAAGAAGTGAACCCAGACAAATGAGTTCTGTAACAGCGTCAGTGACTCGCCTTCAGGGACGTGGAGCAGGCTGCTGGACTTTACAGTGGGTTAAAGATGAAGCCATAATTCTTAAGACTTCTGCTCAGCATCCACTAAATATCAGGAATATTGTCTGAGGTTTAAAGCAAAGAGTGCAGAAGCAGAAGAACAGAGATGTCCTTAATGACTGATGGGTGCCTGTGTGGGTGGGACGGCCTCACAAGGGGATCTGTCACATTCATTAATTCTCCGGTTGGTTGAAAAAAAACTTCACACCCACTGCCAGCGTGACTGCTTTCAACACCCTGCTACATAACAACTGTTGGTGTGAAATTTGTAAATTTTAAACTTTTTTTTTCACCAAACATATTTTTTGAGTGTGCAATGTAATAATTGAGACTACAATATCACTATAGGAGGTAAAGTAGACCAACTGATGTGAAAATGACAGCAGCCTCTGTTGATAAGGAGCGGGCCATGTAATTAGGAGTTTTGCCCAAAAACAATGTAAATATGAAGATGTTGATTGTGAAAGTGATAATGGGGCAAGATGGTGGGATTGGCAGCTTCTTTGCAGTGTGTTAATTAGTGTAGAAACTCACACCTGTTTCAGTAGTAAGACTTTCAATACGATATTTTCAAGAAAATACATTGAGCTGCAGTAGAAAAACATGAATGCTACTTGTCTGAAGTCCACAGCACTTTGTATGAATAGCATAAGTTGTAACTGATTAATTAGATAAGTACAACATTCCTCTGTGTAATCTCATGTCATGTGGGATTTAAGCAGAAAGGCCAAGTATATGTTCTCTGCCTTGCTGTTTGTCACCAGTTAATGTCACCACCGTGAATCAGACTCTACATTTGTGTCATAAATGCCATTTTCTTTCTCGCCATGCACTAAATGATTTGGACAGCCTGAAATATCACACACCTTAGATGGTGTGTGTGTGTGTGTGTGTGTGTGTGTGTGTGTGTGTGTGTGTGTGTGTGTGTGTGTGTGTGTGTGTGTGTGTGTGTGTGTGTGTGTGTGTGTGTGTGTGTGTGTGTGTGTGTGTGTGTGTGTGTGTGTGTGTGTGTGTGTGTGTGTGTGTGTGTGTGTGTGTGTGTGTGTGTGTGTGTGTGTGTGTGTGTGTGTGTGTGTGTGTGTGTGTGTGTGTGTGTGTGTGTGTGTGTGTGTGTGTGTGTGTGTGTGTGTGTGTGTGTGTGTGTGCTGTATATATATATATACTGTATATATGTATATAAATATACATCTTAGGATTTATATCTGTGGTGTTACAGAGGCAAGCTGAAATGAATTTGTGTGTGCTGATGGTGAGACCGGAAGAGTAGTCCTGCTTTTTAATGTAATTGTCCAGTGTGAGTCATCTTTTTAGTGTCCCCATGCCCAGCCAAAGGAAATGAATGGCTTGGTCAGAGTGTGGTGATAACACAATCTATCAAGCCCACTGCTCTGGCTCCAGCCCAAAACGACAAGCATAACTGTCGAGCTACACAAAGCAAGGTATGATGGTTGAGGACAGAGCGCGCTCAGGAAGGACATGAGTATCCAGATGAAGCTTTGCATTTGCACTCAGGGAAATTGAGCTATGTGATATCACACATCTAAGCATTAATTGATCTGTATTTCAATCACTTCCTGTACTTGTAACTATTGTAAATCATGTGTACATGTAAATATGTAAAACAGCCTGAATTATAACTTGTATGTTTTCACAAAATACAGATTTATATTACAGAAACTTGTTTACCCAACCAGTTCAATATTTCAATCAGCCACTATAAATAAAAGCTCAACAGCTTGGGGGTCTATCGTGTACTCTCAATGATCAATATGACATCACTGTTTCTGAGGACAACTGCTAGATAGTCCAAAGAAAAATTACTCCTTTTATTCCGCCAGTAGAATTTTAAACAATACATTAGCCATGCGCCCTCTGGACATTTAGTGTAGATTAATCAGAAATGTGCATAAATCCAGCCAGCAGCACATTTTCAGATATTTATGAGATATCTGCTGTTAAATCGAGGGTGTGCTGCTGGGTGCTGATAACAGCCACGCAGGTGTTCATTCCAACCAAATATATTACCAAGTTGATTTTAGTGATCGCTCTCTCAAAGCGCAGAACAAACAATGCTCTCACATTATAGAACAGTTTCTGGTTTATTCCAGCAATATGTCAAGCTTATGGTCATCAATTTGTTTTTAAATTCCTAAATGTTAGCCCAGTAAGGCAGATGAAACTAAGCCAGGTGTTTGTTTTTTTGTACATCCTTTCTTTATTACGCAGTCCATTAAGTGACATTAGCTTACAAGAGCAAGAGCAAGATTTATCCAAACTACAAATGTACAAAGTAAACAAACAAAACGGATACTGAGTGTTTTTGAACATGGATTAATCCTTGCAAAATAATGAATAATGGTGGCCGTTCAAGTGCATAACATTTTATAGTACTGTTGCGTTTTAGGATAGGGCTTCAGGAGGATCATGAATATCCAAACTAACTTCCTGTGAGTCGTTTTCTCCTCAGTCCGCCAAGGGCCACTTCTAATCGTCGTCATCATCATCATCATCAGGGAAGTGCATGTGTTGTCCTCTTGGGGCAGACGCCCACGTTCTCCCGTAGCCTTTAGTGCTGCCTGTAGGCTTCTCCTGGGTGGTGATGAGGTCAATGATCGCTGTGATGACAGCGCAGTCTTTCGACTGACGGTTTTGCCAGTCCACGGGAGCAGGGTTACGAATTTTCTCCTCCAGCAGAGAATCCAGCTCTTTCTTTAAACTCTGTAGAAATAGACAGGAGAGAGAGGTCAGGTGAATTTAATTTTGTGAGCTTCGTTGTGTCTTTGGCTTACCTTGACGAGGTGAGCGATGCGTGCCGGGGATCTGAAGACGATCCACTCATCCACGGCGATGGTCTCCTGGCCCTCGTCTTTCTGGATTGTGATTTCTCCGCCGAAGAACAGTAGTGAGAATGGGGACACCTCAGTGCAATCATACAGGAAGATCTAAGGATGCGCAGAGAGATGTCACGAACACACCACGGCGCTAAAACACTCAGTGACAGGGATCATTATGACACACCATTGCCCCCAGCAGCTACTCTGTGGTGTGGGCTAAGAGTGTCCCATTAGTAAAAAGACGCTGCTCCAGTATGAAATGTGTTTCAGTGCCTCCAGTGTTAGGAGAAATGTCATCTTGCCCTGTCTGTGAATCTCTCCAATGTGTGACACACTTATTCCATTGTGCTAAGCTGACAGCTGCTTATGTAGAGTAGCTTGACTATTCATACCAGTTTCCTTTAACAAATAAATCATTTAATTATAATTAAAATCATTTTCCCCTGGGATTATTAAAGTATTTCGGATTCACAAATAAATGTGTTCCCAAATGATGGACAATTCAGAATAGTCAGAAAATAGAAGTTATGCAGTGATATGTTTGCACCTGCTGAGTAGCTCTGAAGTCTAATGCTTCGGTGACTACATAAGCAGCAGACGGAAGTCAAACAAAGCCTATTTCATCTTTGAAGGTAACAGACAAAAGCGTTGGAAAAAATAGCATCAGAGAAGTAGAGAAAGATGGAGGGAATGGGTAAGAAAGAAGGAGGAAAAAAAAGAAGCAAGGAGAGAGCAACTGCATTTGCCACATGAATATGTAATGTAACAGAGCACCAGGGAAGTGCGTCAGCGGAGATGTAGCTTAACGCAATGCTTCACTGTCCTTCCTTTCTTTCTGACACTGCCTCTCTCTGACCTTGAACATCTCTCACCCTCAGAAAACCTTACTTTTTGAATAGACATAGATGCATAGCATTATGCACACATCCCCTTACAAAGAAAAAAAAGAAAGAAAATAAATTAATGGTGGCAATAGTAATGATCCATCAAAACACTTTTTCTTCATAAAGACCGAGGCAGCAAAGTGAGAGACAAAGGCACAGGCGGCAATCAGAAAGGACATGAAAGGTGTTTTTTTAACATTCACAAAAAGCGACAGCACCGAAAGAACAAAAGACATACAAACAAAAGGGAGGGGGAAATGGGAGTGTGTAGAGAGGCAAAAAGAAAGGCGAAAAGAGAAAAAAGATAGAAAGAGGGAGAGGAGAGAGGGCAGCAGTCAGGGAGCCGCATTGACCGTTTTGCCCCCCCCCCCCCCCCCCCCCCCTTCCCACCACCACCACCACTATATTGTGTCTGGAAGCTTTGAAGCATAAGAGCCTTTGAAAGAGAGTTGAAAGGCAGTGTTTTAATCAAATATTCATCTAGTGTAAAGCTAGCAAGGCACTGCAGCCAACCTTTAACCACTGGTCCTTCTTTCCACTCACATCAGACGGACACATACAAACTCAAAATAAAAAAAAGCTACACACTCAAATTTAAAAATACACAATATTCACACAGTAGTGCTGGAACACGGCATGGTGATTTATAATGTCCCATTGCTTACTCACACTGCTTGTTCTCATCTTGAGATGGTAGATGAGCCATGTGTAGTTGAACTCTGTCTCTTCAGCATTGACTGATTTTGGGTGGATACACACCTTTCCATCAGCCTGGGTGTACACCTTAACCCTGATAAAAGAAAATATGTCATGTTATGTATGTTATATGTGTGTGTGTGTGTGTCTGGGTCATGGGTAGGTATACAGGTAAAAGTCACATCCCTAACACTTATCTTGATAACTGACAAATGAACAGAAGAGGAAACAAAAAAGACAGCAGAACTTTTCTCCCATTAAAACAAAAGACCTGATACATGATGTTTCAGTTTATTAAAAATTAAATTTAGAATGTATTAAAAATAGAGCTGAGCCTCATTCCTCATTTTTTATAAAATTAAATCAGAAGCATCAGGGGCTTTTGGCTTCTTAATATGACGCACAATGATTTTCAGCACAGAGAGCACCAAAGACAATGATGCTGTCTGTAAATCATCTCTTAAATGAAAGTAACACAGTATTTCAAACACCTGTGTGCCAGACAGAACTGACTGCTTGACTGCAGGGAACAAAGCTGCTTGTACCAGACAGCAGCCTGCTTCAGCAGCAAAACAAACAAGAAGTGCTTCATCGAGCAATAAATCCATTAAATACTGCAGAGATGTGGTGTGGACATGAAAAATTTCAACTGGCTTCAAGTGTTAAGAATTACTTATGCGTCGGAAACGACCTTGGCGATTTCCCTGTGAAACTGGGCCTTGCGCTGTTATTGAAACAGACAAACCCTACTGTGAGAGAATGTCTCCTTGTTGTGCACGTCTGTCTTTTGTGCACAGGTCCCAGCAGTTGCCCATGACAGCTGCCTGAGGGCAGTTTTATGATGACTACATTGATTTTCAGCTGCAAAAGTCTCTGCACAGCCTCAGGTAACGCAGGTGTCACAGGACAGGGCGCTTACAAAACTCTTACCTGAGAGGTCTGATGAAATATTGCAGTGTGAAGGTAATTTTTCTGTCTTGAGATCAATAAGAATGATTGCGCGCTTCTCTATCTAACAGGGTGCTGCCCTTCAATTTCAATTCAGTTCAATTGGCTTTATTGGCATGAATGTTATATAAACACTATAAACACTTGCCGAAGCATGACATATTAATACATTGACACAAAATAAAATAATCATATCAAAAATATAAAATTCATTGATAACATTGTATATAACAATAAAAATCTATTCAAATCAAGAAACATTTCACAAAAACAACTGACAATATATTGCTGATCAGATGCTATATTAATGGTGAGTCCCTCGTGTTGCGGCAGGCAGAGATATATTGAGCTGCCAGGGCACCCAGGATAACAGACAGTCTGTCCTCTGGGCTCAACATTTCAAAGAGTGGAATTCTCTTCACTATTTCCCTGGAGTGGAGGTCTCTAAGTGAGAGGAACTTTGCACAGTGAAGGACGAAGTGCATCTCTGTCTCTACCTCCCATGTCGAGCAGTGACCACATACATGCTCCTCTCTGGGCAGCCATGTCTGTCTGTGTCATCCTGTCTCTACTGCAAGTTGGTGGTCACTGAGCCTGTATTTAGTCATGATCTGTCTCTGTTTTGCATCTCTGACAGAGTGGAGATACTCAGCCAATTTATATTCTCTATTTAGAGTCAGATAACAATTTAGTCTACTTTGGGTTTTTGTTACATTTGTCCAATGTTCAAAATACAGATCTTTTGACTGGTCCATAATGACTTTGATTCTGTTGTGTTGTTTTGAAACAGTGCTGATCGGAGTCTGGTTTGTCAGCTTCAGCTGACTGAGGGGGCTGGTTTCAGGGCTCAGCTCTTGGGTTTTTAGTGCTTTGAATGGAAGTACAAATTCTGCACATAAATTTAGATGTATCCACAATGTTAGAGACCGTTTTTGTATGTCTAGCATTAATGGGAAACGTCCCATTTCTTCTTGGCAGCCCTTCTCTGTCTGTCTTTGTTCATCATCTCTCTCTTATCTTTGAAATTGGCAAACTCACCCCGGCCTCTTCTTGCTGTGAGAAGGTCTCATCATGGCCACCTTTGGGTACAAACCAGCTACAATCACCGCCTTGATTAACTTCTCATTGTCTAAGAAAGAGAGTTTTAGAGAAAGAACATACTCTATGATATTTGATTTTTGCTCCACAGCCCTGGAAAAGAGCATTTTCTGGCAGCTGAATGGCAACCAGAAAAAAAACTCTCGCTCAGTTACCTGAGTTGACATTCGAGTTGGGGTCTTTGGGGTCCCTGCTGCTGACGAAGCCTGTATTCATTAGATGCTCGGCAAACTGACCCTTCATGTTTTGCAGCATCTGAATGACAAAAGGACAAAGTGCTTCAGAAAAGGCTGCATGCCCTTACCTGCCCAGGCAGAAGTCAACTTAATAATGTAATGTGGTTTTATTTTCAAAAGGACAAAAGTATAGAGCTCAGCACAGAACCCGCAATCAGCCTGGCTAACCTGGAGAGTATTGGCAGACAAGAAGTTGTCCCAGCAGAACTCCCTCTCATACCTGGAACCACGCCGTTTTGCATCCTCCCAGCCCTGATCAATGAATGAATGAATTAAGACAGGATCATAAATACAGCAGGCAAAGATGAAAGAAAACTGACAGATGTGGGCCGTCTCACCTGGAAGGCATTAACGATAGTGAGATGGTCACTTTTGGAGTTTCTGGACAGGGTCCTTCTCCTCATATCTGCCATCTTCTCTTTACCCTGAGAGAGAGAAACGATTCATTAAAGAATATTTTCTTTAAGACCTACTTTGCAATGAAATAACTCAGGAGGTAGAGTGCAGCAACGTGTTGAAGTTTTCATGTTTGTGAACCGAGCGCCCTACCAGAGGTATAAAGAAAGGGTCTTTGAAGCTGAGTGAAGCAGCGATGGTGAGTACGGGGCCGAGGCAGCCCAACAGAGCTCCAAACAGGATGAGTTTTCCAATGTGAGGCTCCACAGGCAGACGAGCCAGATGAAAACCCAGTGCTGTCAGATTCTCGGAACGGTCCAGGGCGTTCTAACACACAAAACAGTCACAAAACCAAGAAGAAAATCACAGATCTTGACTTCTCTGCAGTTCAACATAAGGTGTTTGTAAACAAACAAAAATAGCAACGGATTATCCCAGAATATGAAGTGGAAAAAAAACACTTATGTTAGCATGGCATGTTAATTAAGGCTTCCCACGCCTCTCAGGAGCATCTGCTTTGAGTTTTGTTACTTTCAGATCTGGGTGCCACTTTATACATTGATTTTTATTGTGTTTTAACATTATTATTATCATTAAATAATTACCATGTCTTATCCTCTTAACCCTTTTAATGAGTACTGATTTCTTTTTAAGGGCTTGTTTTTCCCCAGCATTCCTCCTTCACTAGAGGCTAGGCATCCTTGGAACTAGATTTGTAGATAATGCTTCTAGACAGGAGACCTTAAAACCACACGCTCAGGTTAGCCTAAAAGGCTTTTGTTTCCAAAATGGAAATGGTTTATACTTTTGCTGCTGGCACTATGTTTTTAGGTCATGTTTTTTCTCTTTCTTACCAGGTCTATGAGGTTCTTGATCGCCAGGTTGACGGCCTTTTCAGTTGGTGGGTCCAGGGCTTTCTCCAGGAACCGAGCTATAGACCCAAGCTTCAATATCTAGGCAACACACATCACATTACACGTTTATCACCGAATGCATGTTGTCATTTTTTAGATAAAATTCCCCTCTCTTTATCAAAGTGCTTGTCATTCATGGCAAACAATGAATTCTGGTCAATTGATATACTGTGAAATTAGCTTTATGCGTGTCTTCTCATGTTTTGCTTATATTGCTGTTTACAAGATCGCTGTGACAAAACAACCATTACTGTGTAGAGTTAAAAAATATAAATATGGTTCAACCAGTGCTAGGCTGACCACAGAATTAATGTGATGAAGAAAGGTTGTGCTATGGAAATTCTCATTGTCTAAATATGTATTCACTTCCACATAGAAGAGATGATTTTAAATACGCCAAACATCTACCAGTGACAAACTGAAGAGTAAGGGAGCGAACTCATCTCTATGTCTGGCTAATAGGCAGGTGTTGGAGTGCTTGTGCATTAGAGAGTATGCTCAGGGTTAGCATGTTGTCAGTGTTTCACTCACTTTAAAGACAGAGTGATGCATTAGACCGCCTCTCACCCACCAGCTTCAAAAACCGCATTACACACACACGCACGCACGCCAATACCTCCGACAGAAGTAGTAGAAGACACACACTCAACATGCTTATCCAATAAAGCCACTGGTGAGAAAAATTATTGCAAAAACACGAGATCTGAGTGAACTTTGGCTTAATGTTCCATTAGTACGGGTTAAAATATGTCTGAGTGGAGAACGAGGTTTTAAAAAGTGGAGGGGAGAGAGGAGGGGAGGGGGATAGGAAAGTAAAGCAATCAAAGAAGAAAGCAGCTGTTCATGCAAGAGAATGATGTCCAGAAACATGATCATGTTTTCAAAAATGAGAGAGAAAGAGCTTGAGACTAAGAGGCATCAGTCAGCCCAATAATGTTCAGCCCTTGTTCTTATTAAGTAGCAGGAGATACACAAAACTAATTCACAGCAATTTTGTCCTCATCTCAACTCCTCAGCCAACACCTATTTTTTTTCTCTCTTTCAGTCCGTCTCTCCGCATACACAACCTTGATCTGCAGGCAGAGCTCCTCCAGGGGTGTCCTCATGATTTCGGGTAGCTGATAGGCGTCCAGCAGGCTGGCCCTGAGACCATTGTAAAGATGATAGCACTTCCCTGGACACACTCTGGATGTACGCACAGAAGAGGAGAGATTGGGGGGGGGGGGGGGGGGGGTATATGTGTTACATCGGGCCTGTGACAAGCGCTTAAAAATCTATGGGATGAAAATCCACTCAGTAAGCAGCTCCTGCTAATTGGGCCTCCACTTTGAAGTCAGAGCTAGCTAGCAGAACAGAAGGCTCAAGTCACAGACTGGAAACAACCTGGGAGTGACTGGTGGGGTAGACTGACAGAGAGCTGAGATCACATATAAATAATTCTTCAAGATCAACATTGCATACCATGAGGCACTAATATACGGCATACTCTCGTTATAAAGATATTCATAAACGCCGCTTTGTGCAGACAAACACACACACACCTGCCAGCACGTCCTTTCCTCTGTTTAGCATTGGCCAGGCTAACCCACTCAGCTGTCATAGTGCTGATGTTGTTGTTGGTGTCAAAGTTGGTCTCCTTAATCTTGCCTCCATCAATCACGTAAACAACGTCATCTATGGTGATGCTGCGAGGAAGAGTTGAGCGAGAAAAAGAGAGATAAAGAAAAAAATGTGCTTGAATAAAGACCAAAAAAATATCTTTAAAGCAGTCCGTCAAGGAAGCTCAGCTAAGACACACACATAATTGTAAATTGTAGTCCTATGGTAGGTTTAGAGTCTTTATTTATTGATGTGAGGGGAGTGCAGGCAGCTTTTTAGTTTGCTCAGTTTGTGTGTGCACGAAGCTCTGTGAATGCATTAACAAATAACAGAGACCCAGTTGAGTTGAAGAAACCCATGCTTATTAGCCCAAAATATGCAGTTTCTATTCATAACTTGGACCTAGTGCATTACACTTGTACACGCAAACGACTGCCTGACACAAACAACTAACTGTGACAAAGAGTCATCACTTTTCTTAGCCAAAAGTGCATTGTCAAAGGGAGTAGGCACAAATGCACGAAAACCCAAACAAATACACACAAATGCACATTCACAAACCTGGTCTCGGCTATATTGGTAGCAATCACAATCTTTCTCACTCCAGGAGGAGGCCTTTTGAACACCTGAGAAGAGTGTGGGCGAAAGATGAGATTTTTTTTTTGGTATTGAAGGGAGAGCAAAGCCAAATTCGGCAAACACAGAGACACAGTCAGAGAGAGAGAAATAAAGGAATGCTGACCTGCGTCTGATTGACGGTAGGCATGAGGGAGTGCAAAGGGATGATAACAAAATTGTCTGAAAAACAAAAGGACACAAAATAAATAGCAAAAATAAATACTCCCATTGCATTAGGCTGCACAATTATGTCCACAAATATAAACTTGAGTATAAATATCAAGAATGCAACAATTTATCACTGTTATTTGTTCCTCTTTGGCAACAAAACTTAGTATTTCATTAATTAATATTGACAGAAAAATACACAAAAAAATGTCGTTTCTAGTGGCCTCTTTGGCAGTAAGCTAGATTGTTCTTTCAGAGCCCCCCATCTTGTCACGCTCACGATCACTATGTGTAGTGACTTTTTTTTTTTCTCTCTTTTGTAAACTTTTTGACACAAATTCACCTCTCTACTTCCAGTCCGTCCCCTATATGTTACCCTCTTAAATCCATACACACACACACGTTCCTATTACACTTCTCCCTTACTATAATTGTGACTCAGAAGTTGGAAGTTCACGATTTCCGATTACAAGTGAACGCAGCATAACCTACAGTGACGATCCCAACTGCTGTCAGCAGCGTCACTAACATGGGGGCACATTTACATCTATAGAGGGAACGCCGCAACAGACACAGATTGGAATACTCAGAAAAAAGGCAACAAGTGCTTTCATTAGTGGGTGATATGATTAATCACCATTATTTTTGATAGATAGTAACTTAGCAGACAATTAACTAGATGAACATCTTTCCAATTATATCTTAAAGATCATTCAGTCATGTTTAATGACAGAAAAATAATGTGTGCAGAATAATTATTTATGTTCAATGTTTTTCTTCCCAAAAAAAGGACTATAAAATGTCAGATAATAGTGACTCATACGTTTCTAAAACACAACTGATTTCTAATTGATTTTTCTAATTTAGCTCTACACACTTATGTACGATGTATATCGGATCAGAACTGACAAAATCATGCTTGTAGATAAACATTATACTCCGACTTAAGTTTGAGCTGCAGCTGAATGTGAAAACAGCCTTCTAGTGCCATACTTTGCACAGTAACTTGACAGTCAAACATCCAAGTGAAGTAACAATAAGCAAAACCCATTTTTGAGTGGAGGACAACATGAAAATCACAAAACAGCACACCGTAAGTGAATAATGACCACTTCTACTGTTAATTAACCTGCAAATCCCTGGTATGCACTTCTATGTCACTTGTGTGTGTGTGTGTGTTTGTTGCTGTGTGTACCTGATCGGAACATCTGCTGAGCTGTGAGCAGGTCATTGAGACTGCTGATGTCAGCCCAGCCAGGCAGGAAGACCAAGATTGCTCCTTCCTGTCAGACAGAGACATGACACAACACTTTGCAATATAAAAAACAGACTGAAAGACACAAAAACCAGCAGGGGCATTCAGAATAGAAAACAAACCAACAGAAACAAAGAGCCATTAGCTGGAGGAGCCTCAGCAACAACTGAGCCAAGTGAACAAGGTGTCCATGTCCTCCGAGGAGCTGAGCCGAGGCAGATGTAGAGGACTTTCCCCTGAGCTCTAAACCTTCATTTTCCAGCGACACAATAGGCCCTGACATCCTACCACAGGGATAAACTGATGTCTAGACTGTCTTAAAAGTGCAAAAAAAGAACACCAATTTGTCACCCAGACAATATCGAGGAACACAAATGTAAGCAGAGAAAACATCAGCAGGATAAAAGATCATGGTGGCTTATAGAGTTGGAGGTATTCCAGCGCGAGCAAATCTCTGCACATTCAGCTGTCTGACAAGAAAATGGATGACCACTTAACGTAAAGTAGATGTCAGCCCCTCAAACATAAAAACATCACATAATGCTGACATGGATTAAGATGCTTTTAATGATTGATGAGGAGCTATTATGTTATTGTAGCAGCGAAGATAAAACACAGAATATTACAATGAATCCAACCTGCAAGACAAAATATCTAAAAAGAGATTTGCAGGTTAAAAAAGATGCTTGCTGTTTTTTTTTCTCAAATAGTATAGCAGACATCCACAGTATCAGTTGTACCGAACAGTTGTACAGATCCAAAATCTTTTAGGACTGGATACACGTCAATTTAACTACTCACATAATAAACAAAAGCAACAGAGTGTCTTGAAATTAAAAAAAACAAATAGGAAGGCGGCAATTTACGACGTTCACATGCAGACCAGATTGTACATTGTAGTCCGGAGCAGCATGTAAAGACAATGCTGTATGCCCCATGCTATAAAGAGATAAATAATAAGGCAAATAATGTTAAGAAGCTCCTAACCTCCGAAACCTGAGCAAAATTCAACTTTTATGTTATGATCAATGGGGAAAAGGTGCTATTTTGCAACATCAAAGACCTAAATTTAAACACAAAATTATTCTCAGGATAATATAAAGCTGGTACAAAATAACCCACTCTTTAAAAAGGACTATTCATTTCCTGAGAGGAATAATGGGGGGGATGAAGAACAGACATAAAACGTATCTTCTGGGCCCCTGAGCACCCCTGCCTTTTAATTAAAGCTAATTATTATTACCAGCACTCAACCATTGGCACCCAAATGGGACTGCATGTGTGTTAATGTCTGTTCATGTGTGTGTGAAAGAGAGAGGAGGAGGAGAGTTACATTCTGACAGAAACACATGTTCACACACACGCAAAACAGAAAGGGATTACATTTATTATAACTAAAAATCAAGTGTTGGCCTCCTATTTAGAATGCACACACACCAAACTACACTACGCCCACATGCATGCATGCACACACGCACGCACGCACACAGGCGTTCATCAATGACTGTATGTCAGTCCCCTAGGTGTCTAATCACAGATTCCTGGGACATAATTAACCAATCATCACAGTCGAAAGCCTGGCAGACAGCCCGTATCCTCGGTTCACAACGCCATCATGGCGAATCAGCCACTTCCCTCTCGGCCGCTTGACAATGCCACGGCAAATCAACTGGTCGACTGGCTCAGGGTGGCCATGACTGATAGAGATATGGCCTCATACTGGAAGGGATAATTATTCTGTCGGTCTGTGTTAGTCACTCCTCATTCTGGGCCTGTCTCCCTTTTCTGTTGCTCTCTCCCATATGCCACAAACTAACAAATAAGTTAGTTAGAAGTTCCACTTCACTTGGAAAGATACACAGAAAGTAAGAGCAAACTGTGTTTTTATTTCTTTTGATTCTAGCACTTAACTTCTTAAGTTGTCCTCAACCTCACTTTTCTCCTTTTAATAGGGAAGATAGGCTACACTGAATGGTATTGATTGTGACCATCTGTTCCATTGTGCAGCTCTGTTTTCCCACATGTTGGCACTGGTTTATGTGACTCTCACTAGAAACAGTTGAAATACAAAAAACATGCTGCAAATACAAATTTAAACACAGGTAATTTACTAAAATAGCTACTATTTTTCAAACATTTTGCTCTATACCTTTATTTCTACTGCACTAACAACTACTAATATGACTAAAGTCAGGCTATGCGTTACTGAGTCTAATGGAAAAGATATATTCACATAAAAAAGAGACATTTGATCTGACTTGCGTTGAGATTATACTCCCCACTGCCAAAGCCTGAATTGAACACAGAATGGATGTGCATGGGGGAGCATCTGTTCTATCACTCGTTAGCACAGATCTGCTGCCAGGATGTGAAGTATTTCCTCTGATGATGTTGCTCTGTGCTCTACTTAGGGATGTACTGTACTTCTATCCCTTTGTCAGTTCCTGCGTCTGTATTAACTATTCACTTCTATTTGATCTGAAACCATTTTCCTAATGGACCACTGCTCTGTCAGCCTGGCTACGATCAGAGTTTTGGAACAGTTTCAAGTCCATGAAGACATCTTAGAATCTAAGAAAGACAGGTTTTCGTGACAAAAGCACTCAGAGCTTTGAGAATGCCCAGACCCATAAAACAGGCTCCCTGGAATTCTGTTTTCATCACTGCGGTACAGATGTACTTCATTAAAAATCTAATTTAAGACACCAGAATTTAGCCACTTTCAGTCGACTGCCCTGAGACCAGACACACAAAGTTAAACTCACCTCTTCTTTGAGCACAATATGTCGAATTAGTCCCATGATCAGCTCCAGGTCAATCTTCTCATCATTGTCCAACATCTCCAGTGTCTCAACGGTGTTGTCAGAGTATCTGTAAAACATGGGACACAGACAATAAATAAATGAATGAATAATCCACAATAGTCAGTGCTTTAACATGGGAACTAATTTCAATGTGACTGCTTCAATTCCTCCACTGCAGCTCACCAAGAAAGCACAAAGTAATAAAGACTGTAACTTTGGAAGACACTTGGACTTAAACTGCTGAAACAGATGAACAGAAGAAATGATCACAGAAAGAAAAAACTGTTTCAATGTGCATATAGACACCTGCCTACTGTTACAAGACAAACCTGAAAGTCTTCATGTCTTAAGTCATAGCTATGAAGTGCTTTATGGGCCCTAACCATAATTTACCACTTAAGCCTAAATTACACTGAGGCATCAAAGACTTACTGCACCTGCATACAGTGTAGGAAGTGATAATTAGTTCTGCATGTTGTCACGCCATAACATGATTGTAGTGGTGTGTGTTCAGACAGTTTTTGCTCGAATTAACTTTCTGCAAGTACAGTACAGTACAAGCAAATTATTTTAACATTTTTCTCGCATTCACACTGACACAGAGCAGTAATAACGGTGGCAAAGAAAAGGGACTGCACGAAGAAGAATGTTTGTTGAGCGTTATTGAGAAGAGGATGACATCTTTAGGTGAGCTGGCCCCCTAAAAAATGTTGAGGCAGTTGCGGGAGGGAAAACTGCACCACAAAGATTCAGTAGTACATTTTAGTTGTTGCAGTGTCTCCATAGCCCATGTTACCTAGTATATATGCAGTATATATATATACAGTATATATACACACACACACTCACCGGCCACTTTATTAGATGCACCTGTCCAACTGCTTGTTAACGCAAATTTCTAATCAGCCAATCACATGGCAGCAACTCAATGCATTCAGGCATGTAGACATGGTGAAGACGATCTGCTGCAGTTCAAACCGAGCATCAGAATGGGGAAGAAAGGTGATTGAAGTGACTTTGAACGTGGCATGGTTATGGTGCCAGACGGGCTGGTCAGAGTATTTCACAAAGTTCTGATCTACTGGGATTTTCACACACAACCATCTCTAGGGTTTACAGAGAATGGTCCAAAAAAGAGAAAATATCCAGTGAGCGGCACTTCTGCCAGAGGAGAATGGCCAGACTGGTTCGAGCTGATAGAAAGGCAACAGTAACTCAAATATCCACTGGTTACAACCGAGGAATGCAGGAGAGCATCTGTGAACGCACAACACGTCGAACCTTGAGAAGGATGGGCTACAGCAGCAGAAGACCACACCGGGTGCCACTCCTGTCAGCTAACAACAGGAAACTGAGGCTACAATTCGACCCCCCAAACTTGGGCAATAGAAGATTGGAAAAACCTTGCCTGGTCTGATAAGTCTCGATTTCTGCTGCCACATTCGGATGGTAGGGTCAGAATTTGGCGCCAACAACATGAAAGCATGGATCCATCCTGCCTTGTATCAACGGTTCAGGCTGGTGGTGGTGGTGTAATGGTGTGGGGGATATTTTCTTGGCACACTTTGGGCCCATTAGTACCAATTGAGCATCGTGTCAACGCCACAGCCTACCTGAGTATTGTTGCTGACCATGTCCATCCCTTAATGACCAGTGTACCCACCTTCTGATGGCTACTTCCAGCAGGATAATGCGCCATGTCAAAGCGTGAATCATCTCAGACTGGTTTCTTGAACATCTTGAACAATGAGTTGACTGTACTCAAATGGCATCCACAGTCACCAGATCTCAATCCAATAGGGCACCTTTGGGATATGGTGGAACGGGATTCGCATCATGGTTGTGCAGCCGACAAATCTGCAGCAACTGCGTGATGCTGTCATGTCAATATGGACCAAACTCTCTGAGGATTGTTTCCAGTACCTTGTTGAATCTATGCCATGAAGGATTAAAGCAGTTCTGAAGGCAAAAGGGGTTCCAACCTGGTACCTGGTAGAAAAGGGGGTCCAACCTGGTAGTAGCAAGGTTTACCTAATGAAGTGGCCATTGAGTGTATATGTATGTATATATAATTATTTTTTGGAAGAGGAGCAAATAAGCTACAACATTGCCTTTTCTGTACTTCAGGAGACACTGCAGTCAAGGCGTGGGTGCAACACATTAATGCAGATGTATATAAATGGCTGTTACTCTACTGTATTTCCACACTATTTTTCCATTTCCAGATTCAATACACAGATATATTTTTTTTATATAAATTGTATCTTTAAATTGGTTGCTCAAATACTATTTGTATTGGAAGTGTGTCTGTCTGTCTCTCCCTGTCCATCTGTGTGTCTTTTCTCTCTTTCTCTCTCCTTTTCTTCCTCCCCAACCGGTCAAGACAGATGGCCGTCCTCCACAGAGCTGGGTCTGTCTGACGTTCCTGCCTGTTATAGGGAAGGTTTTCGTTGCCACTGTACTCTACAGAGGAATTGTTGGGTCTATGTAAATCATAAATAAGTCATTGAGTGTGGTCTTTACCTACTCTGTAAAGTGTCCTGAGATAACTTTTGTTATGATTTGACACTATAAATAAAATTGAATTGAATTGAATTGAATTATTTCATAGCAGCAATATCTTGATGCTCAGCGTGTAAACATAAGTGCACATAAAGCTGAGAGTGATGTTGCTATAAAATGTTGTCCGTTGGTTTCTTGTAAGTAATACAATTGGTTGTAAAAGGCACTTTTTATACGGGTTTAAGCAATTAAATATTTCTCCATTGAATAGCAATCATGAAATGACTTGTTTATATGAACCCCAAAATAAACAGCTACTGCCTCTTCTGACAGAAAATGTGCATTTCACTGAAAACCTGACCACATGAAAGGCTTTATTTTATAATTTAATTTTAACATCAGGAGAAAAAACACTGAGAACAATTAAAAAAGAGCACTTTTCAAAAGCAGGGCTTTAAAGTATTTCACAACATCAGCACACAATTAGGGCTGCACAATATGAGGAAAATATGCGATAACGTTAAATATCATGCTGTCATGTCAATATGGACCAAACTCTCTGAGGATTGTTTCCAGTACCTTGTTGAATCTATGCCACGAAGGATTAAAGCAGTTCTGAAGGCAAAAGGGGGTCCAACCTGGTACCTGGTAGAAAAGGGGGTCCAACCTGGTAGTAGCAAGGTTTACCTAATGAAGTGGCCATTGAGTGTATATGTATGTATATATAATTCTTTTTTGGAAGAGGAGCAAATAAGCTACAACATTGCCTTTTCTGTACTTCAGGAGACACTGCAGTCAAGGCGTGGGTGCAACACATTAATGCAGATGTATATAAATCAGTGTTCCAAAGCACTCACCCTGCTCTGCTTTCAGCTTCTAGACACTTGACGTTCGAATTCACAAAGAGAGGGAGCTATTCATTTTAAAAAGTAAATGTCAGAAAGTCAAAACCTCCCATTCCCTGCCTAAAACAGCACATCTATCAACCTGGCAGGCAGCTGCTCTGCCAATCTAACTACCCTGCTGTTCTCACCAACTTACCTGCCCTGCAGTGTGCGAGCATAAGCCGGCCAATTCTCCTTGTATTCGGCCTCTTTCTCCTCCTTCTCAGGTCTGGAGTGGTGCCCCTGCCAAAAGCCTTTCTTCCATGAGGGGCGACGGTCCTTGTTCTGGGGACGATACCTGGTAGACAGAACGACCAGTTTATATAAGACCCCATTAAAACAAAAGGGATCAACTGTAGTGGTTTGCCTGTGCGTGTTAGTGAGAGACTTTGTGTGTGTGTTTGGAAGCAAAGTTGTTCTACCTGGTCATCTCCACAATGTCCTCGAGTAGGAACTCCTCCACTGGGAACGTCAAACCAGGGATGTGAATCATTGGACAGTTGTCTAAAGGTTCGACACACGTAAATGGGAAGATGAGAAAATGAGAAAAAAGGAAAAGACCCAAAACAACGAACTTGTAAATGAACTCTAAATACACTTTTGTGGGCTGCGTACCAAAATATTTAGAAAACTTCTCTGCGTTGAGTGTTGCACTCATGAGGATGACCTTGAGGTCATCTCGTGTGTTGAGTAGGTCCTTGACGATGACGAGCAAAACGTCAGATTGCAGGTTCCTCTCGTGGATCTCGTCCAACACCAAGTGGCTAATGCTTGACAACAATCTGACATGCCCAAAAAACAACAACAGGGGAAATGGTTTAAGTCTGTGGTGGTTAATTTTAGGTCAAGTTTTTGTATGCCCTCCGTAGGCCTGAGAAATAGTAATTCTGTTTCTAGTATGTCTGTATTTGATACATCTGTCAAGAAATTCTTGTTTTACGTTCTGTTTGTTGAACTTTCTCTTTTTATCACATTTTGCTGCATAATTCTTAAACCATGACGTTTATATGCAAATCTACTTTATATAACCAGTCTTTGGTTTAAGTCTACCTATAATTACATGCCATTTTCCTTCACTTTTCAAAATGTCATCTAATCTTCGCCATAAAAAATGTTTATACAACTTTTACACATAATATATGACACACACATTACCCTGGAGTCAGTCTAACATATTTGATGTCGTGACCTAAAATAGAATTGGATTCTGTGTGATTCTGTACAGCTGTATCTGTAAATAAACCTTAATGCCAAAAAGTTGCAGCATTTTGTCAGACGAATATATCGTGCCAATACTGAAAAGACCATGAAAAAAGACAGCAAGAAAAGCTGGCACCCTCACTTGGTTTCTGTGGTTTTTCTGAGACAGAATGCACTCAGAATGCAAGGATGAGCATGCAGGGATGAGTCAACAGAAGAGGTGTGTGTGTGTGTGTGTGTGTGTGTGTGTGTGTGTGTGTGTGTGTGTGTGTGTGTGTGTGTGTGTGTGTGTGTGTGTGTGTGTGTGTGTGTGTGTGTGTGTGTGTGTGTGTGTGTGTGTGTATGTTCATTTCTCTGCCTATGAGAATGGGGACCCATACTAATGCTCCTTCCAGACAGTTGAGTAAACCACAAATCAATGAAGATAAGAGAGTGGAGCAAGGACAGCTGGAACAGAGACACAGAGGAAAAGCAGAGAAGAAATGCCGGTAGAAGATGTGATGAGGATGAGGAAGCAGGGCTGTGGTGCAGGTTGGGGAGGGGGGTGGGGGGTACTTACGGGTCTGAGCGAAGCCACTGAAGAATAATGCCGGTTGTACAGTACAAGACCGAACCTTGTCTCCGTGGTAACCGGCTGAGAAATAGGAGGAGAATAAAGACTTAACATTTCCCAAATGACACAAATTAAGACTAATATAAAGTGAAGACAAAGGTTACCAAAAGGAGTATCAGGTTCTTTATTTTCCTGCCTTTTTGAAATGGCTGTTACTCTACTGTATTTCCACACTATTTTTCCATTTCCGGATTCAATACACAGATATTTTTTTTATATAAATTGTATCTTTAAATTGGTTGCTCAAATACTATTTCATAGCAGCAATATCTTGATGCTCAGCGTGTAAACATAAGTGCACATAAAGCTGAGAGTGATGTTGCTATAAAATGTTGTCCGTTGGTTTCTTGTAAGTAATACAATTGCTTGTAAAAGGCACTTTTTATACGGGTTTAAGCAATTAAATATTTCTCCATTGAATAGCAATCATGAAATGACTTGTTTATATGAACCCCAAAATAAACAGCTACTGCCTCTTCTGACAGAAAATGTGCATTTCACTGAAAACCTGACCACATGAAAGGCTTTATTTTATAATTTAATTTTAACATCAGGAGAAAAAACACTGAGAACAATTAAAAAAGAGCACTTTTCAAAAGCAGGGCTTTAAAGTATTTCACAACATCAGCACACAATTAGGGCTGCACAATATGAGGAAAATATGTGATAACGTTAAATATCATGGCAATGATAAATAAAACAGAAGAGTGTACTCAGTTCTACTTTTCTGCTGCTTATATACAACACATTGCCTAAAAAATGGATATTATTCTTTTATCAAACAAATAGGAACTGAACTGAACATAAAAGGCTCCATTATAAAAAAAGGATCACTACATTTTAAAGTGCAGTTTATACTGATACTTCTGCTTATATTCTGCAGCCCTACACACAATGTAAACAATTCAATGACCAAAGCAGTGAAACACACAAATACAGTACAAAAAGACACAGAACATAGACCTAATAAAACCCAGCTGATAAAAATAATATGTATCACCAATAGCAATGATACAACAGCATATAGACAACAATACATACAGTGCCTATAGAAAGTCATGATACACTTTTGAAATAGACACTTTTTTGTTTTACAGCCTGAAATGATAATACATTAAAAAATAGATATTTTTCCAGCGTGACTTACACATTTTGCCTTACATCATTCAAGTGATTTTTTTTCAAATTTTCTGAAAACTATTAAAAAATAAAAAAAATGAGAATAACAGGGTTGGAAAAGTCTCCCCAGATGCAATACTTTGTGGAGGCACCTTTTGCTTTAATTACAGCCATCAGTCTGTTTGGATATGTGCAGCTTTGTGCAGCAAGATTTGGAAATATTTCCCCATTCTTCCTGCAGAACTGGTCGAGTTCAGTAAAATTATGTAGTGAGTGGTGATGGACTGCACTCTTCAAGTCCATCCACAGATGTTCTGTAGGATCCAGGTCAGGGCTCTGACTGGGCCACTCTAGGACATTCACCTTCCTGTCCTTTAGCTACTGTGTTGTTTTTGTGGTGGTGTGTTTTGGCTCGTTGTCATGCTGGAAGGTGAACCACCTGCCCAAGTGTCTAACAGAGGGCTGCAGGTTTTCCTCAAGAATTTGGGTGAACTTCTTCAATATGTTTTTTACTAGACTCAGTGTGACATTTTTTCAGAAGAGGCTTCTTTCTTGCCACCCTGCCATACTTGTAGAACTTGTGAAATTGTTGTCACATGCACAGAACGACCGACCTCTGTCATAATGACTTGTAACTCCTTCAAGGTCACCATGGGCCTCTTGGTAGCTTCCCTGATCAATCTTTTCCTGGCTTGGTCATCCAATTTGGAGGGGCGGCCTGATCTAGGCACGGTCGTGGTGGATCCATATGCCTTTAACTTCTGGACAATACTCTGAACAGTACTAAGAGGGATAGTTAAAGCCTTTGAAATATTTTTATATCCTTCTCCTAACTTGTGCCTATCAACAAACTAATCCTGGAGCTCTTTTAAAAGCACCTTTCCAACCATGGTGAATTATTTGTGTTACCATGCACTACAAGGAGTGAAATCTTTAGGAACAGCTGATTTTATTCTAAAGTAATCGTAGCCACCACAGTTGATGTCAGGTGGAGGCTAATTAACTTGGTGTGTAATTTGGAAGGTGATTGATTATACCTGAGAATGTTTATAATGGTTCTTCTAAAAAGGACTCATCAATTTTCCGACCCTGCTTTTCTAGTTTTTTCATGTTTTATTCATTTTCAGAAATTTTGAAAAAAATGTTTAACTTGGATGTGTAAATTACGTTGGAAAAATATACATTTTTTATGTATTATCACTTCAGGCTGTAAAACTAAAAAAGTGACTATTTCAAAAGGGTATCATGACTTTTTATAGGCAAATAATTATTTATAGCAGTAAAGTAGGGTAAGCATATTAATACATTAAAAGAAAGGAGTGAAGGAGCATCTTGCCAGTTCCAGGCGCTATGCCTGGATTAACTTGCTGAGGTGCCTCAGGGTTAATAGGAGCCTCTACTAAACTCACTGTGTACACATTTTCAATATTGCAATACTTGCGACAGGTTTGCTGTCTGTTTATTTCATTTATCTCAAATTAAATTAGTAATATGCAACATGTAAGCAGAGACACACGCTTGAAGTCAGGCTGTATCCCAGCACTGTACATCCGATAAGCCAGAGTGTATATAAGGTGATGTTTTTTTAAACATCCAAACACAAGTTCTCCACTGCCTCTGGCTGTATATGAAATCAAAGATTATTATGAGTCAGATCAATCTTATTTACTCTAAACAGTTTCCTTCTTTATATTCATTATAACCACCCATCATTTGCTGCACTTTACCAGCACCAGAGGAAACACATCTAATTCAGTGACACTGAGTTCTGTAGTTGTATAATAAACTGCTGCCATGCCAATGTATCTGAACTGCACGAGAGAACCCAAATTAAATGTCTTCTGGCCAATATGTATTTGGTTTTTAAAGACACCAGTAAAGAGTGTAGAAGTGTGGACTTTTTAATATTTGTTGCTATGCAGGGGTCCTGCTGCATCAAAAGAATTGTATCAAAGCTTGAGATACAAATTGCCAGCAATTGTGTACCCCCACTGAGAGACACCCATGGTCTCCATCAGTGACAGGAACAGTTGGCAGTGACAACAAAGCAGCAAGCTTAAAGACATGCCTCTGTAAACTGTCTATACTTAATTAAGTTCTTTGATACAAAATATTTACTGTTTATCTCCCTTAAGAATCACAACCGCAGAAACTTGATGCAACTAACGCAAAAAAATAGCACCACATTTAGAAAATTCCCAGTCCAGAACTGTGTTGTTTGTCCTATTTCTTTGACAGTAATCATTTTTCTTTTCTGTCCATCTTTTTTACTTCTCATCCCCTGTATCAGTCTCCCTTCATATCACGGCTGAGTTTCATCTCTTCCTCTCCTCTCTTCCTACGGCATCCATCTCGTCCTGTCTCATACTCTGTACTCTATTGTATATAATTCACTTTAGATTGCAGCAACCTCTCATCGCCTGTAACTATTGCTCGCTCAGTCTGCACACTGCTCAAGTGCCCATCCCTCCGACTTTGTCCATTTCTTTCCATGCGCATGGTCACAGATGATCAATCCAATCTACTACTGTATATCTCCTGTCCTTCAAAGAAAAATCTAATTTCCTATGGTAGTAAATTATCTCACCTTGTCCATGGATATATATATGGATATATAAAAAGAATGTATGCATTCACAGATACATCTGCTTTCTACTGATGAATCAAACACAACGCTTGCTTGTCATTTAAAATCATGGTGCATTTCTGTTGGTTCCTTAAGGAATAAACAATTGTTAACGCACAGTGCTTTCATTTTATGCAACATATGTTTAAAGAGATTTCCTTACCTCTGCAGGCGGATTTGGTAACCGCAAGAATTTCCATTCCCTACTCTCTCTGCCCTCTCTGCTGCTACACGCTCTGCTACCTGAGAGGAACATGCATACAAAAACATTGAGGAACACAATTAGCATTGTGAAATAATAGCCAACTAATTTTAATAACTGATGCAGGACATTTCATATAATAATTCCACATATATATATATATATATATATATATATAAATCATAAATCATACCACACACCTTATCAAGCACATCTACCCTTAGTATGCACTAGGGGTGACCCCGAATAATCGACTATTCGTTGCAAAATGTGGTTATGAAACATGGATTATTCCATTCTGGCTCTGGGGGTGCTGAATGTCTGATTTTACATATAGATGCTTGTTTTCTCCAAATAAACCATGATAAATAGCCTATTTGGGTATAAATATAATCCTATTAATAAATAATGTTGCTAAAAATGTGAAAATAACTTTTAATCTATCTCTAGTGTGCGGAATTAACCCCCTCTCCTCGTAGACTAAGATGTACTATCCAGGATTCTGCATTTTCAGAGCGCATCTTGGCTGAGCTTTAAATCTTTCTGGGCGTCAGAAATACAACAGTCTGCCACTGTTTAATCATCAGCATCATTTCATTTGAATATTTGCCCATTTGTTGTTTTTCATTATAGACGCTCAATCCGACACAGTCTGACACAGCGCCGTGAAAGTGAAGGTGAAACTACAGTTCTAAATATACCGTCTGCTATTGTCAAAGAGATACAAACAAAAAGCATTTATGTTAGAAGAACAAATGCTTTTAATAAGATGCCGCTATCAGAAATCCAAAATCAGATCTCTCAGTAACGCTCTGCCTGATATGTGTGACCGCGCAGCGCTGGACTCATATGCACCTGCCGCTGTCTGCTTCATGTCCATGGCTAGCCACCCCCGGATAAGAAGGTATTTCATGAGCGAAAAAAAAAAAAGCTGATTCGATGATTAGTCGACTATAGGCAAGACGTGACGAAAAGGCTAGGGGGGTCACCCTTAGTATGCACACAGCAACATATAATCCAACACAGTCAGAGAGAAAAGTACATACCGAGATCGCACTGATGCGACGAGGTTGTGTGCAGACCACCCGACACATTGAGCCAATGCCTCTATTGATGTAGTCATCTAGGATGAACTGAGTAACCTGAGTGGTCTTTCCACACCCTGTTTCCCCGCTCACCACCAGGACTTGGTTCGAGTTGATCAGCTGCACCAGCTCCTGAGGATGAAAAGATGGAAGCGGAAGGATTTATGAGATGAGGAGTAAACGTGTGATGATTCAGGTAAGTGTTTCATTTGTTTAATGATTGAATTCACTTTTAATTTTTAGCAAAAAATGGGATTCATGATGAGGAGAGTATTTGCTAGTTAACTAATTCACTTTTGTGAGATTAAAAACTTACATCTTTTGACCCATAGGAAGGTAGCTTTTCCCGGAATTTCTGAAAAAAAAAAAAAAAAAGAAAACATTTGTTAACACTTAATAAAATCAATAAAATCAAGAGCAGACGTTCTATCTTTATAATATGATAATAGCAAGCCCCTACCACAGAGACTTCCTGGTTGATCTGATATGGAAGCACCAAAAATCGCAGTTCGCCAAGTGGCCACTAGGAGCAGGTTTCATAATAAAGCAATTTCTCATTGACCCCTATGTTAAATAGGCTGTGTTCACAGCATAATTACACTTTATTAAGGCCTGGTACAAAAACACATTCTAGTCTATATGTTTACATCATATCTCCATGACAACAGTGAGGGGGCCGAATTTTTTTTGTAACAGGCTAGTTTTTATTTTATTGGAGGTTAAAGTTTATGATTAATTAGGGACACAGCTTCTTGAGTGACAGCTCGCCACTGGCCCTTACTTCTCCTCGGAGGTACAGGTCAGCCAGATGGACGTCTCTCCCTCCCCCCAACGTCACATTAATTACTTTTTTGGTATGAGAAAATGTGGCGGAGTCAAAGTCTGACAAGAAGGCGACTCCCATAGGCGAGTACGATTGTGAGAATACACACATTGAGAGATTGAGAGAACGGACCTCAACATAGAGGCTACGTCCAATTTTTTTATAGTCTATGGATAATAGGCAGAGTTTCTTCTAATCATAGATTCAGTGTAATTCAGTAAATCCTCAGTACTGACTCAGTTGAATAATATGACATTACAATATTATGAGGTTGTGACTTATCTGCTCTGTAAATATATAATATATTTTTTAAATAATTGTCAGAGAACTGCAACCAAGGCACTGTCAGGGTCGTCAGGCCTATTTTAGGAGGCTAGAAGCTTTAACTTTTACCGCTGCATATTTTTTTCTTTCATTGCATTCTTTCTCACCAGCATTTCTTTGTATTTTGGTTCTGAATTCTTGCTTTCCAGATCTCTCTTCAAGCGGTCATCCAGTGAACGGTCTCTGACTATATCCTGAAATAAGAACTCCAGGTCCTTGTCTTCCCTTCTCAGTTTCTCTTTCTCCTCCTCTTCCTTCTGCTGCTCTTCTTCATCCCACGCGTCTGGGGGCTCATCTTTAACGACTGCTGAAGAAAAGTAACTGAACAAAAACATATTTACAAGTGTGTAAATAAGCAAAATATAGTGGATGACCAGACGATATTGGTTGTTCTGTGATTGAGGCATGGAGCACCATCAAATATTAGACTGTATTTTCGGAGCAAGCCAAATCTTTAGCATGCAACTGATTTCCTTGCAAAGTTACCGTTGTGATTTGTGGTTTGATTTCTTCTGGCCTTGAGTGACTTCTTCCTCCTCTTCCTCAGATTTGAACTCGATCTTCTGTTTTTCCTCTTCAGACAATTCCCCATCAAAGTAACTGCATGCACAAATTAAAGTCATACTTGTGACAGCAGTTACAGCTGAAAAAAAGAACTCCAGACAATTTATCAAGCTATCCCATGTTCTTAATTGTAAGCTGAAAATGACCCTATGTAAGTCTCGAACGGAAAAGCGATGCAAAAAGTTCTTACCAATGACCACTGCTATTGGCGGCAGATCGCCAGCTGTCAGACGTGGAGGCTCTTGCATCCCAGCCATCTCTCCTTGGACCAGGCTGGTCATTCTGGACAGAGTTAAGCAGCTTGGTAATATGCTGCTCTCTGGCCTCATCCATTTGGACCACCGCCCGCTGCAGACAGACATGGATAAGGGAAAGTTCAGCCATTTATTGGTATTGTTTTCACCCTGTGAGTCTGTGTGTGTGTGTGTGTGTGTGTGTGTGTGTGTGTGTGTGTGTGTACTGCGAACAAGACTGGAAGTAGGGCCTCGACCCCCCGACTTCACGCCCCTGGCCCAAAATAACCGCACAGGATACCGAAACTTTATAGCTGCTTAGTTGAGATCAAAATGAAAGCTGACATAGAAAATGCGTGTGACCCGAGCAAGGGCGCCAGAAGTAGGGATGTAGCAAGTGTGAAGGGGGCCTTTGAAGGCTGAAGTAGTTATCTCAACAGGAGACCAACCAGTTGCTTACTTAGTTTGGAAAACAAGGGTGAAGACAATGGGCCAAATGCAAGAACGTTTTCTTATTCTTATCTTAATTTTCTCTCACTTTTTTTAATACGGTGGATTCATACGAGTGTGCCACGTCAACAAGGTCAACAATAAATCTTCTGATTAGGAGTAAACCTTCCTGCCCGTAGCTATATAGTGTCGGCCTACACTGCTGTATTTTAACATTGGTCATAGTGGTGGTCCTTGAGAGAGACTGATATTTTCCAAGGTGGTAAATCATGTACCACGTTTGAGAACCACTGGTTTAGAGGGACCTGTGGATATAGTATTTGGCTTACCACTTATATGTAGGTTTCTGATGCCTCGCTCCCGGGTTATTTAGGCTGTCTCCTGATTATGTCCCTCTTACCATCACCATATACCATTTTGGCACCACACACTGCATCAGCGAAGCAATCAGCATTGTGGTGGACCCCACCCACCCCTAAAACTTTTCTTCCCCCTCCCAACTGGCAGAAGGTGCCAAAGCGTACAGCTCCTCACTTCCAGACTATGTAACAGCTTCTTACCCCAGGCAATCCGACTCCTCAACGTTCAGGGACGGATCTGAATACAAACTCCTCCCCCCTCTCTGCTGCTACATAAACTCTGCATTGCACCTTCAGCACACTTGGTTGTTATACTTTGCTCTACGTTGCACTGTACTAAACTAAACACTAAAAACTGTGTTTTTTACTATTTATATTTACTTTTTGCACTTAAGTTAGGATGTGTTGTTGCTGCATGTGTAAGTGTGTGTATAGTGTGGAATATTTACATATGTAGCATGTTATGCTGTGTTTGTATGTAGCATGAAGGTCCTAGAGAAACACCATCTCGTTGCACTGTGTACTGTGTATATGGCTGTAATGACAATAACCCTCTTGAATCTTGGTTTGGTTTTCCTCTCTGATCGATTGATCTATTGTGAAAATCAGTGTCATTTTGTGAGGTCTTGATGATAATACATCAATCTTATGTGGTCTCCCTCTTTGTCTGTGCTGTGACAGGAAGAAGGAACTGTCGACGTCATTGTAACTATGTTGTCTCTCAGATAATGTGCAAGAGCAAGCAGCCTAACTCCATTCATACCGATCTCCGGTCAGCCTGCTTCCTCCTTACGGCTCCGTATCTTGCGTACCACAGACCGATCTCACGTCCCTTCAGGTGTGGAGGAGGACGGTTCCGTTGTCCACCTTCGTCCTGGTCAAAGTCGGAATTGTGTCCTCTCGAACCTCCTCCACCTCCTCGGTCCCATCTTTCTCTGCTTCCATCTCTGTGTCCTCCTCTCGAACCTCCCCCACCTCCTCTGTCCCATCTTTCTCTGCTACCGTCCCTGTGCCCTCGACCTCCTCTTCTGCCTCTTCTCCCACCTCCACCGCCATGTCCATAACTCATCTCGCCGTCACAGACCACAGAAGACTCTCTTTAAATGCTAACGTTGCTAAGCGTCACTTAGGTGAATGGACTCGTGGGTTGGAAATTTAAACACGCGAAGCTACAAATACGCAGCTACGGTTTATTTTTTGATAGCTACATGTACAGTTTAAATATTGAGCCAGTAGTTAACTCATAAAACAGCAACATTCAAATGATGCTGTCAACACGCTCGTATACTTGCTTATTTTCCATCCGGCATGTCGCGGAGAAATGACGTCAGGTTTTTTTTTCAGCGGCCTGACATTGTCGTCACGCTTTGTGATTGGTTGTTCAACCTCCTCGAGCAATTATGAATGATAAAATAAAATAATCCTTTATTAGTCCCACCACGGGGAAATTTACAGTGTTACAGCAGCAGGGTAGCGCAAATAACAAAAGCATCAATAACAGATGCAAAAAAACAAATATAATAATAGCCTGTGTACACAGTTAAAAATAGCTAAAAACAGGAAAAGTGACGGAAAAACACAAAAATGATAAATAAATATAAAACTGTAAAAGTCATCTCTAAATCATCTCTTAAATTAGTCTCAGTCCATCAGAAAATATTTATATTTGGAAATCTTATTTATAAGCACAACTTATATATATACAATATGCTGGCTATTTGAAATACCATAGATAAGACATTCTACTCAAAGTAGGCTAAATCAATCGGTGTTTGAAACTGAATGAGTAATATTCTGTAATAGTCTTCCAAGGAACTCCTTTGCTTAATGTATTTTCACGTGTATGTTTATGTTTTGCAAAATGTATACGAATGTAACTGCAAACTTGATTACAGGCATATAATAGCCTAATATCAAGATTATGAGGCTACCGTTGATATTATCAAAATTGGAGCCAAATCTTTATTTACGCCTTTTCCCTCAAAAGTTTGTAATCGATTTCTATCAACAAAGTATAGACTCTATTTTTTGTGGGGTTTTAGACACTACACTACTACTAACAAACTATAAATTGGGGTAGGATACATGTCTTACGCTTGACGTAATCTTTATTCTTTTTGCAGGACAGAAAGGATGATTATCTTATCTAAACAATAAGATGTTGTTGCTATCAAAATATTGTTTAGTGCTACTAAAATGTGCATTTTACAAGTCTTCGCCTGCAGTTTTGTTAGTTTTAAAAAATATATCCAGTATGCTACTTATCATGCAGATTTAATGCTCTGTATTGTCTCCTCATTTAACATTTATTTTCTTTGGTGTATTTTACTATACCATTGTATTGTGTGCCTGTTTGACCTCTTTACATAGATCACCGTCTGTCTATTCCTTTCCCTGACTTTCCTGTTTACCTTTGGAACCATATTCAGGTAGGCATAAGTCCATTTTTGAGCCAGTGAAGAAGCAAGGATCGAGCAAAAAATAACAAAACAGTAAATAAAATAAGGGCAATAAATTATGAAAAAAAAACATGCAAATATGCATAGACAGCCCGTGGGATCAATGTAACTGCTGTATCTGCTCATCCTGCTCACAGCTCAATGGAACATTTGGGAATGATCTGTTGTCTGAGCGTTAAAGGTTACAGCCGAATGAAAAAGATCTACCATGACTGCTATGGACTGTATCACCTTAAGGATTCTGACTCTGCTGTACTGTGGGCATTGGGGTGAACTTAGATAATATCTTGGTGGTGAATAGCATCAGCATGTTCAAAGCATTTACTTCACATTTATAACAAGTCTGCAGCTTTTCAATTAAATTGTAGTCTATTTTGTTGTAAAATATGATGGTAATGTATATAGTATATCCATGATAGTTTAAAAGGCAACAGCAGTCTTTCACTCTCTAACTGAAAATGTACTTGATTATACAATTACTAAAACCCTCCCCCTCTATAGCATGTGATTGTAACTTTGACACTGCATGACTTGCTTCCAGCTGAATGTTTTGTGCAAACCAGTCTGCCCCCTCTCCATCCACCACCCCCCACCCCACACACACACATACACATACACAGTCCGTCTGTGTTTGTCTCATAAAATAAAAGCAATACACACCTAATTAGTGCCATGAAGCGCATTGGCAGAGAAAAGAAAACAGAAAGAGGAATAAAAGGTGAGAGTGTCATTCATTTGTGCATGATGCAGGTTGCAAAGTACATCCCACCCTCGAGCGCTGGGTCGCTGTCACGAAGAAGCATGCATCACCACTTTTAAATCAACTTCTGCTCTTCACACGGTCTCCTGTTCCGTCCTCATCATAGCAATAATACATTCGAGGATGTGAAATGTTTCAAACTGTGAAATTAAAATGTGTGCAGTGTGTACACATCCATGGTGTCAACCATCCTGTAATTAAGGAAATGAAGCTGCCCACACACACAACCACACTTATACAGTGCAAGAAGATCATTTCCTGGATGAAATTCATTATTATCACTTTGTATGAAAGATACACCTAGTTTATGTCATTTTTTGCTCCAGTCTGTATACTGAGTAGTGTGTTTTTATCACGTCTTATATTAAATTCACATGCTCTGTTTTTAAAATATGTTGCAAATCAAACTTTGACAGAAATATATATATTGTCTTCGTGCAGGGCTCAGTTTAAAAACAAAAAAAAATCACCTGTCAGTTGTGTTTGAATTAGAAGTGCCAATGCTTTCATCTGTGTCATTTTAGCATAAGCTAAGCTGGCAGCACTAATGGAGACAGGTGAAGGATTGGAAACAAGCTGGAGTCAGAGAGATGTGTGTTGTATGGGGAGAAATACAGTAAACACTTTTGACTGGTGAAGGGGTTGGGAAAACAAAAGGCTAACAAGAGCATACGAAAAAAAACAGTTTCATTTGCTCTGAGCCCCCTCCCCCTATACCTCTGATGTACTGTGTATGATTCTTCTGCACACCTCAGGGCTACCGGTGATGCATACAAATTATCCCTGACCCATAATCATTTAAAAACCTCAGATGAAAAGCATCACGTTGTAACATTAGTTGTTTTTTCTCCTCCTGTGGCTTACGTACGCTTACATTCTCAATAATGCATGCACACGCCATTGATGCTACATTTTGATTCAGGCTTACTTCCACCTTATTGCTTTAGCTTCATTAGAGGTTGTGAGTGGGAGTTGAACGTCCTTGGATCAGAGAAATGATAAAACATTGTTAAATAGCTGCTGGCCAAAGCCTTTGATAATTACAATTTTTATATTATTTTACTTTTTGTTATTGCTACCATATGCCCTTTTCTCAAAGTCTCTACAGCTTTGCCTACTATTCGCTTCCCAGTCTCTCTGTCTTGAATCCCCTTTCATAAAGACTACATATCGAATTTTCTACACAAACACGCAGAAACAAATATGATTTATTTATTAACAGATAAAAATGCATGAAACCTTCCTAAAACACAAGAACATGTAATGTCTTTACTGCTCATTTTATGTCAGCTTAACCACAGATAAGAGCATTATATAATAAAAATGTCACACAATTGTTGTGGATTAGACATATTATTGTCATCCTACGGGCATGACAACCAATGATCGTAGCTGACTCTCTAGGTCAGTCTCTTTAAGTAGATAATTATTACACTTCATTTGCTTTCATTCTGTAATAAAGAATCCAATTTGAGTAGTTTGTGTGCTACATAGTCAGTCCAGATGGTCGACATGACCGAGTAAACATGCACTTGCAGCTAATGTGAAAACCCTGATTTCTCCCAAACAAAGCAAATAACTGTTTGTTGATCATGGGGGTTTATGAGAATGGTTGACCAGTAGTTGAACTATACTCTTGTTTAAAAGAATTAGCAGATTTTCTAATTTCTTCCAGGCTGCAGAGATGAAACTGTGTTCAGATGAAAACCCTTGGCACCATTAATATCTGAAATGGTTGGCGATGAAAGCAACTTTACATTCATTATGATTCATATGCCTGTACATTATTTTCTATTACATTTTGCCCGGGAGCACTCAAAGTACAAATGCATTGCAATCCAGTCTGAAGCAATTTTCTGGTATGAATCTTTAATGATAACATTCTTGAGGAGGATGGAAAAGCTGCAGCTGATGAAGTGGACTCGCCAATGAAGTCCACAAAGTGCCGATGTTGTGTTGAAGATCAAGCAACCAAACGGCTGACATATAAAAGACACAATCGTAAAACAGACTTAAATAAATATATATTCTAAAGTTACTCTGAAATACCTATTTTAACTATGTTACTTTAATTGATTGAAAGATATAATCTGTGAAATATAAAGATTTATATGCCTGTGATAGATGCCCAGAGTCCATGTAATCATTTGAAAACAGTACTGAATACATAATACTATGAAAATTGTTTCCCAATCCTAAAATGTACGCACATATTCGATAAAAAGTGAGAGGCCCTGGTGGCTCACTAAATGGATGGCCAGTGAACTGAGCAGGCAGAGAGATGATCCCCTAAAGTGGCTCTGAAATGTACATTCATAAGCTGCGCTGCTGTAGTAAAATATGCACACTGCCACTCATTTAAATTGCGCCAAATGTGCATGAGGCAGAAACCTGCTCTGCATAAGTATCCCCACGACCTCTTCTGCAATAAGCACATAAATGCACAGCCTCATCTTTCCTTTCTGTCTCCTCCTGACCTCTTTCTCTCATTTGATAGTAGCAACATTAATTGTGTAAATACATGATGGACAGAGCGCCTGCATGGGGACAGAGTAAAACACACCAAAGAAATACACAGAATAAACACATTTTCACAAAGGAAAAAATCTGAATACTTTTGGTAGCTGCTTAAACACAAAAATGCACAACAACACACACTGGGATGAGTCAGACACATGGGTCAGGTGACCCCTCCCCTCACGACTGAGTCACAGATGACGTGGTCTACGAAAGCAGCTTCATATCAGATCACGTGTCTAGACCCTGGCCCCTCCTTTTTCTACATCTAAGTGAATTTCTCTCTCAATCTACGTTGGATATGTGCCAGGTTGCCATGTAGTGAAACTCTTGCAAGTAATACGGATGCTCTGCTGGAATACTGTTTCTCTCTCTGACCTTTCCCCTCCTCTCTCTCTCTCTCTCTCTCTCTCTCGCTCTCTTGCTCTCTCTCTCAGACTCATCTACTGCATCTGTATGTACTCAGAGACAGGTGATGCATGTGCTTGCGTGACGTTATCTGAAGAGGAAGTACAAGAGTAGGCAAAGAGACTATTATAAAAGTCTTACGCTAAGTCTCTATTTGGGTCACCTGTCAGTTCAATTAGAATGGTGATCAGAAATAATGTGGAATGATTAAGAAGTTTGTCTTTCATCCTTTTGCTGTCAGCGGTGCTCTTTCAACCTCCTCCTGAGAGACACCTTCTTGTTATCCTGCGTGTATGTCACTCTTCACTCTCACCAGCTTGCTTTCTGTAGGCCTCATTGAGCAGCTGTATCTCCTCACGATACCCTGAGCTCTCCTGCGTCTGCCGTCGGCTGTTCTGCCGATGAGCCTCCACAGTGTCAGGTATAGTGATATTGATGGTCTCTGCCTCTTGATTGCCACTGCCTGGGATGACCAGAGAGTAGGAAGCCGTCTCCCCAAGGTCGCAGGAGACAAAGCGGTTCTCCCTTCGCGAGTAACGCAGGGACGGTGAGCGGGTGTGGGTGGAAGACTGGCTGATGTTGGAGATGATAGACACACTGTCCATGGCCTCCTCATTGTCGCATATCTCCAGAACCTCAAGGTGGATCTTAACGTTGGTGTCCCCAACACCAGCTCCGATGCCCATCCCCATTCCAATCTCCATGCCCATCCCTACACTGCTGACATTCACGTCTCTGGCCGGGCCACCTGATGCTGGGTCGTCTGCACTGGGCTCGTGGCCAACTGATTTGGAGCGATACACTTCCACCTTTGAATCAGAGAGAGATTTATAATTCATGTTATTCATAAACATGGGGTCACACTTTACGTTTGTAATGTGTGTAATTAGTCAAAACATTTTCTGAAACTAAAGTATTAACTTTATTCAATAAACCCAATTTCACCATGGATCTTTCATTTTTTAATTATATTTTATCTTGTAATACAATGTATAATATATATGTATTATATTATTTAATGTCCCATATTAAAATTATCACACATGTTATAAGGCTATTTAATTTCTCTCTACACCAACTTCCATTAATCTTTTCCAAATTGTGCCTTTAAGGGCATCACTGGCCATCAAGAAATTATCGCACTTATCTACTCACAAAACCAACAACTTGCAGTTTTTTGAGCCAGGCTTGCTGTTAAATGAACCCTAAAATGTTTTGAAGAGACCACATTGAGGGCTATTACCTTCTTTGCATTGTTGGGGGATATTTTGAGTCCATCACTGCTGACCTCATAGGTGGAGAGAGAAAGGGTCTTCCCCGTGGGTGCTTGCAGAGATACGGTGCCCTGAAAGGCGCACAGGGGAATTGACAGACCACCTGCTGACCGCTGCACAGGAAAACCAAGAAGAAAAGGGAGAAAATAAGGTTCAGTCAACATTTTATTTATGTATTAACTTTACTAGTCTCATTACTTGAGAATAATATTATGCTTATAACTAAATTCCATCTGGGCTGCTTATCATGTTATTGACAAGAAGTATTGCATCTCGTCCCCTTTGTCCAAACTAATTGAGCTCAGATTGCGTGATGTTGAATGTGTTGACCAACCATTTCTGTCTATCTTTCTGTAGTTAATGATGCGACACACATAAGAGCCCTATCAACAGCATTCTGCTGATACAATGAGAATTGCGGCACCACGCAGCCTATATAAAAGCTAACAGAGACCTTTTGGACTCGCAGCTATTTAGCCGTTATCATATTTTTTTAAATAATCGTATTAAATCTGATTATAATTTCAGTGTATAAAGCATCAATCAAATGTCTTCTGGGTTTCTTATCACTTTGCTATCATTTTTCTAATGACAGAGCTAATTTATATCACTCACATTTTTAATACCACTTCATATTTTTCAGCTATATTTTCATATTGCTTTCATAAAGTATTAATTCACCACTCTGCCACATGATATGTTTGAGGAAATGCTTATTGCTGGCAGTGGGAGGGAAAAGCACCCTATGGTTTGACAGTGGGGAGACTGTGTGTGTCTCGTTAGGCTCTCTAAATTATTTAGGCTAGTTCAATGTAATGATCTGATTATGACTATGATGTACAATATAAACAAACAGGATGTCCATCTCTCAGTCTGTTTTCCTGTCATTGTCATTGCATAATTGTACAAGGGGAAAGACACTGAAAGAGAGAGAGGGGGGGACTGCCATGGTAAGCTCAAAACACATTATCAAGTAAATCAAATAATGCTATGAAACCATCAATGTGGAAAGAGCATTCATGTGTGTGTTTGTGTGTGTGTTTGTGTGTGTGTGTGTGTGTGTGTGTGTGTGTGTGTGTGTGTGTGTGTGTGTGTGTGTGTGTGTGTGTGTGTGTGTGTGTGTGTGTGTGTGTGTGTGTGTGTGTGTGTTATGAGTATTCACATAATTACTCGTTTTATTTAAATTCAAAGGTTGATTATGTAAAATCTTTATTAAAAGCTATATTTAAAAACAAATAATAATACACCCATGGGGCGTTTTGAGGGTTACAGAATCAAAGTATTGATTTTCCAGAAAACAAAATACTATAAGTCTGAATTAATATTTTAAAAGATTTTGACAGGTTTGACAGTGACTTTCTGTCACATTCTGGTTACATTGTACCAGCCGGCATTGCGGGTTGCCGGGGTTGTCTGTTGTTCGACTACAGAAACAAGGAATCATTTTGAGTTGAGAGTCGATTACACGCCACTCAAAGAAAGACTTCCAGCTGAAAACTGGCTAAGGTTAAATACTGTTGTAAAATTAATTGATTAGTCAAAATGAGTCATTGCCCTGTATGATTCCTCACTTGACATGGTGCAGGCTGATCGCTTGACACACTCGGCTATGAACCTGGCAACCCGACTGCTGGAATTATTTTTTGTTGTTGAGACTACGATTTTGAGACACTGGATGGCAGTGTTCTGCTCATTCTACATATTCAACCTTTAATGTTGCAATTCTCTTCGTTTTATAAACCTGCATGACATGATTAGATGGCAGGTGGTGAGCCGACACTCTGGTCCAGGCAAAAATATATCCACAACTTTTAACTTCATTGTCATGAAATGTCCATTCATGCTGCACCGTGGACAAATCCTACTGATCATGCTGATGTTTTTTTGTAAAAGGTCTCTTAAATGGATCATTATGAAATTTGGAAATGGATACCCATTCTGCCAAGAGGATTTTATGCAGACACTAAATCATAATGACTTCTTACTTTTCATATGCCACTATGATGGTCACATTTATAGTTATGATTGAAATATCTCAATTACTGGATTAATTGATGTTTCTCTCAGGTGAGTTGAATTCTATTATCTGGTCGATATTTGTATTTTTGACCAAAACCAATGAATTTCCATCAGCCTCAGCTGGACTTTGCCTTTAGTACCAATTGCCATTACCAATGTTAACATGCTTACACACTAAAAAAAAAAATCAAACAAACAGACAAACAGACAAACAAACAAACAAACAAAAAGCAGAGTGAAAAATAAGTGGAATTTGCCCTCTGGGATAACTAAAGTATGTCTGGGACATCAGTCTGGGATGAACAAAGATGATGATCATCGTAAACATAACTGCAAGTAAGCATTGTCATTGTGAGCATGTTAAAATTCTAAATTTAGCATTTAGTTCAAAGAAGCTCTGTTCCCAAGTACATATTTTAACAGAGCTGATGTGAGCTGGCTATGGCCCTTTTTATAACTATATTTGAATTTATGAATGAAATATGGTATATAAACATATACCACTTATTACTGTCAGGTAGTTTTTATGTTATTGATGCCTACAGATCCTGGCATGTTATTTTCCTGTCCATTCCAAATCAGTTGTTTTTTTTTCATTCTCCATCTCCTAGCTTATTGGTGAAAGCATTATGTAATTACAGTTTTGGCTGTGTTCTGAGGGTAAACTGTTTTCAAGCTCACTACATCTGAATGCACATAAGGCGTATGAGTCTTCTCTGGCTTGTGAACGTGCCCCCAGCTCTATGCTTGCTAGCAGAGAGCATAAAGTCACAGAGAGGGTAAATATGTCTTTAAGCTCTAATTCCACCTCTCCCTTTGGATGTTGAAGGCCAGAAGGGCTGACGGTAAGGAGGACAGATGCTGGGTAATTACATCTAGCCTACTAAAAAGGAACAAAAAAACAGCCAGGAAGCGTTATCAATCCCAAATCGTTTAGGTTTGGCTTTCATCTGTCATTTGGCTTTGTGTGTATTAAACCCTAAATACCCTATGTGTATGTGTTTGTGAGCAATGTTCGATCTTTTGTGACTGTGTTTGGAAAGATAGCTGGATCTAGCTTTGTTTGTTTGTGTGTGTGTTTGTATAGGTCTATACAGTGTGTGACTGCACATACACACCGTATACTGTACTTGTATATACTGACCCCAATCAATGAATAAGGCCTAAGGGAACATAATATACAAAGTTTGCTACGAAGAATTTAGAAGTAGGACACACACACACACACACACGCACGCATGCGCGCACGCACGCATGCACGCACGCACACACACACACACACACACACACACACACACACACACACACACACACACACACACACACACACACACACACACATAGAGCCGGGTAGTGAGCAAAGACTTATACATGATGCAAAGTGATTGCCAAAACCAAGCTGTGGATGCATGCTCCATGGATTTTACACCCTCTGGTGATTTTCAAACCAAAACATTTCAGTCTTATAAGTAGAACAGCGCGGAGATGAAGAGAGACAGAGTAGTGAGTTTGTGCACATGTACGCACACATGTTTTCTGCATCTGTTCATGTCCCAGTTAGTTTTGAAATCAGCTGCAACGGCTGTGACTATTGAGTGACTGAGGAAATAATACATTTATGAGCAGAACCTTGGATATCAGCAGACAGACAACGCTGCACTATATACGGCATGTGTTTGATCAACCCATTCTCATTCCAACTTTGTCAAGACTCCTTGGCGTCACTTGTCAATGCACTCGGTAGACCTGTGACTGTCCAACTGTGATGCTCCACTGTGGTCATTTTTTTAAATGAGTGTTAGGTTTAGGCAACAAATCCACTTGGTTAGCGTCAGAAAAAAAAGTGGGACACATAGGCCATGAACACAAATCATGCCTGTGTTTGTTTGATCGATCCACCACCCTAACCTCATTGCTCTTACTTTTCACTTTCTCTGAGCGTCTAATTATGCTTTGGTGTCAGTATAAAACACTGGGGGGGGCGCGACAAAACGGCAGTATTTAAAGACAGGGACGGGAGCAGGCTGGTTTGATTCAATTAAAACATGAATCAAAAATGGATTGTGTTTAACTTTTCATTAAATTTGCATACCAAATCACAGCTATGTACAAAAACACTCACAAAAACACACCCAAGGGAGCTAACCAGTGGATCATTAAAAATGATCTTGAAACTGTAAACACTGCCTTGAGAGTTTGTCTAATTTTAGAGTGGAGTAGCTATGAATGAATATTTGGTTTTGAAAGACAGGCTGACATTTGTTATGCTGCAGATCACATCTTGATCAATTGCTCTATTAGCCAGAATCCACTGATACTTAGCACAAACAAAGATATGGAGAGAGAGGAAAGAGAGGCTAAGGGAGAGGGGATTTTAACCGTTTTATCTCAATCACATGTGCAGCTCCCAGTGTGTCAGCTCGATTAATAAGAGGCATTCACAGATGCAGAGGAAAACCCACAGAGATACAAACCAACAAACAGAAAGTCAGACAGGCATTCAGACAAATGTGCACACACTTTACTAAATCCTGGTTATGTAAAGCCTGCAAACAGCCCTGTGTCTCTGTACTGGTGCACTGCAATAAGACGGCATTTAATTTCCCTTTGAATAAAATGTAAACAAAGAAAGGGAGATTGAAGACCCATCTATTTAATGGTCCTTAGACACTGATTACTCCTAAATGATCATCTCTAGAGTGCATCACTGTATGTTGCATGCTAATGCAGCCGTTGTTTGACTAGTTTAGGAAAGCAATAGAGTATGAGTGTGGAAAATCAATTAATGCAGGCTACAACCACAGAATGACAGGTGAAAATTACTTCATTTAATGTTCAACATCAGACTAATAAACTGACAACTATGGACTGTGGTGTACCTGTCTGGGTGTTCTCTCTGATTTACTCCTGCACCACTCCCAGTCTGTCAGCTCAATTTTCCGACACTCCTCATGCGACAACCTCCTCTCCGGGCCCTCGAACACGGAAGAGGTATCGGTGAGATTGTGATCCTGCTCCCGATGATGAGAAGGCAGCAAAGGTACACAGCGGAAGCCATCATCTCCATGCTTCTCATGAGGGAGTGAAAGACAATCAGCCAGCGCCTCTCCTCCACTGGCCACTGTTTCCAGCAGAAGTTCTGAATGCGAAGAACTGTCCACAGGGCAGGTGGTGCTGAAATCAAAATCAGGCCTCAGGCTGGACAGCCCTCCACTTTCTAGTGCATCAAGGCGGGTATTAGGGAAGTCACAGTTAAAGAGACTGTGATAGGTAGGCTTCTCAAGGGGTGGACTATTATGAGACATGGGGGCATGTGACAACTTGTAGACTCCGTAGCCTTGTTGGAAGGAAAGGTTGAACTCAAATCTTCTTTTCATCACTGTGAAAAGAGTAATTGAGATTAAGTGTAGATCACCCCTTCCTCTAATATCACAATGGGAAACTTGTTTAGGGGTTCAATATGTAGAAACACACTTGGCAGTGAACCGTTGGTAAATTTCTATAACCTTGTGTTTTACCTGAGGGCTCCTGCATTGGATCCCGTTTGCAGTTAATGAAGCAGCCACATGGCATGTGGATCCAGCGCTCAGACAGCACGAATAATGGAGTGACCGCAGGGGCAAGCAGAGTGAGAAAGAAGCTCAACGTCTCTAGTGAGGAGCTGCGTGCATTGACTGCATGGCGCACCAGCACTAAAGTCTGTGAATGAAGGGGAGGGGGAGATTAATTCACAGAGTAGTCAGTGGTTCAGTATGTATGAGGAAGTGTGGGGAAGGAGACTTATGGGCTTATTTTCTTTTCATTTTCTTTTGTTTTTGTATTGAAATATGTATATAACAAGATGAACGGTGTGCCATATTGTACCATGTTGAAAATAAATGTATAAACATTTATATTGCTTATTAGAAAATGAAAGTGTTCCTTTATAAATCGTGTTTATTTGACTTAGCTATTGTGGCCCAGCAACAGGTTTAGTGCTGATATTGATCCCTACTTTTTCTAGAAAATGATGTATATGTATATGTAATTACAGCTACAAAGACAAACCATCTTAGGCAATATATGTTTATTTCTGCTCTTCAGTTTTGCAAGTTTGGCCTGTCAACTCTGTTTGTCCATCATTGTCGGCTGGCTGCACAGTATTTATCACCTTAAATATATATTTTTTTGTTTCACATGTAGAAACAGCAGCACTCGATGTGCGGCAATTGTGGTTTTTCACAATGCAACCCCATGAATGCTCCACTTAAGGTGTTGATTAAAACCCTCAAAATACTGTTCTGAAAGCCTTCAGGGGGTGTTATTTTATTGGGACATTGGCTGTAACTAAATAATCGCTGCTTGTTTCATTATAATATCAGTGTTTAACAAAGTTAATGAGACTATGATGAAATGTCTAAGTGCTTTCAAAATGTACAGAAAACAGATCATTAATGAATGGAATAAAATACTAGCATCTCCCAAAGTTGCCTCAAGGGATAGGAAGTGTTTAATGTCTTCTTTTCGTCACAGAAAAGTATTTTACTAGAATAACACACTTCTATTCTGACTTCAGAACAAAACATAAATGGTGGTTTGATTTAGAGATGTATGACATTAAAATGTTTGGTCTTGTGCTACATTAGAGCATCATACTGTACACGAGTTTCAAGTTGGCTGCTGCACTGTTCTGGTGCTTATTTGACATCTATGTGTTGCCCCCATAATTATCATTTTGGGTATAGAAAGTAACTATATTTAGATGATCCAAAGAGTTTAGTTTTGCTCATCTTCCGCATTAAGACCTTTAATCACCAAAGTTGTTGGGTGAGTGGGGCGAACGGGAGGTTTAGGTTTTATTTTAGCATTCAGTCTTGGAATTGTATTTTTCTTGAAAAAGGTCTGTGAATGTTCTCATTCGTCCAGGTCATTGTTATCCTCCAAGAGGCTTCATCAGTTCATGTACGCATCTGACCAGGCTGGGACTGGTCAGATGCGTACATGAACTGATGAAGCCTCTTGGATGAGAGGTGAAACGTCTTCCTAGACAAACACTAGTCCAGTTGCTTTTCACTGAAATTGCTTTGAGGACTTGAAAAAGGTGTAACCTTGTTCCAATATAAGCCAGCGTCATTTTCAAAATAGCCTACAGCAAAATAAAGTATATATATATATCATTCCAACTAAATAACACTTAAAAAATATGAATTAAAAAAGAAACGAACAAAGAGTAATAACTATATAATTCAACTGATAGGTTTCCAGAAAGAATAATACTAATAATTTTAACCATATATATATATTTTGACAGAACAGTTGTTGAAAGTTATTATGCTGTTGCTATTTGACTCGGCTACAGTATTGTCTTTTATCACGCTGCTTACCATCATTGGCATCCATAAAATAACTCGGACAATCGCCAGGATCATGGAGAAGCGCTTCTGTGCGAAAACCACTGGTGTGTCCCCGACAGCAGCTGCCCTCTGCCCGCGTACCGACATTGAGGACAGACCGCTCTCCTCTTTCTCCCTGAGCTCCGTCCCGCATGAACTTGGACTCAGCTCGTTGTAGGCACCAAAACTTTTGTTCAGGCTATCCCGGGAAAAGTTAGTGAGATCGCAGAGGGGCGCAGAGACACTCAGTCCCCTCGCCATCTCCAAATAGCTTGGGTACAGTAAAGTCCTCTGGGGCTCCCTAGAGCACAGCAGCTGATAGGTGAGGGGGATAAAGAAAAATAACAAGCCGCAGAAACACATGGAATATACAGAGAAAAGCAGCAGCGTGTAAAAACTGTCGCTGTCTGGGAAACACCCGAGAGAGGCCTGCGTAAAGCTGCCCCATCCGCACAGAGGTAACACACTGACGGCAAGGCTGACCGCCCACACACCGACAATAGCCCACATCACTCTTAGGGGCCGGCGGACAGATTGGAGCACTCCAAATCTCTTGGTGACATAAAAAGTGTAGGCTGCTATGAGGCAAGCCTTCATATTGCTAGAAACACCCTGGAACACGTACAGGAGTCCAGATAAAGTGCACAGGCTGCCTGTCCCTCCACCTCCATCTGCCTCCCACTGAAGGAGCATGAACAAGGAGAGAGGGACCACACTGAGCAGGTCGTCCACCGACATGGAAGCCACGATGAGACACAGGGAGGTTTTCCTCCTCATCCGGAGGAGACAGAGCAGCGAATATACACCTCCGACAAAGGTAGCAGCGGCGATGATTACACAAAAGGCGAAAAGCAGCAGGCGAATGTGCCTCTCCACCTCCGAGGGGTCTGTCTTCTCGTAGGTGGCCGTGGAAAGGTAGCTCTGGTTGGGCGCCGGGGAGCTAAGGTGCGTCGTGGACATTTTCAGTGAATGAACTCTCTCTTCTTTGGGCACTTTTTTAATAGTCAAATGAGACTCATCCTCCTGTAAAAGTTTAGCGCACTCAAATGCGAGGATGGCACAACCTGAGGCGCATCTCTAGAAAAGAATCACACAGTGGAGGTGATGAGAGATACACTGCGATCGAACTGTGTCCACCGTTCAAACCGCGCATCAACAAGGGCACCTCTCGCTTCCAGCTGCCGATTTACGCGCTGTCGTCATCATCGTTTCCTCTCACATTAGTGATTTGGGGTTGGTCCAAGCGCTACCTGCTACTTCTACTACTACTACTACATTGTCTGTGTAGAATGGGTCCGGTGCATTGGGGCTGCGTTTGCATTAGTGGCTTGGCTCGACTATCCTCTGGTCATGCCAAATACTAACACCCCTCCCCCTCCCCTCTCCCCCCCCCCTCTCTCTCTCTCTCTCTCCCTCTCTCTCTCTCTCTCTCTCTCTCTCTCTCTCTCGCTCTCTCTCTCCCTCTGAATGAGAGGCACTTAAAGGAGAGAAAAAAAGAACCTTTAAATTATTTTAATAGATTTTGTGTTTGTGTATAAGGGGCCGTCCCTTTGTGGTTAATTCCATTTAGAAACCAAATTCACCATCTGTACAGGCATTTTCTGCAGATTGGCTTAAATTGATCCGTTTTCAAAGCCCTTTGAGTCAGAGAAGGGGCAAAAAAAATTATAAGGGGAAGATTAGATTAGACACATAACATTTGAGTCTGAGTTGAGTCGACCGTGGAGGCTGGATGTTCTCTGAGCCATTTTACTGTAAGTGCATGTGTGTCTCTTTGTATTTAATCCTTTGGGTTATACCATGTCCCAGTGGAGCAGGCAGCCCTCATGAGACAAGAGGGCAAAGGACACATTCAAGGCAATGAAGCACTTCATTCTGACTCATCCAAATTGACACTGTGTTGTATGAAAACATATTCACTTTGTTCGTCATCTTGTGGAGGCATGTGTTTTATTTCATGAGTTTGATTTTGTGACTGATTGTGACTAGGTGTGATTAAAACACTCTTAGATGCAACATTAAAGCAGGTTAGAGAGAGAGATTGATGCAAACAAAAACACTCAAAATAAACTGTAAGTGAACCTGTGGCTGGCAGATAGTTTGTGTGTAAATGTAGCCTGCCTCTGTGTGTGTATGTGTATGTGTGTGTGTGTGTGTGTGTGTGTGTGTGTGTGTGTGTGTGTGTGTGTGTGTGCGTGCGTGCGTGCGTGCGTGCATGCGTGTGTGTGTGTGTGTGTGTGTGTGTGTGTGAATGCTATACCCTGGTGTGTTGGCCTTGTGTCATCCTTCCCTGTAGTGTTCAAGGATTTTCAGGCAGAAGGACTTCTTGGTTCATGAGGGGTTCATTTATCCTCATGGTGTCCATAGATAGTGATAATACTGCAGTGCTCACTGGTGTTAGATTTTTGGATCTGCATGATGACAGCCCATTCTTGCGTATCTACCACTTCATCATGTCACTCAACTTACCACAGTATATCACTATACAGTATCTGTGGATGCGCAGCTCTTTCAGCTTTTTGCAACATATATTGATGTGAATGCAAACATGACTGTAAGTGCATCTGATCTGATTTTTAGGTCTTGTAATGAAATAAGAGTTGGGGCTAAGTGACTTACAGCCAATCTAATGACTAGACTCTCTTGGGCCATTAGGACACAGAGAGGACCATGAGAGGACAAAACACACGGGTGCATAAACACAAAAACACAGACACACCAGCTGAGCTCAGCGTCACACATCAAGGTGACCTACTTTATGTGTGTTTGTGTGTGTGTGTGTGTGTGTGTGTGTGTGTGTGTGTTTGTGCATACTGCATGCAATGTGTGCATGGAAAGGCACAAGATGAGGGTGCAACTCTGTAGAGGTTTTTCATAGACAAGTGCATTGGTGAGGAAGGAAGTAAATCAAATGAAAAATAATCTGTTGGAAATGATGAAAAAACAACATTCTGCCAAAACACATCCAGTCAACTAGTCATAGAGGAACGATTGAAAATACATTTTATTTTTAAGGTAGTTGGATGAAGAGATGGAGAGGAAGCGACACAAAATCATTATTTTCCACATGAAAATATGAAAAATCATACACAGCATAAAACAACATGAAATGGGTAAAACAAAGTGATGTTTTTTGCTCTATTTTAAGATATTTCATTGTCTTGTCATCATAGTTGTGTGTGTCATTTGCCCGAATTAATTTAAAGGTAAAGAGAAAAAATGAGGTATGTGCGGTTTTACCTAATGTTCGCATGAAGTGTTGATGTACTAGATATGCACTGTCAAAACAATACATGCATGTCTAACATGCATTATTGATAGCTCACTTAACTCTATAGATAAGATCGCAGAGAGGCAAGCATATTTCCCATCATATATTTCCCGTAGTATAAATGGTGAAGCAGATTTAGCAATGCCTGTTATAAAAAAATGCATAGTGAAATGATTATACAAAATGTGCACTTATTTGTCATAGCTGTAATAGCCATAGCTCATGCAACAATAAAGTCCTCTAGGCAGCCATCAGGCATGTCCTATTTAAATGGTTAATTCCAGACATTGACCTCTTTTCAAAAGCAGAATCACAAACAAAAAACACTGTAGTAAAATATTTTCTAGCATTGATATCCACATTAAGAATACAATTAGATGTTTCTCCATCTGCAGACTGATACACATCCAGATGTTCCTGCCTGACGTTCCTACATGATGTTCTAACAATAAGAGCATCAACGTCTATTCCTGCGTGAAACCTGAACCGCGAACAGAATTTTCCATTCTTTTCAGATGGAACATTTCCTTTTGTGGTAAATTAAATCTGTGCAATGAGGCCTGTTGTGACGGGTATTGTTCTTGTGTTAACACAGAAAAAGATATTTGTTAAAACCTAACATTTTTATTGTGATATATAATTCCATTGCTCTGTCTACTTCAGTAAAAATGTAATGGAATCTCACAAAGTCAAACGAAATTACATTAAAACTAATGGAGCGAAAGTTTGATTTCAGAATAACAACCACATTACAACATCTAATAAATCATTCATGCATAATATTGGCTTGAAATGAAAATGAAACCATGGGAATGTTATGACGTAAAAACTTGCCTTATTTCATCTGGATGATGAAATGAAATCAGCTAATCAATAAAAGATGACTGCGATGTGTTGTATAAATACCCTTCAATTTAATTAATAATGCGCTGTGTTGTACATATGCTTTCTGCATCCATGTTTGCACAAATCTCACAACCATTATTCTTTTGCTAACTTGCCTCTGGTGGTGCATCCTAAATTCAGCACAGCCCAATTTGTTACTTTGAATTGTAGAACTGCTGTAGAACCAGAGTGTAGATCTACCCCACCCCCCACCCCTGCCACCATACACAATTATCCTAAGTCACATTAAATACTAATGAAGCAGCACTTGACACAGAGATACAGAGACAGGAACAGAATGGAAGATTATATTAGCATAAAAGAGAGAAGTTAAACTGAACGAGGAGAGGAGGATGAATAGTTCGTACTATGAATTCATAATGACTCAACCCTCAATTCCCTGCTGAGGTGCTCTTTTGGGTGCAGCATGTAAAATACAGACAGTGCATGTTAGGGTTATGAAAAAGTTTTTACAGCTAGACTGACTATAAGAACCAAAGTATATTTGATTTAGTATGTGTGTGTTTGTGTGTGTGTGTGTGTGTGTGTGTGTGTGTGTGTGTGGGGGGGGGTATATATACAGTGTATATATAATATATATATATATATGTATATGATAGCTATGCCTTTGGTTCTGCTGGATGTGAAGCGAACAACCTGCCCTCCTACCCAAATGCCAGACTAAAGGTCGAATGCCAGTGACTCCAAAAATGGCATGAATGTTCTATTAAATATTGTGCAGAAGCACTGTGGCATTTTTACTCAACGTAAAATGGGTGCCGTTTTTAAACACATGGTTAAGGTTAACCTACTTGGTTCATTTTGGAAAGGTCATGGATTGGCTTTAAATGAGTCAAAGGTTGCAACTACGTAGTAAAAATTGGTTAACTATAAAAAATAAATCATTGACTTTTGGTTATATACGGGTACCCAAACACCGGCCTCCTGGGTGGAAGTCTGTGTTTGTTTGACCCATCCACCACTCTGACCTTTCTTCCTTTGCAGACTTTGGGGTCATCTGACTTACTTGTTTGCTCCTGTGATAATTAATACAACCACTGGAGGTCGCCGCTTAACAACAGAAAACCTGTTAGCCCTTTTTTTTAGGACGGTCTAGGAAGCGGCTGTTTATATGCACCAGGAATAAAAACTTTCTCCTATAAGCCATGGATATGTCGGCAGCGTGTCTGTGATTTCTAATATGTTTTCTGCCCTCTAGTGGCCAAAGGTTGATCCATGCAGCTTGAAGTTTCTATATTGTCTCTTAGCTACAGGGACTGCATATTGTATTGTATATTTGGTCTAGTAAATAAGCATATTGTAACTATTGGAAAGATAACGAGGAGAATCATGGTATTTCTTAAAAACTCTTGCATACCTCTTTTAAATAGAGTAATAAGAGTTGTCTCCATGAACTGTCTATTCTGATTTTGACCTTCATTTAAGTCAAATTCCTTGCACTGTACTTGGCCAATAAAGCTAATTCCAATTGTGAACTGGTGTTTAAATTATTAGTCCATGAATTAAACTGTTTTTTGAAACATGTCCTTACAACCAGCAGATATAAAGGTAGGATATGAAAGCAATGGGAGAGGGAGAACCTGGGGGTGCAGTTAAATATACACCTTAAGCAACAGAGATGCTAAGTTTACAGAGATTCAAATTTCTAAAAGTCAGACATAAATATTTAATTTGCCAGATGTAGGCCACAAACAAATTCTGAATGTATAATTCAAATTCAGAACATTACATTCAAATTCAGTTGGCAACTCTTACATCATACATTTGGGCGTGAAAATTTATGTGCACAGGTGTGTATGTCCACAAATGTGCACAAGTTTGCATATATGCTGTACCCTTAGTAACAGATGATGACTGTGAACGTGTATAAGCACACATCTGTGTGAACACAAACACCTGTAATGTATAATACATGAGGCAGTGTGTTTGAAAGCCATGGCTTTGAGTACAATTCCATTGCTTGTTGATGGATCACCGAAAAATAAAAGAATTGCAGGAGCAGAAAACAAAATGATGTTGAGGGAAGTTTCTTTGTGTTTGTGTGTGCCATTTTATGCCAAGTCACTGCCAGAAAGTTAGACCACATAATACACAGCATCTGTTTCCATGGAAACATACACAAATGTCTTTTCCAAAAGAGTTCCAAAAGGGACTAATGGTGTGCTATGAGAGGGTTAAGAGAAGGTGGCATCTTCATCAGTGAACCAAGCTGCATCTCTCTTGATAACAATTATTTCTTGGGGAAATGAGAGGGGGAATATTCAACAGTAGCAGTACCCATGGAAACAAACATCCACATACTACAGATACTTTATTCAAATTTAACTGAGGTGAACAAATTCGCTTCAAGTGTTTCAAAGTTTTTCCAAAGAGATTTGGTTTAATGCAGAGTTAGACTGATTTGCATTGCAAAAGCATGTGACTCATCGTTGAGCAGGGATAACTGTGGCTGTTAAAAATAAAAATGGTGAAAACAAAGAATTCTACATGTCATTCACGACTCATGGATCCCTGGCTACCTCAATATGTTATTGACATACAAAAGTGAAAAAGTGGTTAAATGAGAGGAGAAACATACCAAATGGCAGGAGTCACTTTGTGGTTTGATGAGTATGAAAATGAACATCACAACACAGCTAAATACTTATGTGTTGTGAGCGTGTTCTCTACCACCAACACCAAATGCAGGGGTATTTCATGGAAGAAGCCTGTCACCCCTGCAGTAGAGTTTCAGAGTCTTCAAGAGACAAGGAGTGCTCAAGCTGTTATGCAGGCTTGTGGTAGCCCAACACCCTAAGCTGGCTTTTAGTTTGTCACCTACCCCACCCATGGGGAGCTTTAATGTGACCTTTTGGGAATCCTCCTTTGGCTCCTACGTGGACCTGTACCCATCACAGAATGGATAATGAATGGGATCATTTCAAACTCACATTGAAACACTTTTTATGAAGACCACATTTATAGTGCATTATGGGGGCATTCATAGTGAATTATAATGCATTTAAAATGCTTTATGACTGCACTTATAAACACACGTAATGCCTTCTAATGCACTGGATCAACAGTCATAAAACATTATAGAAGTGAGTTATAATGAATTATGAGTTCTGCCTTATTAAACTAGAAATGGGGTTGCTCTTGACTAGTTACTGTATAAAGTGGTTGAGGTTGATTAATGGGAGTTAAATAGAACAGTGCCAAGAGAGTGGCAGACCGGAGTGGTGGTCCCCCTGTTAAAAAAGGGGTGTGCCAATTACAGGGGTATCACACTCCTCAGCCTCCCTGGTAAAGTCTACTCCAAGGTGCTGGAAAGGAGGGTTCGTCCTATAGTCGAACCTCACATTGAAGAGGAACAATGCGGATTCCGTCCTGGATGTGGAACAACGGACCAGCTCTTCACTCTCGCAAAGATCCTGGAGGGGGCCTGGGAGTATGCCCATCCAGTCTACATGTGTTTTATGAATCTGCAGAAGGCATATGACCGTGTCCCCTGGGAGATACCGTGGGAGGTGCTGTGGGAGTATGGGGTGAGGGGGTCACTTCTGAGGGCCATCCAATCTCTGTACATTCAAAACGAGAGCTGTGTCCGGATCCTCGGCAGTAAGTGGGATTCGTTCCGGGTGGGGGTTGGCCTCCGCCAGGGTTGTTCTTTGTCACCAATCCTGTTTGTGATTTTCACGGACAGGATATGGAGGCGTAGTCGTGGTGGGGAGGTGTTGCAGTTCGGTGGGCTGAGGATCTCGTCTCTGCTTTTTTCAGATGATGTGGTCCTGATGGCATGGTGGGTCAGTGACAGTAACTCACTGAATCGGTTCGGAGCCGAGTCGGAAGTGGCTGGGATGAGGATCAGCACCTCTAAATCTGAGGTCATGCCTCTCAGCAGGAAACCGCTGGATGAATACATTTATTTATTTATTTATTTAAAACGTCGACAATGCACAAAAAAAACATTAATATTGTAAAACAAGAACAGATGCTTTGAGCCAGGTTATAGCAGCAATAGCTAAGTTCCACCTGTAGTCCCTGGGCAGGTAAAGTGGGAGTAGAAGTATTGAAATCATTGAATAGGACATAGGTGACATAATGACCATACAATTTTAAAAATTGAGCCAGTTGAGGTGGTTCAGGCATCTAGTAAGGATGCCCCCTGAGCGCCTCCCTAGGGAGGTGTTCCAGGAACTAGGTGAAGATATCATATCTCTACACTTGCCTGGGAACATCTAGAGCAGATTAATGTCGTCTGGGAAAGGAAAGTCTGGGGTCCCCTGCTAGAGCGGCTGCCCCCGCGACGGTTTGGGAATATATACACTGTCACAATCATTTCATGAGATGTACAACATATGATATTCCAACTTTATGGGCAACAGTATGATCGTTCATGAAGAGTCATACATTAATATTGTACATACTATGTGTTAAGTGAAGTACATATTGATGCATCTAAAAAAAATGCATGGTTTTTCATAAAATTGCATAGTTGGTGGTAAGTAATGCATTTAAAAGATCATAAGTTATTAGGTTGTAAGGTACCAAAATGCAGAGAATCACAAGTAGACCAATATATCACATTATGAATCCTTACTACAGTTGATGGTTGAGGTGTGTAGTTGAGTGTATGTAGTCATAATGTATTATAAGCACCATCAGTCAATCTCTAATTATTACTAGTCAAGAGCATCCATAAGACACTTACATACATAACATGTATTATAAGCGACATCTTTAATGTGTTATGACTGTTTTTGAATTCAATATAGTGCATCAGAAAGGATTATGTGTGTTTATGAGTGTAGTCATGAAGCATTATAAATGCATTATAATTCACTATGAGTGCACTGTAGATGTCATCTTCATAAAATGTATTACCAAACTGTCTTTAAAGACAAACAACAAAGTCATGCAGTCATGAATGATCTGGAGTATTTGTATAGGGGCCCGAGGGTCATTGCAAACTAGCTTACATAAATGGGTGGATGTAATGTGTCTCTAGTGAAAACAGAACATTTAAGTGACACTGGGGGGCCTTAATTAGTCTTTAAAGATATCATTAATAAGTCCTGAACACATAAACAAACTGTCTTTTGAGGGTTAACAAAAAAATAAAAACCAGAGGTAACTCTTTACAATATCATATACTCAATTAATGCTTAACTAATGCATGACTCATGAGGATTCAATGCACGAATCCATGCAGGATGTATCATCAATACCTTTTGCTCAGCATTAACAAATTATCAAGTCACTACTGTATGACTCTGTGTTATTAGTTCACACAGATCACTGTTCACTGTTACTTCTTTACTTGACATGTGACAGAATTAGCTGGATTGCTCTTACATAAAATGTTATCTCAGGACCAGGCCTTTGCTCGGCTTCTCTGATAATTAAAAAAATAATAATAAGAAAATCATATTTCCCGGAAAATAAACCCAATGGTATTTTTGTTGTTGATACATTTACAACATAGTGGAACATGATTCATTTTATTGTATTTTATTGTGTTTTTCTATTGCTGGTGAAAGCAGTGAAGCTTAAACATGTCTCATCATTCTTCTCTCACTTATATTTTTGGTTTTAGCGCATCTTTCTCTGACGTGCAACAGTCTACTGGTCCTGACATAAACTTTTATGTAAGAGGGATCTTGCTATTTCGGTCACATTTTAAATACTGTATGAAGTAGCTGTGAACAAACATTGGTGTTCAGGGGAGTTAGCAGGTCAACAGTAGACGCCACATAGAAGTGGTGTACATCATCTGAAAGCTGGAAACCTGAAGGTTAATTTGAGATATGTGTGTGATGGGATATGTGCGTCAAAGTTTTCTTGTAAAAATATGAATAAATAATAAAAGTAAATAAAGTGTCTAAGGGCTTAGTAAGATTTATGAAGGGCATTCTCATACTCAGTTATGTCTCATACATTGTCGCAATAGTTTTTAAGTTGATACCATATGTTACACTTTGTTTGTTGCACAATTTAACCATTTTTCACCACTTGAGAATTGGTAAAAATGGTCAAAAATCCCTCCAAAGTACCACATTAAGACACCCAGACGTTGAGGATGTTGAGCAGTTCTGTTCTGTAAACTGCTCAGAAACCCCCTTTTTGTCAATATACCTATGGAAAGCCACCCACTCTCTTGATCGCCTAGGTTTCTAGTTTATGGTTGTAAAGTTTCATGAGGCTGTGATTGTCCTAGAGCTCACAACAGCTCATTTACACAGTGAGCTCAAGTTGAAGCTCTCATTACAATGAAATGACGGCTATGGGATCATCACACATGAATACAATCGGCCTCATTTTCACATCGCAAAAGTCGCAGAGTTCCAGTCAGACTCAATTTACGCAATTCAAGACAGTTTAAGGACCCCAGTATGCAGAAATGTTCAAATGCAAAATCTTAGAAGAGGCGAAAACAACGCATTTGTACTGCTTAAGAAAAAATTAATGCTTTTTGCACCAAACTCTATGCTACTCTGTTGGAAAAACAAGGACTTAAAACAATTCTCACACCTGTATAAACAGGAGATATGATTACAGCAAGCAAAAACTGTTTCTGTGTACATGTGAGCTGTACCTGACTGTTGTTCTAAGACAGACTTGAACATTTTTGAACCTATCTTTAAGTATTACCAGGTCCTAAATAGTTTCTGATTTGTCCACCAGAGGGACCTATTGCACTATGGAAACATTGGCCTGTGTTATGTACCAGAGTCAGACATAGCCTTAAATAATGGGTCACTGAGGAGGAGCAGGTGTAACAAAGTAAAACCAATATAAGTGGAACAAAACAAGAGCAGGACAAGACTCATTTTGTGTTCTAAACTCATATCTGCTTCCCTGAAGGATTTTAAGTCCGCAAGTGTTATGTGAGGACTCTCATGCCCCCCTGGAAATCCTGACTACAGAGGATCTGTGGCTTCAGGTGGGTCACAGCTACAGTCCTACAGGGACAGGAATGATTAAGGCATCTGACTGTGAAGAAATGTGACAAATTAGCTATCTTTTTGGCTCATTGCTCCTTGTGACCTCTAAACCTGCATCCCTTGTGCCACACTAATCAGCATAATGAATTAATCTGGCACGCCTGGCTCAATGGAATCAATTACTTGCAGAAGAAAAAAAAAACAACCAAATACGATCTGGCAAAAAACAACTAGCCCAGAGTAATTTATCTGGATGGTTACAGAGAGAACATTAAGGCAAAAACCTACATAACTTGTTTGATTATCATGCAGAGAAACTTATGATTAAAAATGAAATATCAATCATCATTTGATTTCTTTGTTATTAGAGCATTAGAGCATCAACAGCATTGAGCGAAGGGAAAGAGAGAAGATAAAATGAGAGCATAATAAGGCGGTGATGTGACAAACCCATCTGTTTTTCTGTGTGTGCGTGTGTGTGTGTGTGTGTGTGTGTGTGCGTGTGTGTGTGTGTGTGTGTGCGCGTGTGTGTGTGTGTGTGTGTGTGTGTGTGTGTGTGTGTGTGTGTGTGTGTGTGTGTGTGTGTGTGTGTGTGTGTTTATGTATAACTGTTGAGTCTTGTTTCCTCTCCCTGATTGTGTGCATGTTGTGTGCTTACTTCAACATTAATGAGCAGGCTGGAGATTTTCATTAAGGCCCCATTAGTACATCTTTTTCCCCTCTGGGCCCCATCTCTCCGCTCTCCCATTCATTCCTCTGATGCAATAACCATAAAGATAAAGACAAAGTAGCAGACATGGCATATCTGGCAATACTCAAACGTCAAATTTTGTCAGACGTCAGCTTAAAATGAGGCAGATAAGCAAAGTGGTGAGAATTAAATTATGACATATTAGCGCATTGATGAATGACATTTTAACAGCTACATAAATGTCCAAATTATATTAAATAAATAGGCATGGGACTGAGCCCTGGTCAAAAAGTTTTTTCTTAACTGACATCTGTGCACTGGCTTGGTTAGCATCTGCACACTCCTGACAAGCATGGCTGGGCAAACCTTTAAAAACCTTTCAAGCAGGCCCACCATGAAACGAGAGCGCTCTTCAAAACACTGTGGAAGCTCTGCACCTCCCCAGCAAGTCAACTGGCAGCAGATTTTTATCTTGGAAAACTCTGTTTTCACTCTTGGTCTTTCCAATCCATTGCGCATCTCAGACAGAAACGAAAAATTTGTCTGGCGTAAAAAAGAATCTTTCATTTGAACATCACTTAAAAATAACAAGTGTATTTCACCACAGGAGTTTACAGCTCGGAATGGATGTTGGATGCGCTTTCCTTACAGAACATAAGAGGGCAGTGGCTTTACATAAAGCACCACCGAAGCAGCTTCCAGATCACCTAGAACCTTTCAAAACACTTTGGAGGGGTAGACAGCACTCACATCTCTCTGTGCAGCCTGCGGTTTGTTTCACCTTCATGCAGCCTTGACCATATTACCAGCCATGACGTGACAGTAACACTGGTATTGTTTTCACCATGTGTGTGTGTGTGTGTGTGTGTGTGTGTGTGTGTGTGTGTGTGTGTGTGTTATCATGCCAAATGTGGTCCTGGAGACAAACACTGTAGTGGGTACTACTACTACTACTACGTACGCAGTTTTGAGCACTTTATCGAGTGTTTATATGTCTGTTTGTCTGTCTCCAGTCAGATTTTGTCACCACGATTATGTCACAACCGTGCCGAGACACAGTCACAAAACGTTACAGGTGTGTAGTTGAGATCAAAATGAAGGTTGCGTTCAAAGACGGGTGTGGTCCGATGAAGGAAGTAGGCAGACGTAGGCCCCCTCACACACACACACACACACAGACACACACACACACACACACACACTCACACACATATACATTTTATGGCTCTGTCCTGATTTGGTGAAATGGCCGTTATATAAGTAATATAAAACCAGCATCGGTTTTACTACTCAACGTATGTTCCCTTTGCTGAGGAAGATGGAAGATACAAATAGCAGTAGTCCTTTGTTGCATTGAGAGTGCAGGAGACAAAATGTCTGTCTGTGCTGTCTGTTCACATTCAAGTTGAGCAAATAAAACATTTCCTGTCGGAGAATTTAGGATAGAGGGGAAGACAAGAGAGTGGGGGGAAACGGAGTGTGTAAACCCACATAGGAGTAGGAATTTCAGCAGTGGACGACAGATAATCTTGGAGTGTTAAGATAAATATGGCTTAAAACAGTACAATGTCCGGTCACAGAAAAGAGAACACCACACAAATGTAACCACATTAGCAAATGCTGTGGGTCCTGTTCGTCACAAAATACAGTCACACAGCCCAAACCCCATTTACCACAGCAAGGAATCATACTGGTTGTCTGTGGACAAAAAAAAAAACATTGTCTTGGGAGTCTGTCTAGACATGTCTTGATCAGTGGCTGCTTTCAATCATATTCATCCTCAGTATCAGGATTAGGATGAATCCCACCACTGCATTTGCTTTGTTAATGCGCACACATGCCATGCCCAGATTCCTGCTGGAACATGTTCTGTGACGACAGGACAAATGAATGGTACAAAAGAACAGTCAGTGTTGAAATCAAATTCATTGCCAGTATCTCATTGCAGTACCCGAATATAATTTTTTTCACATACTTCTACTTTTAGCTTATTCTAAAATCAGTGATTTTTGAAAAGACAATAATTATAGCGTAGCCTATAGTTACTCAGGAAGATATTGCTCGCCCATTTGCTTTTATTTTCTACCCTTGTAAGGTAAAGTGAAAAAGACGTTTCTTACAAGGAGAGTAACAGTAATCCCTTTTTAACAGGATTGATGAATTCAAAAGACATTGGTTGAAATTTATAATTAAATGGCTACAATCAAGGTTCGTTTTTAATAGCATAAAACTGATCTATAAAGCCTATAACTGCTGATAAATATATCATCGCAATGCTTTACAATGGGTGCCATATCAAAACGTGGTTTAGACACTTCGCAACAAAATCAATTTTTGTTTTTAATTGAAGAGAGGGTGAATTAATTCAGTACTGCTTGAATAAAATAGTCTAGTATTCTCTCCCCCGCTTTTAGAGCATATCAACGGACAGTCACTCACACACACACTTACACCAACTTTTATCACGTCATTTGTGCATTCAGACAAATCGTACAGTAGTGGGATACAGTGCAGTGATTTATCAGACTTTGAGAGCCTGGTTGGCAGGGGGGAAACATACTTAGAAGGCATTTTAAGTGGCCTTGACAGATGAGAGCCACTGTGTTAGCAAGCATTCCTCGTTCAAACCATCTCAGGACAGTGTATCCATGCATAAACACAACAGCACACAAGTGGATGGATACAGATTGATTAATAAACGCTAATTTGTGAATTAATGCATATTAAGTTGTTTACAGTGTCCTTAATGAGAGCACAATAGCTATTCAGGGTTTAGCTCAAGTATGGCAGGGCCAGATTTGGGACGGATTACAAATAAATGCAATTGGAACTGGCAAATTGTTCAAAGCAAAGCAGTCTTGTCCCTGGTACAGTGTGGAACCCAAAGCACAGAGAACAACATATACTGTACAAGTCTTTGAAAAGTAGTAGAAGTCAGTACAGGACAAATTATCACTCTCAGATCAAAGATCAAGAAATCCACTTGACCGGCTTGACCTCCAGCTGTCAGCATGTGAGGGTCTTTGGAGGGACAGGGGGATGTGAATAAGAATGTGTGTGCATGCCTGTGAATGTGTGTAGCCTGAGATGTGTGAAAGTGAGAAATGGTGTAAACAAGGACACACTCTGGCATTGATGGGAAGCACCTGCTAACCGATATCGTCAACATTCCAGTCCAACCAGCGCCACCTTTTGGCAAGAAAAATCACAGCAGCAGCACTGCAGTAACTGCAGGTCAACATGTGTGGAACTGGTCTGACAAACCAGCTTTTCCCTGTGGAAAGTCTGCAGCCTGTTAAATCTTTAATGAGTGAGTTTTTGAGTGAGTTACTAGGCAGAGAGTCATCACCCTTATATGTAGAATATTTATGTGATCATTATATCGTAACTTTTTCATTGGTATAACACCCTAGTGCAAATCAATGTATAACTGCTTTCGACCCATTCCTCTTAGCCCTCCTTTGGTTGGATCCATGGTGGGGTCTGAAGGGTACAGACATGCATTACTGTGATACTTTAGGACATTTTGAAACTCCAAGGGCCGTTGAAGTTGCAATAATTGAGTTTTTTGGCCATTTGGGGGCAGGAAACCAATGCTGAGATATTATCACCTTTTCAGCCAACCAACCAACCAACCAACCAACCAACCAACCAATCAATCAATCAATCAATCAATCAATCAATCAATCAATCAATTAATCAATCAATCTGTTAAAATATATGATGTTATTGTGTAGTTCTCCCTGAGCCTCTTGGTGCTGGCCGGTCGTATCCGGTACATTCTTCCTGACCTCAACAGGAAGAAAAGGCTGTTGTTTGGGTAGTTGGGCTCTTTAATGATTCTAGACTTCTTATTCTTGCAACGTCATCCTTTAGAGCACTGCCTATTGTATGTTTACTTTAAAGTGGTTATGGCTAAAAACATGAGTACACAAGTTCCATCTTTGTAGTGTGTGGTTACTGCCATCTTCACTGTGTGCATGCTGAGTTTTGACAAGTGACAATGCAACTGGTTCTGCAGTGTTTGGAAGGCTATGGGCTATATTAGGCTATAGGCTGTAGGCTATAACAACTGGTACTGAATTCATTAACTGGATATTTTAACAACAGGATCATGGTTACACATGATTTGATAAAAACACCAACAAGGCTGTTCTTCTGCATCACATTGTGTATAGGATGCAATGAGGTAGGCTAATCAACTCAATCATTTTTAAACTGAATGTACTAATTTTTACCCAGATCTGTTCAGTTTTTACCTGTTAGAGGGCCACATAGCCACGCATCAAGAGAAAATAATAGACAAGCCGTTTTAGACGGGTCTGCTTTGGTCTTGACTAATTTATTAGAAAAATATCCGTCTTTTTGACAGGTAAGTGCTTTACTATGCTTACCTGCTAGTTTCTAACCTTGTCTATCTGCTGTTTGGAGCTGGGCAAGTGTCATGGATTTAGTCTGTTGAGGCTGGAAGTAGGGTTGCAAAAGGCCTGAACATGTTAAGTCTTTATTATTATTCCAATCAGTTTTGATTATATTATTATTATGTTTCAAGTGTTTTATGATATTTCAGTTAACCAGCAGATGGTAGCATTAAGTAAAGTACACAGCTTCTAACTTGTTAGCACTTTCTGCTAGTTTTGAGCTAGCTGTTATCATATGGGTTGTAGCTTGATTGAGCATTATCTTTGAGGTGTTTTAATTTACCTATTTCCATTCATTGTTTATTGTAAAGGATTTATTTTGTAAATTAGTTATTCACTTTAATCTCTAAGTTTGATACAGCCCAACTTGTTGGCTCCACCTTTCTCTTAACTTGCTAGCTCGCTAGTCACCACTTATTACTTGATTTGACTGCTCATGATATGGTAAATACAGCCTGAGCAAATTACCATACATTAACATTTTTTTCCCATTATTTCCTGTTAGTTCCCATATAAGCTTTCACCTTGCAGTATAACCCTAACTGGAAATCAAGTTGATGAGAGTGCTGACAGTGAACTAAAAGACGAATGGCCTTAGAACAAAAACAGTAAACTGAAAGATGCTAAGACACTCTGTATAGTTGAGTGGGTGATAATTGTGTGTGTGCATCAGTACAGGTGACCCCTTTCACATTACTCGTAGTCATTTAATCCATTTGTCAAAACATCCATTAGTGCAGATTTAAATGTACTTATGATGGAATAACATATTCAAATTCAGTTGTTCAACTGCAAAGTGTGGCCTATATCTGGATTTTTTGGGTAGACACACATGGCATGAACACTTAAAAGTATTCTCATCAATGGGTTTGTATGATATCTTACGAAATATGAAATTCTGTTTTCAGTTTTGAAACATTGAGTGGTATGCAATCTTGATGGTTAAGTTTAGGCATCTTAAGGTAACAGATGAAGGTCGTAGTTAGACTTAGTACTTTGGGGACACAAACTCCGAAGTCCTGTGTTTTGGGACCCATCCACCGCCCCCTACGAGGTGCTTTTGTAATACGTCACATGATTTCCTTCTTTTATCCAAAAGTAATTTCTACAGTAATGAATAGGCTACGTGGATAAATCCATTGTCCTTGGCATATGAAGGAATTCATGTACTAGTATGCATAAGATAAAAGGAGAGGACAGTTGAGAGGACTGTTAGGACAAAGAGACATTTCAAGATAATGGAAAGTGTGTCACAATGAGCATGCTGAGGCCATAACACTACCGCTCATTTGTGTGTTTAGTCAGTTTAGAAATATGTCATGGTTATTGAAACAGGCTATCTTAGACACTTGTCATTCATTTCCACATGAGCAGATTCCTACATATACCACCTTACTGTGGCAAAGCAAGTGCGGGCAGGTACAGAGGATAATACTTGATGAAAGGAAATGGCTCTTCAATTGTGGCTTTGTTCATGACAGCTACCAAACTGATAATCACATCAGGAAGCAGGAAGATGCAGAAAAGATAGAATCACTATTTACCCAATTTATGCATTTCAAAGGAAATTGGAAAAAACTTTTCAACAACTGTGCGACTCACTCAAAATAAAATAGTATATATACATATGGTTACAGCTTTTTGGTGAAGATATTGGGTCTGATTAGACATATTGTAAATATCCAGACAATTAAGTAAATAAAGTGTCCTTTCAGGTGAAAAAAAACAACCTTGTGTGTGTGCCTGTAAAGAGAACATTTGATCATCCCGCTTCGCTCCAAAGTTGCGACTGCTTCCCATGTGTACACCTAGCTAATGTTTTATCACACATTGTATTCCATATTGAGTCACATAAATCACTGTGACCCAAGTGACTACAAAGAGCAATAATAGCAATATCATGGAGTTCTTTGTTATTATTGCAGGATTCTTTTCTTGAACAAACTAAACTATTTGTGCCACTCTGGAAATATTGGGTAAATTGGCACTTTTAACTGTTTTCCTCTTTTATCTCTTCATCTGTTTTCACAGTTCCTCTTCTTGCTGTCTCATGACCGGCACAAACCTTTGTCTGAATACCCCCGTCTCTCTGATTGACACCAGTGAGCTTATTAATGTGTGTGTAGTAGTCCATGCCTGTGTGGTTCTGTACTTGGGTACTAGATTGTGCATATATGTGTGTGTTTATGTGTGCTGACAGTAGATTTTGAGCAGAACTGGACAGCCCGTCTGTTGCTGACAGGAGAGTTACTCCCATGTCAGTTCCTGAAGAGGGAGTGCTGATATAACAAGAGGTCTGAGTGACCTTGATTCAACCAAAGAACCTGATGAAAAATATTTTGGAACTATGACAATCTTGCTGGTCTGTGTGATTCACAAGCATAAGTTGAACAAATACAGAAATACTTTTTAGTCATGGTGCTTGCTTCCTCACAGACTAGTTCTCTGGTAAAATGATTCATGTCTTGGTAGTTGATGTTGATTGAGAGCAAAACCAAAAGGTCGTCACATGAAACCCTGATGATGCTGAGTAAAGTAAATGCGTAGGTGTTTGTTCTTTAAAGAAATGCACAATTAAAACCACATCTGTCAAAGGGGTGGAGGCATGTTTTGCATCTAAATGTTACTGACGCAATGTGCATGTTGCTACTTGCTACATGACGTATCTGTGTGTTTGGCACAGGTTGGGTTTTATTAAGAAATACTACAAGACCTAAAGAGTAATGCAGATATATATACAGGTGTGTGTGTGTGTGTGTGTGTGTGTGTGTGTGTGTGTGTGTGTGTGTGTTTGCACACATTCACCTACTTTATTTCGCAAAAAACACTGTTTAATACCAGTGTCACCCCGGGCACAGCGCAATTAAAATCCAATACTCTCCAGGAGTCCATAACATGCAGGGTTTACTGACAGGGAACAGAACCCTAATGGCCAACAGAGAGTACAGCAACAAAATGATGGAAAAAATGATCACAGAGGTTGCACTGCTGGCAAATGTGAACATCTTTTAGATGCACAGACAGGCAGCTGTGAAAATGACTGTCACTTCAGCTCAACAGATATTCAAAAGATATACACACATATGTAAATTCCTCAGAGGGGAATCATGCTGTTATTTTTCAGAAGCAATGAAACATGTGGTTTGATGGAGTGACACTAAAATAGGCTCGTAAAAGTATGTATCTTTTAAATTTAGACTACATAACTGATGATAGAGCTGTAATGACAGTATGTGTAGAGACTAAGTCTAAGGGCCACATGGAATGATTTGGGTGTAGTCACATTTTTAGAAAATGTCATGTAGGTGTCATTAAGAACATGACTCATAACACAACTGTTATATATACTGTATATATCATTGACTATGATAAGCCACTGATAGAAATGATCTGGTAAAGTCCCTTACTTCCACTGAAATTAGGTAATTTATCCTCTGCAGTGATGTAGTCTTTGCTTTCTTCTCACTTTAATGCTAACTTTCACTTTTAGACCAAAAATCCTCATGTTTGCAGAGTTAATTGCTCTTACGGAAGTGACCGTCTGATGAACTTTTCTGTTTAAACATTGCAGCAAAAGGCTACATGTAACATAGCAGCAACATAACAGAGTAAATGGATCAAAGGGAAATAAATATGGTAATTGAAAGTGAGCCATGTTGCCATACTGTAAAAAATTTAAACAGGCTCCCAGACCAGTTGGATTGGTTTTGAGTAACAGAGATTACAGATCAGGCAGGTTTTTTTTACTGTAATATAATCAGATACATTAAACAGTGATGGAACTAAGTATAATCTCTCAGTATGGAAGCAGTGGCAATTGTCTTGGTTCAATCCTTTTTGTCATTTAGTAAATGTTGATAATTTTGGGTGCTTTCACATCTGAGCTGTTTGGTCCGTTTTAACCGAACTGGTGCATTTCGTCGGAGCGTGCGGTTGTTTTGGGGTGGTGTGAAAGCTCTTTCGAACTGGTGCAGACCAAACAACCAAACTCTAGTCCACCTGAAAACATCGGTCTTGGTTTGCTTCTAAGTGAGAGAGAGAGCTCTAGAGTTTGGTTTACTTGAGGTGCAGGTCCATAGAAAGTAAACCATAGTAATCTCTCTCACATCAGGGTTTGCCTTATCCTTTGGTACCATCTCACTTGTCTCATTCGAAGAATGAAATGATCGGAAACATGCTTTCTTGTATATATGTATATTTGATTGCTAGAAACTCCAAAGCAAAAGCAGAAAATCAGAGATCGCATATTTTCTGTAAGGGTGACACAGGTGGACACAATCAGGCAATCAGGGAACACAGCAGACCGATGACACAGGAGGAAGAGCAAGTGACCTGAAACGAGAGGAGGATTACTTTTCAAAATAAAACATGAATTTCACAGGACAAAAAAAACAAGACAGGACACCTCCCACCCTGGTGTGACAATATTTGATATTGGTCCATTATTTCTCATAACAGAAAGTGTCGGCAAATTTCACTTGGATATTCTGTCCAATAAACAAGTCAGTTGGTGTAAACAGTCTAAATCTTTCTTCTTCTTCTTCTTCTTCTTCTTCTTCTTCTTCTTCTTCTTCTTCTTCTTCTTCTTCAATTTCCCTTGCTCCCATCATCATTAAAGGGAAGTCTGTGACTGTTCAGCAGTACAAATACTTGGAAACCATCCTGGATGATAAACTTACATTTGATGCCAACACTGATTTTATTTAGAAAAAGGTAAAACAAAGACTCATTTTCTTAAGGAAGCTTAGAAGTTTTAGTTGACAAGTCTCTGTTGTATGTTTTAATTATTTTATTGAGTCAATTTTAACATTTGTTATGCCATAAAGTTACTGATTAAATTGAGATTATCTTTGCTACCTATCAACAGCCACACAGTAAGCTCAGGTTATCTTTTTGCATTCCCAAACCCAATACAAAGTGAGTTTAATTGTCTTCGCTCAAGGCAGAGGTTTTACCTCCCAAGGTGACAGATGAGATCATGTATTGAGTCAGCTATATTGGTTGTTTAAACAAAATGGGAATTGGCCTGTGTTTTCTTTACTTCAGCTGCTTCCTTTGATGGTTGTTGTGACGTGACGAAAACAGTGCTGTTAACTTGTGTAATGGTGTTATTGAGTTTTTGTCTATATTGTTGTATTTTATATCCGTTTCTATCGACTGCTGTTTGCATACCAAATTACATCTTGGGGACATTCAAGCTTTACTCTATTCTTCTCTCTTTTACTGTGAAATTCCACTCTGACATTGACTAAATTACTGCATTTAACACTGCCAAGTGCAACCTACTGTATATGGCAAAATTTGATAATTAAACCTCCCTTAATTGTACAAGTTTTTACGCTCACTTAAGGTGGTTCTTGCCTTTGTCGAAAGAAGTTAATGTGCAAAATGGGATATGGAAACACCTTCACCGAATAATGACGTAGGAAACATTTAACTCATATGACTGATCAACTGTTTCTGCTGTCAGCGTCTTCTCGGATGATTGGATAAACCATCTGACTATCTCTTGCCGTCAATCAGGAGAAGAGAGACAACATATTTTCCATTGAGAAAAGCCTTCAGTACCTTCTCTCAATTAAAAAAAATACTCTCCAGGTCTGATAAAACTGATGCTACTGCAGCATCTAAGCAAAACCTCTTTAAGAACCACAGTTATTGTTCTGAAGGAACAGTTCCCTACTACATCCATGCTCTTGTGTGATCGTCACCCCCTCTACCCCCTCAACTGCCAGTAGCTCCTCAGTGGACGCTGATTGGCTGGCTCTCTTTCAATCTAACCACAAACACTTTACTTGGAGCTTTACAAGATGGGTTTTTAGTAGGTGATCAAATGTGTGCTTCAATCAAGATTGTTGATAGATTGTTTTGTTTTTATGAGTGGTTTTGAAAGTGGAGTCCAGGGACCTTCAGGTGATTCCGCCCCAAAAATGAAGACTTTCATTGTGTGGACCATAAACATGACCCTAAAATGCAACTACACTATTGTTGCTAAAGAAATTGTAATATTAAAATGTAGTTTTAGGAGCTAACCATTTCTTAGCATGTCAATAAGTGTAGGCAGTAAAACCACTAAAGGGTTGTTGATCAATATGAACGCTATACCTTGTATCCATATCAATATATGATATGATTACAACAGGGTTAGTGTTGTTTGTGTTTAAAGCTACAACAAACAATACATGACTTCACCTGAACCTGCGCCCTGGAGCTTTAGTGCCACAGACAGCAAGTGCTGCTGCCAGGGTCACTTCTAAACGCCGCCCTGACGGAGGAGGCAACGACTCGAAAGACAGGGAACTTCAGAAAGCTGGTTGCCTCAGTATATGCCATAGGCTGTATAAATGTGGGATTCCCCCCCTCCCGTGGATCACACACTTGACCAACTGCGCCGCACAAGAGTCTGATGGGTGATTTGAATTCAGCGATCCTCTGTGGGTAGATGTGGTAGTTGTGGTGAAGGTTCTATACGTGTGTGTGCGTGTGTTTGTGTGAATGTGCGCTCCTAGAATAGAAAGCCAAAGGAAGAAGAAGAAGAAGGAGAAGAAGAAGGAGAAGAAGAGAGAGGCGGGATCGGTTTTTGTGCCTTGTTGAAATCCCGTCTGTAACAGATCGTTTAGCACTTCGCGCTGCCTTTGTGGATCTGATGGATCAGTGGATGTGATGCCCGTTTATATCATCGACCGAAAAATCCCCGACACATCTGGTAAGTCGCTCACTTATAATGCCATCTGCGTCTCCGTCTATGTTTGTGTGTGTGTGTGTGTGCGCGTGTGAGTGCATTCTTTTTGCATGTGTGCGCGTGCCGGCATGGGGCAGCGTGCACTAGTTGATCATGCCACCCCCTTGGAATTCCCAACGTGCAACAGGAGATGAAGATCTGCTGCACATTTAACTGCGTGCTCACACCGCGTGTGTTGCAGCCGAATATTTTTTATCATTGGAGTCTTTTGCATTTGGTCATATCAGAAAACACCACTTCCAGTAGGCTATTACATCTGGGTATCCTAAGCTTACTTTGTGGATTTGGTTTACTGTATACAGGCTACCAGCTGTAGCCTAAAGAGAGTAGGTGGTATACCTTTAAAAGTTACTTTTTCTATCCCATTTATACAATCAGAAAAGCCATTAGGAGAGCAATTTAAGAGGTGGGCTTCATTTCAGCTATATCACAGCACCTTTGGGCACCAAGTCGCCTCCTCCGAAAAAAATGATTTTTTAAAGGGATTTAAGTCTTCAGTGAGCAGCTCCCACACCCATTGCTGAAAATCATATCCCAGAGAAGGTGTTGTTTTAAGTTAAAGTAGGTCACATTCCTGTACCTATTCAAACTCAATTAGATACATGCCATGCTCATGGTCCTCCCAGATGTAGGTTGTAAAAAAAAAAGTGACTTTGTGCAAGTAGTCATGCGTTTACTTGACTATGTTTGCGTTTACAGACACATGGGCTGGTTTTCAGGCTTCTCTTAGAATTTAGAAGGGGTTAGTAAGTTCCCACAAGACATGGGGACTGTTTACGTTTCAGATATATCATAACAGACAAAAAAAAACTCAAAGAGCTTTGACACACCATCCAAAATATCAGAGCCACATCGTGAAATTAAAACCGGTGACTGCGTCCTGCAACAGGAGCAGTCACACCAGCAGCAGAAATGACAGCTCACCTTACAGATTACTCACACCCATGCAGCATTTGGCCTTCCTCCTTCGCAGAGCAGACATCCTTAAGGGCATCAGTGTCACACACTTACTGCACTAACAGGTTCCTTAATTCACCCAGAAGCCATGTTGAGCGGGAACAAGAACTTTAAATGTGTACAAATCCTGTTTCCTCTTGAGTCATAAATATAAGTAAAGAAACAAAGTAGAAAGCATTATCTATGAGTGCTACATAAGTGCATGTACAGTAAGTGCTCTTTAAGATTCATACCTAACATGCCTCTGTTCACCAAAATGTGATTTAGGACCTCTCAGTGTCCAGTGTCCTTCTCTGTTATTACGTCTTTCTTTCCCGTCAATCTAATGTTCATTTTCACACATTCCTTCACTCCATTTTAATGTCCCTTTTCCTTTTCAATAAATTTAACAGGCGTTTTCATTTCTTGGCATGCAGTGTACCAGGATTCGGGCAAATTAATATAATAAACAGCCTCTCCAATGCTGACATGCATGCACACATGGTTTTATTAGACCTGTGGGACCGCTGTCACGATGATGTGTTTGCTTGCACAAAGAAAAAAAAAGTTTCACAAAGTGTCTGCCCCCTCCTGCAGCCAACCAGAGGGAGGTTGACAGGACGTTCTGTGTCAGTCTCATCTCCTGCTGTTTGGCCAGCAATCTCTCAATTTCTTCCCATATTTTCAGTTGCCTGTCGTAGAATGACATCCTTCAAACACAAACACTGCAAAAAGGAAAGATATCCATTACTGTGCATGCAGGGCCACCACTGTCCTATAATAAATCTAATGATAATGACGTAGAGTGAAGTCATACACGCTATAGTGCTGGTGTGGAGTTGGGATAGAAGCCTGTTCGGAGCTGTGGTTGGTGGATACAGTAATGGCCAATTACCAGCCTGGATAATGACTGTAACCGGGAGAGTTTACCTTACATTATGCTATTGTTTAGTCATGAAGAAGAATGATAGGGGATTTGATATTCACTGTGGTTATTACCGTAGGTGATGTCATGTATCTGTGGTTGTCTACCGGTTCAAAGGAAGTAAAGAGACTTTGTCCTTTGGTCGGGTAGCGCTCTCATCTCAGCTAGCTTGCAGAGAGACCCACCCATCTGCACAGACGCCTCATGACACAAGCTTGTAAAAGCGTGTGTGAGAGCATGGCTGTGGTTGTGTGTGTGTGCCATGAATGCACCAGTGTGTGCGTGTGCACGCCTTCTGTAGGGGATTAAGGATTAATTGCCTTCAGAGATAGACTTAACTGCTTGTTACATGAACTTTGTAAAGTTCTCACTTGGCCCCAGAGAGGAAAACAACCCTGTATAGTAAGAAGCTGGGGGAAGGTCGCTCTTTTTTCCCATTCTTCAGAAGTGTGTGTTTTTTGTTGTTTTTTCCCATCCGGGGTGTACTGCCACTAGAGGGTAAGAACTTCCACTTTTCTCACCTTTTGCTCCAGGACCGATTCAAAAAAAACAAAAAACTATTTTTTTCTTTTTCACATTTTCTTTCTTGTATGCTACCGGGTGTCTTTTATCTCCCTTTCACTCTTTTATTTCTTTGTTCAGCTTGTGCCTAAATAGCCTGGAGATGTTATAGCTGTTTGCTTTATTAATGTCAAAATGTATATGTTTCGATAGCATGTTGCTAAAGTACCAAGCTCCTCACATTTCTTTAGAATTAGATTGTTTAATGTTGCTGACAAAATGAAAATGGATGTGTTAAAGACAATTTATTTAGATTTTTTAGCTCATGTTTGATTCTTATATAAACTATTCTTGAGTTCAGTGCCTTTAAGTCCCCTTCTTTCCTTTTGTTTGGGGGTACAAATAATGGTTATTTTCATTAGAAATAAATTGATTGATAAATCAGTAAAATCAGTTAGAAAATCAGAAAATCATTCTCATCGCCCACTCATCTTTTAATTGCTTATTTTGTCCGACCTAAAGTCCAAAATTACTTAAAAAGTAATATAAACCAGATTAAAGCAACACTTTCTCATATTTAAGAAGCTGCAACCAGCAAATGTTTAGCCTGTGAGATGATGATTAATTGTTAACCAGAATTGTTACTGATTCATTTCCTGTCAGTCGACTACTCGTTTCAACTCTACCTTTGTGATTTTCCCCTCTCCTCAGGTGAGTTGATACAGCTGGCAGCTGAAGGAGGAGACCCGATAATGACAGAGACAAACCCCCCCAAGTCAACTAAGAAGCCCCGCTGGACCTCCCTAGAGGTCGGCCTCATTACCATCGTCTCCTTGCTTTTCATCGTCATCGTTGCCCTCATCATCCTCTTTGCCACACAGAAGAGTGGTAAGTGCTGAAGGAACGAGAGTACAAGTGATAATCAGAAGAAAACCGGAGTGGCTCTGAGAAAAACACACTCATGATGATGAACATATGGTAAACCTGATAAAAAAAATATATTGTGTCATGTAATTAAAAACATTATTTAGGAGCCATTCAGCATAGAGGACATTCTTTGTTTTCCTTTTCATCTCAATATTAAGTAAACCATTCAGCACTTTTAAAGCTGTGTACATGCACTAACCATAACTTCAAGTTGAGTTTGTGTTTAATGGCAAGCGTGAAGGAGTGTGCTTAAGAGCAGCATTTTGTTCAAGTGAATTGGAGACACTCGAGCTGTGAGATTTGAAAGCATAGTGCAAAAGTACAACCACTGAGCCAGGAAGAAGAATGTAGTATGCAAAGGTCCTTTTCAGAGTTTCCGTACCACAAGACATGGTGTTATTTTAAATGTCAGGCTTTTGTGTATATTATAAAGAATCGTGTATCTAATATCTCGCTATATACGTCACAAAATTCACAGTATGACAAATGGATAATTTAAAATGGCCAGAGTGAAATCGATCAAACACACCCACCCATCTTTCCTCGCCATGGGAAACCAATTGAACCCGCTTTACTCCAATCAATCTTACAATATGAGCATCATATGGGTTTTCTAATCATTAATATCCTGACTTGGATATCAAGTTTATTAAACTGGAACCGACACAAAATCTTTGTTACATACCACTATGATTTATTAATTACTAGTAAGTCCAAGGACGACGGAATACTGTGCTGTGTTCAAATAAAATCTGTTTACTACATAAACACACATAATAAATAGCTTATTTAATGATCTACAGATTAATTATTGACAAATGGTACAACTAGGAAGTTCAGGAGGTCAAGTATGCAAAAAAACAAAAACAAAAAAAGCTGATCTAATGATACTTAAAAAACGGTTGGGTTAACATACATCATGTGTTTGTGTGTTGTGCTATTATTATCTTCAGCAAGCTTGTGCTTAATAAATGTGTAAGATGCCATGTCAGGAAAAATAAGAAAGTTTAATGACTATGTTTCTACCTATGTGTGCACTCAACCACGTGCACATCATGTGCGTTCACATATAATGCATGAAGCAGTGTTTTTATGGTTTAATGATGGCACCTTTGGGCATGATAGCTCACTATGCGTGCGTGTGTTTGTCTAAGTATATGTCAGACTTAATTTGATTAAGATTTTAGCACCTTAATGATTCCTGACAGAGTTAAAGCAACACTTCTAAGCAGTTAGGGGTGTAAGAAAGTTGGGATAGCAATAAAATAAAGGACAAGGAAAAGAGGAAGGTGAGTATGAGCATTTTACATGATGACTGATGAGTGTATAAAATCCTACTGAATAATGATTTTCTTTGTGTTTTTCCATAGATGAAATATGCACCACAGCTGACTGCACACAGTCAGGTAAGCATTGCTAGTTTGTTTGTGTGTGGAAAAGTCTGATGCAGAATCCCGGGTATTTCAGACATACTCTGGGGAAATTGCTTCTTCAACTGGGAATATATTGCCTCTAAGTCAAAACAATAATTAAACATAAATAGGGTTATTTTTCTTAGATTACCTCTGAACCTATAAACACAACAACACAATTAAATTAGTAAAAAGTAAATCAGAGTGCAAAGGGTGCAGGAATGATTATTGAATTTTAACATAACCTTTTTTATGTACATGCAGTTCTTGGCAGTATATACAGTGTGCTTATAGTCACATTTACAGTGATTATATCATTTACATGTTAAAAAATAAACCATACAAATATATATTATTGACAGGTACAGTGGGGTTGTGTAACTCCAGCATCCCAGCATATTTTTCATGAAAAACACTACCATAGAAAATGAAAGATTTATAACTCTTCCGCTAGTTTCCAGCAATAGACGGCCATTCATTTCCAATGCATTGTGGGGAACCAAAGTCCCAATTCAGTCAGATCTGACAGACAGCCTGTCACAAGAGATCTCCCAGCTGCCTAATGTGATTTAATTGCAGCCAAAAAAAGCTCACACATTTCCAGGACTTGTGTCAAACTTAACCCAATTAGGGTTTGTTATAGTGTATTACTTTTGCAAACAGGTTTATATGAATGTGTTTTTCCAAGTACGGTATATGGATGTTTTTGTAATTAAGCTTATTTAGGTCAAACAACGTTACATTAAAATGCGTTTTTGGTCATAGTATGTTATTTGTTGCTACTAGAAGACCATGAAAAAAATTCTATAGTAGATTAGCACAAAGACAAAAACAGTTGGAAACTGTTTGCTTGGCTCTGTCTGAAATTAACAAAATCCACACTTTGTAAAACACACAAAACAACACATTATATGCAATTTAGTGTAAAACAGACACTTTGCTGTTTTACAGGAATTATATGCCAAACTATTTATTGACCAGGCACACTGATTTCCTGGAGTATCTGCTGGTTGCCTGGCAACCTCAAAGTGATGACAAGACTGCCCCTCACCAAGAAATATTCCAGCATATAACATCCCATAACGTCACAAGACTACGTATACTACTACATATTAAAAAAAAAATTAGACATAATGTTTGTGATCTAAAAAGTAAGCTTAGTGACTTTAGAGGTGCTGGCAGTTCTCCCTTTATGTAGTGTTTATTCTGAGCTAAGCTAACTGGCTACTGGCACATATGCAAGTGGTACTGGTCTTCTTATCTAACTCTTAGGAAGAAAGCAAATAACCATATTTCCAAACTATAAAATGATGAAATGTCAGGCATATCAGACCTCCTCCCTACACATGTATAATTATATGGTTGTCCATAGAACTGTTATGAACGTTCATGTGCGTAGTGCCATACCACCAAGGCTTTTGAGATAATATATTTTGATTGATTTCACATCATACTCCTATATCCTGCGGTATGTTATAGTTTCTTCAGAGCTTGTTTATACTCTGTCCATGCAGCGTCTCGCCTCATTGAGAACATGGACGCTAGCGTGGATCCTTGTGACAACTTCTACCAGTACGCCTGTGGAGGCTGGCTGAAAAAGAACATCATCCCTGAGACCAGCGCTAGATACAGCACTTTTGACATCTTGCGAGACGAATTGGAAGTAATTCTCAAAGGTCAGACACCTACACACACACACACACGCGCACACACACACACACACACACACACACACACACACACACACACACACACACACGCACACACACACAAACAAACATAAACACACACACACACATGCACACACACACACAAACAGAGATCCAAATACAGATAGAAGGAGGGACTCATTTGTGAAAGTTGTAGACCTGCGGTGCCTACATTTGATTATTAATATCACTTTTAGTCCATGATTAAGAGTTGTGACGCAATCTAGAATGTTCTAGTCTTTTGCTGTCCACTTCCTTTTTAAGAGGAGAACAGCTTGATTCAGTTGCTCGAGACTGTCCTTTAGGGACTGCAGCTCTAAACATATCACAGATGCCACAGGAGTTAGGCTTCAGTAATACCATGTGAAAGGAGAGGTTGTCAACAGAAGTAGCATTATTAGTGTGTGTGTGTGTGTGTGTGTGTGTTTGTCTGTATGTGTGTGTGTGTGTGTGTGTGTGTGTGTATGTGTGTGTGTGTGTGTGTGTGTGTGTGTGTGTGTTTGTGTGTGTATGCTTGTGGACATTGCTTTCAGGGTATTTTTGAAAGAGGTCAACACACAGTAGTGAGAAAAATCATAATTGCGAGTTTGTATGCGTGTATCTAAGGAGGTTTGCCTGCTTTCAGCAAGCATTAGAGTCTTGTTAGTGTTCTTGTGGCATGGTAGATAAAGAGAGGGTCAAGTTACACTGCGTATGTGTGAGTGCTGTTGTTTTGTGTGTGTGTGTGTGAGGGTCCATACTTCACCTCATGTTTTCTGCCAGAAGGCCAGTCGAGTCCTGCGCAGCAGGTGCTAAATCTTCATGGGGCACAAACCTTCCACGGACAACCAAAACTCCTCATTTACCATAAATGTATAATTTATTTGCCAGTCCTTTGCACTATAATAACGACAGTGCAGATTGGCTGCAGGAGAAAGAGAGTGATTCAGAGGGGTGAGAGAGAGATTGATCTTTGGGCGAAAGGGAAACCAAGGTTTAAGGTGCAGTCTGTCTTCTGGACTCAGATAATTTTTCACTACCCTCAAGGAATTTATCTCTCCAATCTTCAGGGAAAAACATAGTCCTCTGTCTTGGGACACATTTTTTTCTTTTGCTATCTACCCTTATGATGACATAACGAAAGATAAAACCTAAGCATGGGTTGTAATACCCAGTTTTTAAAAGGATAGTGAACCTATCAAACATCTTTAGGCAACAAATTGATCACTTTTTTTCATGAACCTTAGATTTTTATTTGTGTACTGACAGCTCTTGCTGCCCTCATTTTCCTTTTACTTCTTGATAAACAACCTTTTAAGGATCAATATAACATTCATTACGGTTTAGGGAGTGCTTGTAATGTTGTCAGTATTCATGCTTGCAGTTGTAAAAGTGAATCTTCATTCACTCTGTGAAGTGTAATTATAATATGTGGGTTATTGGAATTCTAGTCCTTCACGGTTATTAGCTTGTACATGAGAGTCTGTATGATTCAGAGATCTCTAATTAGATTTTCTAACAAACAGGACATGTCAGTATAGAATTGTAGGAAAACGCGCCTAAGCAAAAATGTCAGATAAATGATGCATGTTAACATTTTGTTGCATGATTGTACTTTGCTAACACTTCTTGGCCATCTGTTCTGTTCTGCTCTCGTCCACTCTGTTCTCTGTGGCTTAACGGCCATAAAAATCACACACAGAGGGGAAAAAGGAAAATAAACATTGCTCAACAAGGGCTCATTTTTAGCATTTTGTTACTGTATGCGCATTTACGTACATAGCATGACTCTGTGTATGTGTGTGGCGTCATTTCACACCATGTTGTGTTTGACAGAGCAGATTTATCACAGATCTCAGGGTAATATTTGCTGCCTTCAGATAGCAGATAGAGGAAAAAATTACTTCTGCAACTAATGATGGATGGTGTTTCAGAATTGCTGACTTAAGTGCTCTAAATGCTGCATTTACCACAGAAAGGCATGGAGCAGCCAAAAGAACTTGTCTTAATCATTCAACAGCTTTAATCCCAACCAACCGTCAGTGTGGTGCTCATTCCTTCAGGGTTAGCAGTCAGAGTTGGAATGTCTCTGACTGTACTGTACACACACGCACACACACACACGTTCAGGTTTACTTTGTGTACAAGTCTCTGTGTTTAACAGAGAAATAAAAGTGCTTTGTTTTTAAGACTTACTTGATATTCCAAACCAAGGTATGTGTAGGCTAAATTATTTGTTCTTGAACACTTGCAGTAGCGACTAAGGTATACTAGCTGTCAGAACTTTCTTAATGACTGCTGGCGCGGCAATGTGAGGCCTTAGCTGAGTTGTGACCTTTACTGTCGAGGTTACGTCAAACATGCAACCTCTGATCTTGGGACTGGCAGCTTCAACCTGCTTGTATACCACCGCCCACCAATGGACGGATCCTTTTTCCTGTCAACAGCTGCAGGGGCCTGGAAACACCTGGACACTGCAGCGCTCTAGGCAGCATGACAGTGATAAAAAAAAAGGCTGCGTGCGTGTGCATGTGTGTGAATAGCTGTGTAAATTTGTGGTTGCTTGTAAATGCCTTAGATTGTCTGCCTCTGTAAAAGGCCATAAATGATTCATAATGAGGCTGTTTACTGATTGTGACCGGCTTGGTGTGTACACATCTGTGTGAGTTTCTTTTTCTGCCTCCCCCTTCTCAGGTGTGGCCTACTGTGCAAGGATTTACCCAATTGACCATGAGTGTTTTAATTACTAACCGGTTTGTGTCAGGACCAGGAAGGGGAGAACTATAACGGACAGAAGAGGGAAAAATAAACTGATTTTTAAAGTATTCTCTTCAACATTTTTATATGACGATGTCCTATTTACCGCCATGAAATGGCGACTGGAATTGAACCACAGCAGTTAAGTTCAGGCTACAAAAGGTGACAGTTTTAGGATTAGAGGACAGGATTAGAAAAAAGGTTGTGGTTTTGCTTAATACTGCACACAAAAACTGTCATCGGTATACAAACTTGATTGCTCAGGAGAAAGTCCTGCCTTTTGTTACCTGTCCAATACCTCAACCTGTCTACCTGTGTGGAGATTGGCAACACAGTGCACTGATTTTTAGTAATACATATGTGAAATACAAGACAAATAAATATGTTGAATATACACAAATTATTGTGCATTCCTTTTCGTACAAACACACACAACATGAAAGAGCACAGCCTAGGCTTTTAATCCAAACTAAAGAACTGAATACAGACGTGAAACGAAGGAAAAAAGGAGAGTGATAGAAGAAAGAATTAGTGAGATACACAGACCAGGGGCTTTGACGCTAAATGAGCGCTTTCTAACCAGAGGATGATGGTATGTAGAGGAAAGCTTTGAGGATAGGTCAGGAAATGTGAAACAGCATGTGGTAGTCATCTCCAAGCTAAGCTTGAGCATGTGCGTGTGGGCACACTGCTGCTACTCTGTAATATATGAGGTGCTTCTTGCATTACTCCAGGTCTAAATCTTATTTGTATGGAGAAAATTCTAGCCAGAGGCATGCAACACAGGAACCACCCATGTGTCTTACAGAATTTGGCATCATCAAGAGCGTCGAAGGATGAAGTAGCTGTGACGTATGAAAAGTGTTCAGATGTGAAGTGTTTGTCAGGCATGCTGCTAACAGTCAGAGACGGAATGTCTGTGTTTTTCCTGTAATAACAATAACGGAAACAGAACTTATGTCAAACAATGCTGACTGCAATGAGCCATTTGAGATAAATGGTTTCTTCACATGACCTTTGTGATATCAAAATTCCACTCAGAATCATTGCACAACACCATAAATACTGTAATCCTCATAAGCATATCAAATAAAGATAGTAGACCAGAGGTTTGTGGCCAAGTGAAATAAATTGAATGGCAGTGTAATTCTGGGCCAACATAAATATATTGAATAAATTATCCTGAATTGAATTAGTTTTGCCAGCAACGATGCTTATAACAGGAAAGAGTTTAGACCTCCACCAAGGTAAAAAAATCTGTCCTGTTAGCTTTTTCACAGCCAACACTGACAAAACTTTAATTTACAGGAAATCCAGCCAAGGGGCATTACTTTGACTGACAACATGGTACTCAGTCAGTGTCAGAATTGGGGAGACCATTCTCATTCCCAGGTCATCAAATACCAATGCATGTGATATCGACACAAAAAAAACACCCTTTAGCTTCCGTATAGGACATACTGGGCTTTTAATGTATGATGCTCAGAACTGTACGACCGAGTAGCTGTGAGGTATAAACAGCAACAAGGTCTGCATACAGAGCAGGTTGACGTGGATGGATTGGTCAAACAAACATATTTCTGATTGCTCTTTAAAAGAAGGAGAGTAATATGAAATTAATTTGGAATATTCAATTCATATCCCTTAACTTAGCTCAACTCCAGTCACTTTGGAGCCTGCAGACAGAGTAGGTATGGTGGCTGCGTCTTCTTCTCCTGGCGCGATCCTCTCCCTCCATGTTCTCTGTGTCGCCTGGATCCTAGCGGTCCATTCACTGGTTCTTCATAGCAACTCCAAGCAGGCCTTGCCGTCTTGGATCCGCTTCAGCAGCAGGACAACATGTTACCACTACAGTTATTTATGCACTTCACAAATCTAGTTTAATTTGTGTTTGTGCATGTGTGGCAGCAGCCATTCAACCTATACCGCACTACACCACGGACATAAACATTAGGTATAGTATCAAGCACACGCAAAAATGAACATTTTCAAGCATGACTGATAACAAAATCGATTTCTGTAAAGTTAACTTAGAATACTTTCAGAAAATATAAGCCATGCAGATCCCTCCCTAATTACTCAGCATGTGGATGAAATCTGTAAACATCCGGCAAACTAAATCACCATCAGCAGCAAATATTGCATTTTGTTCTTGTCTACAATCATTGAAGTGTACTTTCATAAAATGTTTTGTACAGAAATAGCAATTTAAGCATATTTTCCCATTTAGAAACAGCAAACGTCCTCAAAATAATAGGTAAATAGCCTGCGGCAATTGCGTGGTAATGCTTACATGCTGAAGCTACAGTGAAAAAATAGCAAAAAGCAAAACTATAAAAAAGATGAATATTTGAAGAGTATTAAAAAAGCTGAATATTTAAAAAGAATATTCAAAAGTTGAATATTTGCAAAAATATGAAAAGGCTGAATATTTGAAAAAATATTAAAAAGCTGAATATGTGCAAAAGTAAAAAAGAAAGCTGAATATTTGATGAGACTATTAAAAAAGCGGAACAAGTGCAAAATATAAAAAAGCTAAATATTCGAAAAGAATATTAAAAAGCTGAATATTTAAAAAGATTATTAAAACAGCTGAGTATACTGTTTACAACAGTATAAAAAAGCTTAAAATCTGAAAATAATATTAAGAAAGCTGAAATTGTGCAAAAGACTCTGTGGGAGCCAATCAGAGGCAAGCTCTGGAGGAGCCAATCAGGGGTCAGCTCTGTGAGAACCAATGAGAAGCCAGCTCTATGAGAAGTAATCTGCGGTCGGCTCTGTTAGAGCCAATAGAAGGCAAGCTCTGTGAGAACCAATCAGAGGCCATCTCTGTGAAAATCAGTAGCAAGCTCTGTGAGAGCCAATCACAGGCCAGCTCTGTGAGAGCCAATCAGAGGTCAGCTCTGTGAGAGCCAATCAGTGGCCAGCTCTGTGAGAATTAATGAGAAGCCAGCGCTGTGAGAGCCAATCAGTATCCAGCTCTGTGAGAGCATATAAGAGGCCAGCTCTGTGAGAACCAATCAGAGGCCAGCTCTGTAAGAACCAATCAGAGGCCAGCTCTGTTAGAGCAAATCAGAGGCCAGCTCTTTGAGAGCAAATGAGAAGCCAGCTCTGAGAGCCAATGAGAAGCCAACTCTGTGAGAACTAATCAGAGGCCAGCTCTGTGAGAGCCAATAAGAGGCCAGCTCCATCAGAACCAATCAGAGGCCAGCTCTGTGAGAGCCAATAAGAGGCCAACTCTGTAAAAACCAATCAGAGGCCAGCTCTGTGAGAGCCATGGAGATGGCCCTGCACTTCATATGTAGGTCAAACTAAAGCATACAATCTCTGCACTGATATGCAATTTTTCGAAACAACTCCTTCTCATGGAAAAACTATGATCTGTATTGTTAAAATGTCTTTACTTTGAGCATTATGAGGCTTTGGTCAACATGGAGATATGTTTTTGTGTGGAAAAAGTGAGGAATTACTGCTAAATCAGTGTTTTAAAATCCTGGAGTTTGCTGTCTTTGACCGTGCATGCTGATGATATTTATCATTGAAGTGGATGAGTGCAGAAGGAATCTCTTGGTGTTTTGAGCCCCATATTGCTACAATGAGCACATTATCTGAAAGAAGACAATAATGCGTACATTTTGAGATCAAAATTATATCTGAGAAGTAAACGTGGTGGAAGCTAGAGGAGATTTAGTCAGAAACTTTTGTCAAACAAACTCAACAGCTGAAGCCAGAGTGAGGCAACATCAAAGGGATTCCTTACACTCTGAAACGCAATACACACTCATAATGAACTCTGATCAGGTCTAAAAAAACATAAATCATAAACTGTGATTGTAGGAAAACTATAAAAGATATGAAAGGGGAAAGATATAGCTGTCAATGTCTTGCGAACCGTTAAAAGTTGGAATGAAGTCTGTAGGTGGAAGTATGTCGTACTAGATGAGGTTTAAAGAGAGGCGTGTTTTAAAGGATTTCAAGCTGATCTCCATTGGTTTGCATTATTAAAAAAATATGTAAAAAGCTGAATATATGAAAAAGTATAAAAAAAGAAAAGAAAAGTTGAAAATCAGCACAAAAGAGCTGAAAAGCTGAACATTTTGATAGTTGAAGTGGCTGAAAGTATGCAGCAGCTAGAGGTGACGTAAAAAAAACGTACGGAAGAAGTATGCAAAATAATAATAATAAACCTAAAGATAAGATAGGTTGGAAAGGCTCATAGCATTTCCACCAATGATGGATGGTGTTTCCGAATTGATGACTTAAGTGCTCTAAATGCTGCATTTACCACAAAAAGACGTGGCCAAAAAACGTGTCTGAATCATTCAACAGTGTCTTCTAGTGGCTTTAGTGGGAGCATATTATTTTCCACAAGGCTACACATACTTAAGGTGACATGCCTAACGTATCTGATGTAAGTTACATGACAAACTGACATTTTTTAACCCAAACCATGATCCCAAACCTTACCAAGCAGTTTTGTTGGAATTCAAAACATCAACCACATTTAAAACCACGTTACTAGAAGTCACAAAGGACAACTCAGAGCATTGAAGTGGCAGCAAGTAGTCTTGACCAATAGTCCATGAGGATTTGAAAAGGAGAATGTTAAATCGGTTTAGATTGCCAAAGTCTAGCTTAATGGCAGGGCTAGTGGTAAAGTCAGGAGCTCATCAAAGTCAATGGGCTTCAAACAGCTATTTTGCAAGTTCTCCCACTTAGAAATCATGGAGGGGTCTGAAATTTTCATGGTAGGTCCATGTCCACTGTGTGAGAGATAATCTAATAATAAAAAAGAAAAACCCAGAAATCACAATCTATGATTTTCTAACAATTTATTCGTGTGATACAGCTGAAAATAAGTATTTGAACACCAACGTTAATATTTGGTAGAGTAGCCTTTGTTTGCAATTACAGAGGTCAAACGTTTCCTGTAGTTCTTCACCAGGTTTGTACAGACTGCAGGAGGGGTTTTGGCCCACTCCTCCACACAGATCTTCTCTAGATCAGTCAGGTTTCTTGGCTGTCGCTGAGAAACACAGAGTTTCAGCTCCCTCCAAAGATTTTCAATTGGATTTAGGTCTGGAGACTGGCTAGGCCACTCCAGAACCTTGATATGCTTCTTACGAAGCCACTCCTTGGTTTTCCTGGCTGTGTGCTTTGGCTCATTGTCATGTTGGAAGATCCAGCCACGACTCATCTTCAATGATCTGACTGAGGGAAAGAGGTTGTTCCCCAAAATCTCACAATACATGGCTGCAGTCATCCTCTCCTTAATACAGTACAGTCGTCCTGTCCCATGAGCAGAAAAACCCCCCCAAAGCATGATGCTACCACCCCCATGCTTCACAGTAGGGATGGTGTTCTTGGGATGGTACGCTTCATTCTTCTTCCTCCAAACACGCTTAGTGGAATTATGACCAAAAAGGTCCATTTTGGTCTCATCTGACCACAAAACTTTCTCCCATGACTCCTCTGGATCATCCAAATGGTCATTGGCAAACTTAAGACGGGCCTTAACATGTGCTGGTTTAAGCAGGGGAACCTTCCGTGCCATGCATGATTTCAAACCATGACGCTTAGTGTATTACCAACAGTGACCATGGAAACGGTGGTCCCAGCTCTTTTCAGGTCATTGACCAAGTCCTGCCGTGTAGTTCTGGGCTGATTCCTCACCTTTCTTAGCATCAATGAGACCCCACGAGGTGATATCTTGCATGGGGCTCCACTCCGATTGAGATTGACCGTCATGTTTAGCTTCTTCCATTTTCTAATGATTGCTCCAACAGTGGACCTTTTTTCACCAAGCTGCTTGGCAATTTCTCTGTAGCCCTTTCCAGCCTTGTGGAGTTGTACAATTTTGTCTCTGGTGTCTTTGGACAGCTCTTTGCTCTTAGCCATGCTGAATGTTTGGGTCTTACTGATTGTATGGGGTGGACAGGTGTCTTTATGCAGCTAACGACCTCACACAGGTGCATCTGATTCAGGATAATACAGTGGAGTGGAGGAGGACTTTTAAAGGCGGACTAACAGGTCTTTGAAGGTCAAAATTCTAGCTGATAGACAGGTCTTCAAATACTTATTTTCAGCTGTATAACACAAATAAATTGTTAAAATATCATAGATTGTGATTTCTGGATTTTTTTTTTAGATTTTTTCTCACACAGTGGACATGGACCTACCATGAAAATTTCAGACCCCTCCATGATTTCTAAGTGGGAGAACTTGCAAAATAGCAGAGTGTTCAAATACTTATTTTCTTCACTGTATATCTACTATACTTATTTATGGAAACTGCTGAGCTGGATAACTGTTTCCAACAGTTAATAGTTTAAAAAGATTTTTAAAAAAAGGAGTTGGAATTTCCCGATTTCCGATTAAAATGAAACACTTCAGTGACTAGCTCCACCTGGGCAGACCAACTGCTGCTTGACGTAAAAAGTGGCTCTAATACTGTTAGATTAGCAGACAATTAAATAATTGAAAATCTTACAGATTATAACTTTAAGCAGCACAAGTAGCATTCAAATTTTAAATGCAATGATTGGTTTGGTCCACTTCGAAAAGGACCTTGGGAGTTGCAGCTGACTTATTTTCCCTCTTTTATGGTAAACAATTATTAAACAGTTCTGTTGCTGCTGATTGAGACTCATCGCTCTCATAAAACGTTGGCTTGTTTCAGTTCCATCTTCATTTACAGCTTCTGAGTCTTCTGTTCCCTAAGTATATGCTTCATAATGAGATGTTGGAAGCAGAACTCTAACTGAAAATACTGCAATGAAATGCCATGTGGAACGAGAGGCGACAAGAGGAAATTGTCGATGCAGAGGGAATAAACTCAAAATTCTGATTCTGTATCACGCTGAGTGGTTTTACTCAAATTGATGGGATGTCTCAAACAAACATCAGTTGGCACAAAATCCAATCTCAAATAAATCCAAACACGAACACACATGAGGCGAGAGTATAGAGAGAAAGAGGGTAAACCTTTGGTGTGGTTAAACATTAGCACCAGGCAGTCAGTAATCCAATCACACACAGATGATCTGTGCCCTTTTGCAGGAAGCTCCCTGTGAAGGGTCCCTATCTCAGGACTTCATTAAGATTAAATGAGGACATAAATAGTGCACACATGGTAATGACAAAAAGGGAGGATTAGAAAAATGAAAGGGTAGAAAGAGGCTGAAATGAATGGCTGTCATGCAATGAGTGAACCAAGTAGAAATTAATGAGTCAAAGTATTGAGCAAATTAAAATAATTGAAAATGATTATGATTTAATATCGAAATTAAATGTAGAATATGTTAGGATTTAATGAGAGTGGATATTTCATGAATTATGCAATAACAGAACAGGTGTTTTGAAGACATAATGAGCTGATGTGGCATTAGATAAAATTGGAGATAAAGGTATAAACCTTGTTTTTTTATTGTGCTTTATCTGACTGGCCGGAAAATTACAAAGCAAGAGAATACATCTAATTTTCTTCATCTTTATCTTATGATCTCAACTTACTGTGACATGAGTGATGGACCCAGGGGAGAGTTTCCTGTCAGTTGGATATGTAATTCAAGATCCATCCTATTTCCTGTATTGATCTTGGCATTGCATCAAGATGTGAAGTATGATGGTGTATATCTGTTGATCCTGATGCAACAGAGAGAACTTTATGAGTGACAGGCATGTCACGAGTTGTGTTATGGTTTATTAAAGATAAAGGGTTGACCTACTTACATGATATAATTTTAAAGAGTTTCCTTTTAATTGGTAATATGGAAGTTTGTGATTTTCAGAAATACTCTTTTCCCTTTTTTTACCAAGTGTTGGATGAGAAGATTAATGATGCAAAATAAACACTTCTAAAGCTCTCTAATTAACACATTTTATCTTGTTTGATTAGTGTGACCCTTGTGATCTCATTACCATTTTATAGTGGGTAATTTCCTGAACTTTTTCTTGGCCAGAACCTGTAACTTCCTGGTAATAAATAAATACAAATAAAATAAAGTCCAGTAGATTACCCTCTGTTATATGGCAAATTGTTATTTTGTAGATGAGGTGGATTTAGTTGTTTTTGGACAGAGCCAGGGTAGCTGTTTCCAGTCTTTTTGCTAAGCTATGCTAAGCTAACCAGGAGCTGGAGTTACATATTAAACAAACGGACATGAAAGTGGCTCAGTCTTTTTATCTACCTATTAGCAAGAGAGCCATTGAGCACATTTCTGTAAATAATTTCCCAGTCTGGGATCATTAAAGTAATTCTATTCTATTTCCTAAATGTAAGCCTAATTATTTAGCCTGGCTGTTACCAGACCAAGTCCAAGTCTACAATTGCACGTTGGTCTGGGAATGCTGCTTTCATTTTCTTTTGCACAAGAGGCGGGCGTAGTTTAAATGGCTACACGGAATTGGAAAGTCCATCAACCAATCATTCCAACGATCTGGATAACGTACTCCATTCGTTTGGCCACCAGTGGGGCTATCTGGTAGATTAAACTTTTACCAAAACCAGTCGGCAGTAAAGCAAATACATCCTTTCTTTGGAGGAATCTTCCAGGGCAAGTTTCTGCTCAATTTTCAAAGTAAACCTGATAATTTAAAACTGCAGCAACAGCTGCATCAATGCTTAGTGGTTGCTGCGCTTCAGTAACTGCCATGTTGAATGTAAATTGTAAACACAAAACTGCTTGTGACGCTTCTCTGTCGTCATCAGGTTTAACCAGCCAATAGCAACCCAGGTGAAAAAAGCCAGCTTGGTAATTGAATCCAGAAAAAAGGGATAGGAAACAGAAGGAATAGACCTGATCTTTTCCAGACCCTTGTGCAGAGCAAATTCAAATTGCTGGCAGAAGGTGGTGGGGATACCGGTCTACTAAGCTACATGCACACTTACCTTAATCGATCGATACATGAACTATGTAAAAATGAAGAATCAAATGATCACAATAAATGATACATGAAGAACACATTGTTTGTACAACTCGATCCGGCTAGCTAACTTTGTGGATGTCAACAAGAGGCAGCTTTGTGAGTGCACAGTAGGGGCAGATTGCTAAACTATCTGAAACCTGTAATTCATGGTATTTTTTAGACTTCAAAAACCTGAAGGTTGGAGTACTTATTAACTACAAACATCAGACAAACAGTAATGCTAGAGTTCTCAATCGTCAACCATCCAAATGCAAAATTATGATAGAGTTTCCGAAAACACATAATGAATTCATGACACACTTTGCATTTACATACAAATGCAATAATGAGTGATATAAATGTAAATGCACATGAATTTCAAACGACAAATGTTTTTACATGTGGAATTCATAAATGCTTCTGACACGTTAATGCAATTTAAACCGTCCATCTATGCTTCTAAATAACCATAAACAACATCAATAGCATTGCGTCTAACATTTACATAAACATTGCAAGTACATATTTATATTTATACTTTAAAGAGATTAACATCATCAACTATTCATAATGCATTCCTTTTAAACCAAATAGACATTATGAATCCTGCATACTAATGATGCTTCATACATAATAATCCACAGACTTTTGGAAAAATAAACTGTTGCATATATTTTCAGAAATGTTGAAGCTAGAACCAGAAAAAAATGGGCCAAGAAGGAACTAGCCTCAATGGTAAAGCTTACATACAAATATATGACCACATTATTTGTTGTACATAATGGTTTATTTGTCAAACCAGTGTAAACAAGTAGTGCCGTGCCACTGACCTATGACCAGGTGTTAAGGATTTCAAGTGCCCACATCAAAACCCTCCCAAATCTCTCTGTACTAAAATAAATCTGTGTTGTAAATCAAGAGCCCCCTTTGTGCCCCAACACACTCGCTGAACCGCACTACATTTTTTAAAGTTTAGTTCCCGAATGGCATATCATCAGATTGCTTAAGATAAAGTTGAGCTAAAGTTTAAGATACCAGATGAGTAGGTGTGAGGTTACAAAGTCTAACAATCTCACAAAAAAACCCAGCATGCATTCATCATGAGGATTTTTAGCAAACACCTAAATGGCAACTTGGGTGTTGAATTTTAATGATCATTCACTCTCATGTTTGATGCTGCTAAAAAGTGACAGCACATCCTAAAGGAATGGTTACACTTTATGCAACTATTCGCCTGGAGGCAAAGCAGAAGAATTGTATTGTATTGTTGGTCCCTTTCTCCTCCCCCTTAGTTGAGCAACTTTACATACCAACACTTATCACTCATTTGATTAGCTGTCTACCTAGAAACGCCATAGCTTGAGGCTGAGCTAACTGACATCCATATGCCCACAACAGGTGTTGAAGAGGAAATGCAGGCAATAAAAACAAGCAATGGTGTTCACTCTTGTTTTCAAATGGCCGTTAACTGCCACACACATTCACCTTTGCTGCTCCTTGAATTCTTTCCCCCTTTTTGCTATGCTTTCCCCGCTCTGAGGTCACAAGCCTCGCCTTAATTACCACTGACATAATGAGAATTCAATTTATAGTAACCAGAGATTAAAATATGCATTGCATATTGTAATTTGTGGTCTATATGACAACGTTGACCTCTACAACGAATGGCCTAAATATTCTTAACCACTCAAATGAAAAGATTAAATGCACTGCAACTTATAAATAGTTAATTTTTTAATCATTTATTTGATCCTTCAAAGCAAAGATTAAACATACACAGTACAAGGGAAAATTGAATGATTGTGTACTGTTGTACGAGCCGTTATTATGTGGTCCTGGTTCCTGGTCTATCAATTAATCAATGCAACATTCCAGTGCTTTCAGTGTTCGACGAAACTTTTGAGCTTTGTCAGGTGGACTTGATATGATATTATAGAATTGCCAGAGTTGTGAAAACTAGGTTACATCTGTTCATCAATGGAAAGTCATAATTTGTTTTCTACAAACCTTAATTATATCATATTCATAAAAAGAGTAGGAAGATTCCATTTAAATATTCTAAAGTTGTGTTGTTATATACACACTTCATAACATGTCATCTGAATTAGAATTTGTTTTTCAGTTAGCTACTGTATGTATAATAAAATTGTTTCCCATCCCTTTCATAGCATTTTGACAGCTTTGAAGTGAATTTTGATTTTTTTCCCTTTAAATGCATTTATAACATTCTCTTTCTAACGTTCTCCTTCCACCCCCCGTGGAATGTTGTCATATTTGCGTTGTCTGTTTTGTCACTCGTTGCTAAGTATTGCCACAGTTTGAAGCCATCACTTTATTTTTGTTGGCACTTTATGACACAGGGACAGACAACATGCCTTAATTAAAATGATAAGTTACATCTGGACAGCAGCAGGATTCTATTTTTTATCCAAAATAAAGATGAAAAATCTTCACATTGTACCTGAGGTTATTAACACCCCTCTCTTTGTCCCCTTCTCCCTGTTCACATGTACTCAGTCCTCCTTTATCATTCAGTCTTTGTACTTTTTTCTTTTTTTCATGCTTGCTCTGTTTCTCTGTTTGTAGGTGTCCTTGAAAAAACAGTGGATGGGGAAGCCGTTGCTCTCACCAAGGCTAAGACCCTTTATAAGTCCTGTACCAATGAAAGTGAGTACACAGGCACGCGATGTCAACACAGACTTTTCATTTTTGTATCTTCTTTTTTCCAAAAATTTACATTTTTTTTACTGTTATCATTGTAAAATTTTAAAAACTACAATAACAATTTTTAGGAATTATTAGTTTTATAATAATATTAAACTTAAAACACACCGTCTTTCAATAGATGTTTTGTTCAAAGGATTTTTGCTCAGACATCAATAAACTCCTCAAATGCCCCTTAATTTGCATAGATTAATAATGCTTGATAATAAGTACAATATATGAGCAATAATTTTTCTCTTCTTTTTTGAATTTTGATTGGCACAAAATAAATGTATCTATTATTAGAAACAGACTTTTACTTGTTTGTATCCACGCTTCATTTAAGGTTTAACTGAGCTCAGAGGAGGGGCTCCTTTGCTCAACATGCTGCCTGATGTGTTCGATTGGCCCATAGCTGTGGACAACTGGGAGACCAATTATGGTAGAGTATTTTTCTCCCCTCACACACAGCAGTGTCATATAAACGCAATTCTTTTCCATCTCACTTTTCCTTCCTTCTCTTCACTCAGGTAAAACATGGAGGTTGGAGGACGTCATAGCTAAGCTGAATGAGAAATATGGAACTCAGCTCGTGGTTAACTTTTTTGTTGGCACTGATGACAGGGACTCCAATTCCCACATCATTCATGTAGGTGTGCAACTGTAGCCAGAAAGCCCTAATCTCCCTCTCTCTATTATATCCCACATCCATACAGACACTTGCACATCACATCCATCCAGCCACAAATAACCACCCACCAATTTATTTAAATCTGATTTATTTGGCTTACGCATATGTTCTTGTCTTCACCTTTTGCCAGTTTGACCAGCAGACAAACCTCGGCCTCTTGTCTAGAGATTACTACGCCTGCACCGGACCATACGCTGAGGTAGGCTTTAAGTGTACATACATGCACACACTTTCAAAATGGAACGTGGCTGTCCTGGGCTCATCTGTAAGCCGGCTCCCATCTATTTCAGCAGGTGATGCTTTACTATTCAACAACATATATATGATTCCACTTTTCTCCGTCTTAATAATGCAAACAATGAATAAAACACATGTCTCTGCAGTTGTAGAGATAATGGGCGTCATTTATCAATCTTGCGTGAAAACGGGCGCAGATCTGAGCGCAGAATTGGTCGTAGGAAAGGACCCACGTGTGATTTATGAAACATTCGTATCTGACCAATCTCAGCGTATGAATGAGCGGGCCTTGATAAATGCGGCGGCTGAATTTAATCGTCATTAACATGTTACGCCCATTAATATTCCTGTTTCGGAGGCCTCGCCCACTGAGGTCAAACATGTAGAGGAAAAAAGCTGGTTAGAAAAGAAACTTTCCGACACAGATATCGGCATCCTGACATCCGAGATGGAGCAAAATAAAGATGTGCTTTTTGTCAGTCTTAATAGTGGAATAAAAGTGGCCCATAAAAACGCTGTATGGAAAAGAATAACGGAGGCAGTCAACCCGAAGCAGCGCTCCACTGTGACCCGTGTGCGCCTGTGCGTGTGTGCGCACTGCTGAACCTGCACTCCTGCTCTGTTGCGGGGTTTGCCAGCTGGGTTATTAGGTATTCCCTTAGAGGATAACCTTTGTCACCTAGGAGAACCATACCAAGATGTTAATCATCTGATACCTTGTTTGAATTAATTCAATTAATCAAGGGTAGCCACTAACCGAGGAGATGACTTTGGCTATGCAGTGCGCATTCCTGCAGCCGCGCGCCAACACATTCATTCACTCATTCATATTCAACCGCTTGTCCCTGTCGGGGTCGCGAGGGGCTGGAGCCGAGCTGTTTTGAAATATAAAAGAATCCTGTGCCCCCCCCCCCTGGACACCTGGCCACCACGTTTAAAAGTGACAGCTTGGCATCACAAATCACCTGTACATTTATCGAGTGGTAGTTTTGGCGATTAATGAATGCGTAATCATTCATGGATGGTGCCTTCAGACGCACATGAGTACAATCAATTGCTTTATTTATTTTTTTATTTTTTTAAGAATCCGTTTGATCTGTTCTTAATATGTGACTGCTTATGCTTAATGACAGCTGAGGTTTGTTCATTATTTTCAGACAGATTTTGCTGCGCTGCACCGCAAATACACAGGCTGAAATGTGCGTACACGATCTCAGAGCAGACGTGAGATTTGATCGTAGCTCCCGCTCACGTCCAAATAAATGCCGAAGTTTGCCAGGAAATGGTCGTACGCACGTTTTTCTGCCGTACGATCGTTTGATAAATGAGGGCCATTGATCCTACATGAGGTGATGTAAGAACTCGCAAACAGAAATTTCCCAGAGTTTCCTTTTTTCTGACAGTGGATTTCCTCAAAAGCTACCTATATTAGCGAAATCGGTCTAGGTGTTGAGGTAGGGAGAAACAGGCAGGTTTAATAAGAGAATGTAAATCGCCCTGATATTCTGCTTAAACATCTTTTTGCTTTTACAAAATGATACCATGTTATATTTCATTACAGTTTGTCAAATAATATTGATCAGATTTTGTAGTCTGCACACACAGGCGTACCCATGTCCACCCTGAAACCACAGAGGGACCCCCACATAACAAATCCCAATTTGTTAACCTCCCGGCTTGTGATAGAATTAAGGAAATATGTGTGTATGCCATGGTCTTTTGATTGCCAGAGTGATGATTAAAAGTGATAATTAAAATCAAAGAAGCAAAAGCAACAAAGATTTGGTTGTGTCTCAATCTAAACCAGATGTGTGTGACTGGAACAAACCTCTGCTCCTATGCTCTGGTTTTACTTTACATTTTACTATGCACTGTTGGTTGATATGTAGAGAGCACTTAACCACACTAAGCTTGAGGCAGGCTGAGCGTGTGTGCGTGTGTGTGTGTGTGTGTGTGTGTGTGTGTGTGTGTGTGTGTGTGTGTGTGTGTGTGTGTATGTTTCGTGCATAGTGTCACCCCTGTTTTTTTGGTCCAATTCAAACTAATGTCCACCATTTCTTTCCTGTTATGGTAAATTCAAGAGACATTATGAATGTGTGTTTGACAGGCATGTCGGGCTTACGAGCAATTCATGATTGACCTTGCTAAGCTGATCCGTGCTGACCGGGGTTTGTCCATCAATGAAACCCGCATCAGAGAGGAGGTGACACGAGTCATGGACCTGGAGAGGGACATTGCCAACGTAAGCATTCACACTTTTTTCCCAGATGAAGCCTAAACAGTTGGTCAGATCTCAGAACCTCTGGTCTCTAAAAGAACGCGTCTTTTGTTCTTGTTGTTTTCCAGCAGCAATGCATACCTTATCTTCTATCTCAGCTTCACACAACAAGAGGATTTTGTGAGCAAATGACTTGTGACAGACTGACCTTCCACTCCTCCATTTGTAGCCCAAACCTCTCTCGTCTGCGCGTATTTGTGGCTCCAGTCTGGCGCAGCTGCTGTGTAAAAACAAGTCGTTAACAAGCCTGATCCCTACACATCAACTTTTGTCAGACATCAGGTTTCCACAGTCCACGTTTGTCATTCTGAGCTTGCTCTGTGCTGTGCTCACTGCCACGCTTGACTTCCCCTCCACTTGGCTGCTGACTTTTACAAGGCAGTCACACCGTTCGAGCTCTGACATTTACAGACCTGAAGCCTCCTGGGACTCCAAATATGTTTGTTGCAGCTGGACCTGGACTGCAAAAGGGTCATGTTGTGACAGCATTTTTGATTTTCTACCTCTCTGTCTTACTCACTCCAAGGCTACTGATACTCCAGAGGACCGTAACAACCCAGTGTTGCTTTACAACAAGATGGAACTAGGTGATCTGAACGCCAATTTCACCCTGGAGGTTGAATCGCAGGTAAAAAAAAAAATGAGACTCATTTTCTATCAGAATAGGTCTTTTTCTTCCTCTTCCTAATGCTGTCTGTTTGTTTTCTGACTTGTAGGAATTTGACTGGAGTTACTTCACGGCTAAGATAATGGATACAGTCAATATCAGCGTTCCTGACACAGAGAAGGTCATAAACTACTCCCCAAACTATTACAGAAGACTCAACCTTATCTTGGCCAGATACAGCAAGAGGTGTGTGTTTGTATCTGGGTCTGTAGTTGTGTTTGTGTATGAATGTTTGTGGGGGCGAGTGAGCACTGAAATAAAAACAGCTGCTCACCCACTACTGACATACCTTAGCATTGTGTGAGCGAGAGACTTTCTTTTGAACATCCTTCCTCTCCTCACAGGGATCTGCAGAACTACATGGTGTGGCGTTTTGCTATGAACATGGTGGTGGGACTGAGCCGGACTTACAGGGACACCAGGAAAGCCTTCCGCAAGGTACACCTACGGGACCCTGACACTGAACCTGTCTGTAAAAACAACTACACAACTAATACTGAACTGTAGAGATAGATGCCAATATTGAAATTTGAGCATTAAAACGAAAACAGCAAAGCAGTGCTTTGATCTAGATGCTACCATTAGCAGTGCAACACTTGCACAATGACAAAGCTACCATCCTTAGGTATTGAAGATGTTAGCATATTAATGTTTGCTTATTAGCATTAAACACAAAGTATTGCTGAGGCTGAGGGGAATGTCATTAGGTTTGCTGGTATTTTGTCATGAACCAAAGTAGTGGGCAGAGTCAAAGTTTAACCTTGCTGGTTGCACCTGATGAAAAGTTAAGGTATCAACAAAGTCAGTTGGATTCATCCTCTGGAGACCATGAATGTTTTGGCCATGTTGTTGGCATAAACTTGTTGTCTCGGTGAACATGTACGGCTATTTCTAAATGAGTCTATTAATGCTTAATGGACTGAGTGGACTATACTGTAGCACCGGAGTATGGCGTATGTTACAGTCTTTTACCAGGTGCGTTCACAAGTTGATTTAATCCTACAACTGCAAACTCAGATTCGATACATAGACCGGCTGGTTGCTAGCTTGGAGGTTGTTGTTGTTTCCTCTAGCAAGGATAGTTTTGAGAACGATAATACCTACCTCAGGCTTTGTATATCCATTGAGCCAAACTAAAAACACACTAGATGTCCACACTCAGCTCCATTCATATTCTTCTTCCACATTTCTGAGTGGCTTATGCCTGATCAGTGCCTCGTTACTTTCCCTACAGGCTCTGACTGGTACTACGTCAGAGGCAGCAGTGTGGCGACAGTGTGCACTTTACGTCAACAACAACATGGACAATGCCGTGGGGCGACTGTATGTGCAGGAGGCCTTCTCTGAAAAGAGCAAAGAACTGGTAAGTAGGGGATGGATTATACTTGATATTACTAGAATGGTTTTAATGAAGGATAAAATGCTAGAGGGATGCCTTTTTTGACAGAGTAGATTATGCGTAATACATAATTTAATGTTTTTTTGTTTATTGACACTTGAAACAGCTACTGAATCATGGAAATGAATCTGTATGTGTTTTCACAAAAACATTGCTTTACTAGGGTTTACTAGTGTATGTATTCAGTTAATCATACATACTTTTACACTCTTTTTGACCTTTGCATCTTGTGTCCCAAACCACAGTAGTGTATCTTCTGCATTGTTTCTTCTTATCATCTCCACACCACCCACACTGTAAATCTCAACTCTATGAACACGTGTGCATGTGTGTAAGATTGTAAGTCAGATTGTGTGTTTGGCCATGTGCATCTGTCGTAATGTGTGTGTCTAACACACCTTAAATCTTGGTCACCTTTGGGACCTTGGTTTTCACATTGTGCCCAACATGTAAATGTGTTTGTGTGTCTGAAAAGTGACACACAACTCCAAGTACATACAGTATCAACACCCCTCTCCCCAATACATGTAAGTGTGCTGCGTTGACCTGCAGCTGCATGCCGCACATGCTGCACTCCTCGCATACCAACCTTCTCACAGCCACAGAGATATATTTCAGAGGAGGAATGTAAGTACTTTTACACAAGTATTGTACTAGCTATAGTTACTAGTTATTTTCCTTATAAAGATTTTACATACACATGAGATTAACTTTTATGAATATATCAGATATTTTGCTGATTTTAATCCAGATCTGTGTCATGGCATCATTTAAATGTGATGTCAAATCATTCATCTAGACACAATGCCCACATTTCCATGGTACAGACCTGGATTCAAATGGGAAAATCATCCCTTTAAGCTAAGTTTTCCGATAGCTTAAACTACCACGATACAGCAGTAAAATACTCCTGACACATTAGGAGACATTGATTGATTAATCCTAATTAGAAATATGATATACAAAACTACTTTATCAGCATAATGCTTACTACTTAACTTTTGATTCTTAGAATATATAGTCATTATACTATTTCTCTACATTTACTCAATTATATCATATGCAGGACTGTACTTATTCATTATTTGGAGACAGAGTGAATTAAATCAAATTGAATAGCAGTGGATTAGTGCCCATAATGGGAGACAATTACATTTTAATTATTATGATACAGCTTTAGTGGGATTACTATTGCATATAAAAAGGTGTTTCACTTGCAACCATAAACACTTGTGCATACACACAACATAAACTCATGTGTGTGCACATATACCACACACACACACACACACACACACACACACACAACCACACACACACACACACACACACAAACAAACTGTATGCTAAAATATTTTCAGAAAGACCTCATCAGTATGGTTGTGGCAAAACACAGCATGTTGTCCGGGTGGTCATGGAGTGTGTAAGTGAGGGGTCAGCTGATGTGATGAGACACTGGAATGCCTCTGTCAGCTCGCTGCGGTCTCAGAGCACAACTGTGGTGAGAGGGATCTGGAAGGGTGACCTTCGCTGTCGCTGCAGTTTTTAATGTTTCCCCTTCCTATTTTTGCTCTCATTCTTGTATTGATTCAGGTACTTTTTTGTGACTTATTCTAATTCTGTTTTTATTTTGTTTGTAGATAGAATTTGGCGTTTTACCTTTTACTGTCCAATGACATGGTTTGCACAGCATCACCCCATAATGGTGGCGTCAGTCAGTCTGTCTGTCTCTCTGTGTGCTAGCACATTCATATAAATACTGTAACTCAAGAGCAATACATTATAGAAATGTTAAACTTCCACCACAGATTCCCACTGACAACTGAGCTTTGGATGTGGATTTTGGCACACCTTACTGTGTGAATTTGCATATAAAAACAGGAAATCTCATCTTAAGATCTCTACCGATGCGCAAATATGTTATTTGAAAAAAAGTATGCTGACGTGGAAACATTTTTTCAGTCATTTATTTGTTTATTAAGAAAAGCGTTGTTTGTTAATATACTTTTTTTAAACTTAGTTTTGTTTAATATACTGTACAGCAGACCTCTACTGTAGAATATGTGAAAAAAACAAGATGTCACTTTTAAGTAGAGGAAATTTCCTAATAACCTTTTTTTACATACCACACTTTTGTCACTGGACATGATACAATTCTAACTGCCATTGCCTCAATACACTTTATACATGCATTAAAAAAAAGAGTTGATATTTTAACAGCGTTATTCCATCAGTCATATTATTCACACAAACATTATTACACTTATCTGTAATATTACCCAGGGCCACCACACTTCAACACAGAGGGAGAGTAACCCTGAGTGATTCTACATTGATGTATTCTGTGTAATGATAAGCTCTGATTTAGGAAACCATATTTTTATGACTGTGTTGCACAATACGTTGCAAGATTTATTTTCAAGTGCTTTCCACTAGATCCTATGAGAAAAATGCCCACACTGTATGTACAAGTTGCACTGACTGACCATTTTGATTGTCAAATATACCGTAGGTTACATATTTGAGACTGGTCTTTCTTTCTTTGTTTGTATGTGTGTGGGTGGGCATCAGATGGAGGAGATGATTAAAGACATTCGGGAAGTGTTTATTAGTAACCTTCATGACCTGACCTGGATGGATGCAGAGACCAAGAAAGCAGCTGAGGAGAAGGTATTAATTATAATGAACCGTCTATTCTGTTGCATTGTTTTCGGTTCTTTTGGATATGTGATGAATAAGACATTTGTTTGTCAAATTGTCTCCTTTACTTTTCTGTAGGCCCGAGCTATTCGGGAACGGATCGGCTACTCTGACAACATCATGGATGACAAATACCTTAACAATGAGTACAAAGATGTGAGTGTCTGCAAATATGCTATTATGAATGATTTTCGTCTTTCACCAAATATGTGTAACAGAATACAGAGTGGGTTATATCATAGCTGCATATCAGTTCAATGAAAACATCTCAGGGAATTCTCGGCTTTTCTAAAAGAAAATAAATGGCAATGTGTTGATAGCTCTCATCGGGGCTAATCCTCATGTATCTCTGGCTGTGTGTTGGTGTTAGCTGGCTTACGGTGCAGAGGAGTACTTTGAAAACATCCTAAAGAACCTGGAGCATGTGCAGAAGAAACGTCTGTGGAAACTCAGAGTCAAAGTCAACAAAGAAGAGTAAGACAGCAATTAATCATTCCTATGAAAATAGGCATATTCCAGTTGTGTAGTAATTTGGAGTTACAATGTAAAGTATTTAAATCACCAATTTGCTTATGGTGCTTGTGCTGTGACACACCATCTTGCCTTTAGCACAGTGCATTCACATTCTCCCACACAAACTCCTACTCACACATACAGTTCTGCCTGCCACTAAGCACAGCAGGAATGCTAATATTAACTCTCTGTTGTTAATCTCAGGTTAATTTTGATATATTTCTTCAAATCTGAATTGTGCTGCACTATAATGCCAATTACTGTATCAATCTTTAATTCCACCTTCCTTGTCTTCTGCAGGTGGGTAACTGGAGCTGCTGTTGTCAACGCCTTCTACTCATCCAGCAAAAACCAAATAGGTATTTCCACACCAACATGTGTACAGTTATTTAACATCCTACAAGTTTTGCAAAGACAAACCTTTTTGTTTTTCCTTGGTGTTAGTTTTCCCTGCAGGTATCCTCCAGCCGCCGTTCTTCAGCAAAGGCCAGGCTAAATCTCTCAACTATGGTGGCATTGGCATGGTGATCGGTCATGAGATCACACATGGCTTTGATGACAATGGTATGATTTTCCACACTGTTGCTCTCTTTTTCTCCTAGAGGCAGTTTATAATAAAAGAATATAACACTATTGAGATAGAAATATGTCCTGTTGTGTAACTGGTACCACCACCAGTGGAGTAGAGTTTTGAAATGTCATATCTTTGTTCAGCATTAGACCAATCTTTCACTGCATTCATTTTCATTGGGCTATGTAAAGTCATTATCTTCACTGTCAGGATTTGTGGAACCACCCAGGCACACAAGTGAAACAGATTTAATGCAATGGAAACATGTAATTAATATCACTTGCAGCATTTTAGTGCTGTTCACAGATAACAAGGTAATGGGTGTTTGTGCATTTGGAAGTGTCACAATCCTTTTTTTCTTTGTTGATCAAATCCAACCAGCCTACCATTAATTTATTTATTTTTAGGCCGTAATTATGATAAGGATGGTGACCTGAAGGACTGGTGGACACCCGACTCCACTCAGAGGTTCCTAGACCTGTCAAAGTGCATCATCAATCAGTATGGCAACTTCTCTTGGGATCTGGCCAACGGACTGCATGTATGTCTTGGTTGATCATCTCTCTCACCTTTTTTGCTTGAGTTTTTAAATAATTAGGATTTTCTCAAATATTATTCCAGACTTTGCTCATTTCCTCATTTATTTGCTTTCCTGTTACCTAGTGTATCCATTTTCATCTCCCCCCCAGTTTTGCAGGCTTATCTCTTCTCTGCTTCAGGTGCCTTTAATGTTTTGTGTTGACATATCAATCCCTCTCCCTCTATTTGTTTCTCCTCCTCTGTCCTGTTGCTTTGAACAATGCTTCTTTTATCCCCTGGGACAATGGTTTCTTGTATCTCCAAAGAGTGATATGTGATTTGCTGGAGTACAGAGGAAAAAGTATCATCTGACTCTATACTTTGTCCCTGTCTATCTTTGTGTTTTCTCTCATGTCCCTTCTCTAGTTAAATGGTAACAACACCCTTGGGGAGAACATTGCTGACAATGGAGGGATTCGGCAGGCATATCAGGTAATGAGCGCAAAAACAAGGAGGAAACTCGATGTAAGAGGTTTAAAGATGAGAAAATAGGATCAGTTTGTGGTTTGTCATTGTCATCTGCTTGCAAACATTCATAAATGTGTCATTCTGCCAGGTCACTGACAGGCTCAGAAGGAATTGTAAACAAAACAATGAAAGACATGATGTTGCTGCTAATTTGGTCAGTGTTAACCAGTGATGAACAGAGAAAGGGCATTTACAGTTTTGAATGCAATATGAGATAATAGATATAATATATATGTGGTAATTCTTTTATATCTATTTACATTAACATTGTCCATGTTGCTGCTCTTTTGAGGCAAAGTTGAGATTTAACAGTGACAAGATCTCACACAGACAACAAACCTGTCGTTGTTATTGCTATTATTGCAGTTGGATGATAGAGAGTATACACCTTTTTTATTTAACACAAAGTAACATTAATTAGTGTTTAAACGATGATTTTGAATGCGGAAAATTTTGTTCAGATTAGTTGCTGCAGCAACTTTGAATTTGTTTAAATAAATAAATACCTCTAGAGTTGACTAGACGGTTTCCAAGAAAACACAATTGTATGTTTAGCATACACATGGTTCGCCAAACAGCCCACCATGTGACATTACTGTATAAAGAATTTACAGGAAATATCCTTAGAAATTAGCAACCAAAAACTAGATACATTTATTTAAAATTAAACATGGTTTTGTCATGAATGGTACGGGGATATAACACAAAGAGACTGGACCCAAATGCAGACATGGACACAGGATAAAAGTACAAACAAAACGTTTAATATAAACGACAAACAAAGTGATAAACACTACAGGGTAACAGGAATACTAGGGACTAGACGGTCGAGGAAAACAGAAATGAGGAAACGACGGACGATCGGGGAACAGGACGAGGTAACAGGAACACGGGAAACTAAGGAGAAACAAAAGACAACAACGATTAAAACAATTAACAACGAGGAGCGCAAAAATAACAAATGAGTAACAGGAGCCAATCCGGGGAAAACAGTTTTCCAAGGGAAGGATAACAACGGTCCGGCACTGCATGCCTGTCAGCTCAGGGTTTAAGTACACCATCAGGTGATTAGTGTAACAAGCTGCAGCTGGGGGGAACACGCCTACCGGACCAGGACGACAAAAAACAAGAGGGAGACACATGCAGGGAAAAGTAGACAGAGGGAGACAAACTCACACAAAAGGGAGAGAGGAGGGTACTGACAGAACCGACTCTTGACAGGTTTATTTATTTATTTATTTTTTTTCTCGTACCAAATGGCATAGTAAATACACGACTAAAAGGAATATCAACATTCAAATAACAGAAGTATAATATGGAGAGCTTTTTGGCTAGGTTTGGCTAGGTTTTTACGTTTTTTGGGTTGTCCATTGTATAGATCTTCTGCGCTGCCGGGATGAAGATGTGCGTGAAGCTATATATATTGACTAATTCTGGACAGACATGGATGTAAACTGCAATTTTACTTTTATATCAATTAGCCAACTGCAATTTGACTGTTTGGCAGAGGCATACAACCACACTGTGGTTATTCAAGTTATAACCAAAATGTAACGAATAGAAAATTTCCAGACATTTTTTATATTATTTTATTAACAGTGTTGACATTTGTCTCATATTGATACTGCAGGCCTATAAGAATTATGTGGAGAAGCATGGAGACGAGCCACCACTGCCTGGCATTGCCCTTTCACATGATCAACTTTTCTTCCTAAACTTTGCTCAGGTAGATGATGGATGCATGGTTTTTGATTGATTGATTAATTGATTGATTAATGTTTAAATGGATGGAATGATTGCAATAATTGATGGATGATGGATAGATGAATAGATAAAATGATTTTTATTATGGTGGATGGATGGATAGGACGGAAGACTGGCTGAATGAACAAATGGATGATTTATTGGATTGATGGATGGATGGATTAAATAAATTGGAAACAGTGCATTTTATTGTCATTAATATGTCCTAATCTCTTTCTCAGGTTTGGTGTGGAACACACCGACCAGAGCAAGCTGTTAATTCCATTAAAGTAGATGTACACAGTCCAGGGAAATTCAGGTAATTCAAAACCAAAAATTTTACTTTTATATCAATCAGTCATGTGAGGCAAAGGGCAGGGAACAAATTACAATAGTAGCTAACATTTTAAAACCTTAATATAAAATAATATGCCGTGTAAATTTCATTTTCAAGTAACCTTCTAATACAGCAACTTTACCCCCAACCCACACTCTCCTCTGGATGTGTTACAGGGTCCTGGGCTCCCTTCAGAATTTCCCAGAATTTGCCAAAGCATTCAGATGCAACAAGAGCAACTACATGGTCCCTGACAACATCTGTCGTGTGTGGTGATCCACAGACCTCTGGGATGGGGACTGTTCGGACCGTAGGTCGTCCCTGTCCCCCAGCAGTACCTCTCCCCTCTTGCTGTTGGAGCATTCGTGGGGAGGTTACAGGGAAGTTAATGTTCCCTTTGGCTCTTTACTGGATGGACCAGGGCTGCTGGATTGACACTGCAGTATGCACTTCCTCCGAGGAAAGCAGTGGACTGTACCCTCATAAACAGATGGAGCACTGTCTATCTGGCTCTGATACTGTAGTTTATTTAATCAGCCTGATTATTCTGCTACTCACTGGATATAATCACTCCTTCTGTTTTTATTTTTTTCCCCTCTTCAATTGTATCTTGTTTTACTCATCATGTGTGAGTCTGCCAATATGTGTGTGATTGTGAGTGTTTGTGTGTGCATGTGTGTGTTTGTGTGTGTGTGTGTGTGTGTGTGTGTGTGTGTGTGTGTGTGTGTGTGTGTGTGTGTGTGTGTGTGTGAGAGAGAGAGAGAGAGAGAGAGAGTGAGAGAGAGTGTGTTGAAGTCAAAATAATCTACAAGTAGTTGTTGAGAGAGGGGCAGACAGACAAATGTGCTCAAATCCACTGGCATATGAATACACCACCCACACACATATACATGTAACAGGGCTGAACCATTGTACTGTATGTGGGTCTGAGCTGTGTGCCTCTCATAAAACTGTTGTTGTCATCCTTTGTGAACATGCTGATGCACTCCAATGTATTCATAATGTACTCTTTGTTAATACGTAGAAATAGATTAGGTAAATTATTACAGAAAATCAGAGTTTATTTTGCTGAATAGACCATTGAGTATTTAACCATAATCACATATTACACAATACTGTTCTATATTTAACGATAATGACTTAATTGCAGTTGACAGGAGACTGCTGCCTATTAGCAGTATGTCCAGTAAACCAAAATTACATTTTTGCCTTTAACAACTGATCATGAATCATTGAGCTGACAATCGACAGTCACCGGATCCTTTCTACACGCTAACTGAGCCTCCTGTGTGTTGTGTGTCTTTTTAAGTCATTATGATGGCTCCTTACTGTTTGTCAAGCAAATTGGTATGCCTTACATGATCTGTTGTGTTGCTGTTTCTTAGAGTGCGTATGTGTACTTACAGGAGGGCAAATAATAATGTGTAAAGAAAATGTGTCTCTAAAGCAATAGTTGGACATTTTAAAAAATGAGCTTCTTTGCTATAACTTTCTGCTACAGCTAGCAGCTGGTTAGCTTAGGTGAGCATAATGCTGGAAACAGCTCCCTGGATCTGTATCTGTAAGTAATGCAGAATGCAAGTAACCATGTTACTCGTTTGGCTAATTAGTACATACACAAAGTGTAAAAACAATAAGTACTGGTTTTACAGGGCGTTATGTGCTGGACTGTTTCTTGGCTGGGAGCAGTGACTTCCTGGAGTCTCCGCCAGCTGCCTGGCAACCGAATGGTGATGACAAGGCCACAGGACCTGGAGTCTTTACCCTTCAATTTTCCAATGGATTAAACAAACAGAATATAAAGTGTTAAATTGTTAGCTTTGAATGTGCTAGTTGGCAGATTTGGTCTCACCTTTGGACAGGGTTAGGCAAGCTGCTTCCACTGTTTCTAGGCTTTATTCTAAGCTAAGTTAACTGTCTCCTGGCTGTGGCTTTATATTTAACAAACTGATGTGAGTGGTATCAATATTCTCAATTTACTCTCAGCAAGAAAGTGAATAAGTGCATTTCGCAAAAAAAAACAATTTAAGAATGATTGATCTAAGTTTTATCACATGAAGTGCACCATATAACCGATCAGACAGATGATATAAAAACTGATTTATCTCTTTTAAACTGCGGGCTGAGTCTTTGCTGAAAACTAAAGAAATTTTCCAAAGTGAACGCATTTTTCTGAATGCAGAACGTATCAAGTCAGAGGATGGCGGCTAGTATTCATGGTTCTGTAAGGCTTTATTTTTTGTGTTATAGTGTTAACTGATGTTCAACACAAGGTCTTTAATTGTGGACATTTTAGCCTTTGCCTTTAAATATAAATTGGTGGAATGAATGATGCACCATGATAATGAAGACCACTCTACAGACAGTATACAACATCCTCCAAGTCCAGTGTTTATTGTTGTTTCGGCATGTTTTGTTCTTTTCATTATTTGTACAAGCTGTGTCACTGTCGCTCAGTCCCTCAAGCTATCTTCATTTCTGCCCCTCTCCGTCTCTCACACTCCACCTGTAGAAAGACAGATATACCTCAGTTGCCTGTATTTAGATACTTTATAATAATGACTGATAATCATCTTGAGGAGCATTTCTTTTCCTTTCAAAATAAATCTTTAAATACCACAGCCTGCAGTTGGTGTGTTTGTATGTATTTGTGTGAGTACCAGTATGTGTTGCTTTAGCTTCAGAATAAGGCTTCTATACAATTGTAAGCTCTTAAATTTGATACATTACATCTTGGTGCTTATTTAGAACAGAATAGAATAAACTTAATTGTGAGGCAGGAAAATTGTGTCAAGTCGCACCCAGGACATATAAACACAAAATGCAAGATAAAAACTTCACATTAACAGAACAAAGGCCTCTCAATTGTAAAACAGTTACTGCATCCATACCCATGGAGTAAAGCCCACATACTCCTATTTAAGTTTACTGTAGGCAAAAAGGTAAATATTCTTCTTTTTAGCAGAGACCCTCATGATGAGAAATATAATTTTAATGCCAGACTTAAATAACGCACTGATAATATCATAGCGCTTCTGCCTTGGCTTAATGTTTTGTTTGTGTAAATCTTGTACATCAAAGTAGAAATTCTACAGCATTTTCCTTTTCTTTACCTGGAGTGCTGTCGGTGATTTTCCTAAACGAGCTAAAACTATAGAGAGACATTTCCATACTCTGTTTCACTCATTCAGTATTAAGTGGCTTGAGGGGAGTATTAGGAATTTGTGGGTTTCATTTTGTAATTTCCACAGAGACAGGAAAAAAGAAAAAAGTTTTAATTTAAATGCAGCATTAGCCCAAACTTTTTCCTCACTAATTGGACCTATAAGCATTGGAGGAGTAAGGGCTAATGTGTGAAGTTAGTCAAAGGCATAATGCAAATAAATGAATGTGCAATATCTTTATAGCTGCTCCCAAGCTGCCTAGTGGTAAATACACCCCATGCTGCAATGAACCAGCAAGCACATATTCTGGCATGGGGAGGGCTTGTATCCCGGCAAAGGCAAACAGTCAGGGAATAAAAAACACGTTTCAAACTGTTCAGATGTAAAAGATAGAGCCAAAGAGAATTACAACACATGGGATGTATAGGGCATGGGTGCCAAGTAGGAGCATAAGAAATATGGCCGGACTTTGAAGCCAAGTGTTAAAAATATCTAGGAATGGTGGAGTGCAGCAGGGGGCAGAACCAACACACTTGTGCAAATACTTATAAGAAAAGTTGAGAAGTTCATGACATTTACGTATTTGATTTATCTATTCAGTTTAAAAAAAAAACATTCTCACAACAATATAGGCATTTCAAAACACATTGTTTCAAATATACTCAAATGGGAATACTTCTGATGGTTGGAGCAGACAACAGCATTTTTGGGGGTTTTACTCTACATTTCACAAAATGTCATGATGACAAAATGACCAATATGACAAAGTCAAATAAGTTAAAAAATGAACTACATTTCTGAAACCCTTTCCAAATGTTCTTTCGATTACTCATACCTTTTATTTTATTTCATGTATTTCATTTATTTCAGGTATAAACAAAAAAAAAAGCCTGTGTGGTGACATTGAGACTCATTCAAGTATTGATTTCAGCTGAATATCAGTTGCAATTGCTTATTTAATTCCTGGATACCCCTTTTGCTCTCGGTGGCTGGTAGCACTTAGAAAACTGAAGGTTCACACCACCCACTTTCCTCGCGCTCTCACCCTCCCTGTCATTAGCAGCTAAGCTTTCTAACATCACAGCTAACATTACAACACCTCAGCATGTTCCTGGTAGGCTGAGCAGAGTGTTTTGCACTTTGTACGCTACACCATAGATGGCAGAGGTTTTATACTTAAAATAAAAATAGAGCAAGGGGAATGTTACTTTTTTAATGTTTAACTGAAAATAACATGGAAACATCACCTGACTGAAAATACTCGATAAACGATGAACCCCTCTGCACTTGAAATCTTATGTCTCGCAGTTTTTTCGGAAGCCCCCAAATATAAGACCTTCTTTTGTGATAGCTCACATTACAAAGTTCTGCTCCACTATTCACTGTTGCCCTGTGGTCATTAAATTACTTACTTTTCCTTCTAGTGCCCTTTGGGTGACCCTAACAGTGGGTCCAGTGGTCAATGGTATGTATGTGTGTGTGTGTGTGTGTGTGTGTGTGTATGTGTGTGTGTGGGGAGGGGGGGGGGGGGGGGGGGGGTCAGGCATGCAGCCTCCGGAATGTTTGTCTGTGTGTGTGTGTGTGTGTGTGTGCGTGTGTGTGTGTGTGTGTGTGTGTGTGTTTGTGTGTATGTGTATGTGTATTTGTGTGTGGAAGTGCTTGGGGCGGTGCATGGTGTCTGAGGTGTAAAAAAAGGGGAGCTCACTGCAATTATATGCATATGTGTGCACATACTACAAATGCACCATGCCTTAATAAACACATAAATGTGCAAATTATGAATAAGGACCATGAGTGAGACGTTGTTTCAAGTACGCAATTAGAGTGGGCACTGTGCAATTGCACACTTGATTTTAATGGAGCTCTTATTGTGAAGTGGACACTCACTGTGCTCTCATTGTTAAAGGCCACTGATAACCACCCATTCTGATTTAAAAAAAGATTGAATTTTCCTGTAGATGATTTTAATCGCCACAGCTTTAATACCAATACTATTTCAGGCACTGGTAGCCTATATAAGAAAAATAATAATCATACAGTATATACCCATGTAAAAGTCTCACTGTTCTTGGTGCTCTATAACCACAAACAAAATTCAAAGACATACAGGGAAACAGCTGCTTATTATGTACCCTTTAAAAATGTTTACTGTTAATGGCCAACTTGCCTCAATATCAATTTATAGTGGAAATCTAGAAAGTTCAAGTTTCACTTGATCTACCCCAGAATACACACACCATAGCTATTGTTTGAGCTGTCGCTATGATATATTTGCTCACTCCATAATAAATGTAAAACAGTGACATCCTGTGGCTGTTCAACATATCTGTGCCGTTCAGCTGAGCCTGTGGTAACTGACTAGAGAGTCGCACAAAGGTTTACATAAAAAAAAATACATTTAATACTACATATTATTTTGTTCCTTCAAATAGCAAATCACCATCAGTTGATTTCTGCATTGAACTTCATTCCTCCACAGGTTTAGCTGCATATTGGCTTTCTCTGACACCCTTCAAGAGAGAGTATACTTACAGCTCACTGACGCCATTTATAATTTAGCAATCTGAAAAGAAAGAAAGCCATCCATGCTTTTTTTTCTTATCACGTTTTGACCAGGCTATAGCTGCACTTACTTTTTCCCTTTCAACCTCTTCCCCACCAAAATGAGCATCAATCCGTCAAATTCCAATAAGTAAAGCTTTCATCATAGGACGTATTTTTTCAAACCAGCAAATAGCTTTAATGAATAAAGTCCAACAGAGTACTGCATGTCAAAAGTGGTCTCAAATCCAATCTTGCTCGTGTTTATTGTATATTTACAACCATTAAAATAACCTTTGATCCTCTATTTGCGGCAGACAGGTGTGAGACCAGTTTCATTACTTTTACATCTTAGTGCAGTCAGTCGCACTGTGGACCATGCAATTCTAATTAAAACCTTCAAGTTTGGAATTGGCACAAAGGTTGCAGCACTTAATTGGTTCAGCTTATGTAACACATTTTCTGTCACAATGGGATATGCCACTTCTTTTGACATGCAGTACTCTGTTGGACTTCTTTAAGTTACAGTCTTCATTTTGCTCTCTGTGTTAATGTTCTTATTAGGCGAAATATATGAGCACAATAATTCAGGGGCACCGACATACTGTTGATACACATAAGCTACAGCTGACTGAATTGATGAATCATTCTTGAAGAGTATCATACAGGCCTGCCTGTTTCTTTTCTGGTTTTTAATTATTTGAGGAAAGCCTTTTGTTCTTTGATGTTTTCCTGACATCTAATTGGACTGTAATGTTCTGACACACAAGATAACAAGATAAAATCACAAGACACAAATTGTGGCTTTTTGGCATCTGAATTTAATTAAGGTCCTATGATTCAGGTAAGAGCATCACATTAAATGCAGGGCCCTTTGTGTTTCCCCAACTAGTTTAAGACCAAAGGAGACCTGGCTTCTAAAAACAACACTACTGGTACTTGTGCTACTAATACCGTTAGCAATACCAGTATTGCTACTTAATGCTACTTAAAAAATATAACTTTTTTAAAGCACACATTTTTAACAAATGGTCATGATTAAAAGACTTCAACAAGCTGTAAAATAATTTTGCAAAATTTAGTAATTGTTTACAAAAAGCAATTATAACCATTACTACCATCAATTGTGTTAGCCTTAACATTTCCTAATCTTAGGATGGAACATATGTCACCTTTCGCTGTTAATTACATTTTTTCATTCCACCATAAAAAAGCAACGTTGTTCGAGCAGTATGGCAATAAAGATGCCATCTAGTTGACACGCAGCATTAATGTTCACACCTGGAAGACATCATCTTATTACACAGCACCATGTGGTGTCCCTTTTAATGATCTATTCTTAGGAAAATAATGCCAATTTAAGGCTGGGAGTGTGAGAGTTTGGAAGGTTGTGTGTGCGTGTGTCTTGACGAGTAGCAGCAAGGAGTGCTATTTTGCTGTTGTTAACAGCCTCCTGATGCTTCTGGATTACTATGAATTAGTGTGTGTGTGTGTTTAATACAACCTTCAATCTGCATGTATGAGTGAGAGTAATTGTGTTAACATGTTTGCCTGCATGAACATGTGGGGAAGGGTTGGTTGGATCACCATGTGTTTCCGTTAACCCTATCACATTGCTGTGGTACAGAAAGTTTCCATCTCGACCTCATTACACTGATATTTGCATCTGGTGCACATGTTCATCTGACACCAAGTATACAGGATTATTGGGTTTGTGCAGGCTTATAAGGCTTACACCTTCTGCTTACTGGAAAGTGGATGTGGCACGACCTGCAGTAATAACCAGACAATCAAATTCCCTGTTATTAAATGCAGACTTGAAAATGCCCTTTAAAGCTGACCGCGCTATTATTACAGATTTGGAGGCTTAGTAGTAATGGCAAGTTATGAGCTGATATGTCAGGCAAACATTAGTGGTTTGATTGCTTCAAGCTGAAATCCAAATACTGAAAATTTGAGGTTGAGCTTAATTTAGCTTTAATCTTGAGTTCCATAATGTGCCATGAGTACAGCATTTCAGTACTGCTTTCATTTTATTAAACAAATTATGAGCATGAAGTCCCTCTGGGCCGTCTCTGCACATAACAATTAAATTGTTTAAGAAAGTACAGCTCCCCACCCAATTTTCTTTCCATTGTTTCTCTTGTCACATCCTATGAGAGTGCAGGACTACTCAACATACAAAAAGACAGACTTGTGGTAGCCATGGAAACGGCAATGCCAGTCCTAACAGCAGATATATTTTTAATGCTCAACAGTGTGACATGCATACACAGAGGACACACATATGCACACACATTGAGACACATACACACATTCAGGTATATCAATTCCTCTTTTTACTACCCCTTAGTTGTAAAGCACTGTCTGTTTTTTATAACTCTGAAAGGCTCTGCTGAGTTAAGTGCAGTACTTAATGCACAAAGACTGAAATGTACCACATCTGACATTGTTCATAGGAAAAGGTGGGTGTTCTCATAGGACATCTGTTTGAGGGTATTTCATGGATTTTAATCCGTGGTACCAAACACAGTTATAAAAGATTATATGAATCAAAGGTGAGAAAACATAGAAAATAACAGACAATGAATCATTTCAAAGGAAACTTTCTTCACAGCTAAACATCAGTACTACTGAACCATTGTAGATATCCATTGCAATCCATTGCTCTCAATTTCTTCAATTTCTCCAATGTGAACCTCTTTTCTGCCAAAGAAAGAACATACAAATCCATTGATAGAACAAACACACAGGCCCAGGCTGTAGTCTGGCTGGTAAGTTTTGAAAAATCAGCTCACAAAATGCAAACATGCAAGTATAATGTTTACCATTTTTCAACATCATAGTTTAGCTTGTTAGCATGCTAGCATTTGCTGACTTGTGCCAAACACATAGTACAGTTGAGGCTGATGAAAGGCAATTGAAAAAGGAATGCCATTTTGACTGTAGTTGTTTCACATCAATCCATCCTGTAGGTGTTGAGATATTTCAGACTGGATATACTATAACTGGTTGCAGTCTGTAAGATCGACATTGTCATTACCAAAGTCACATTTTTATAAAAACGACTTAGCTACTGTATTGTTCATACACTGATACATGTATATTAAAAAATAGATATACTTTAAAGAGGAAATCATATACCCAATCAAAAATGAAGACAAAGTAGACAACTGCTGTGCAGCCAACAATCCATCCTACCATCAGCAGAACAGGGAGGAGTTTGTGGGACGAAGCTGAGAGACAAATAACAATAACAAAGTTTTATGTGAGAGTGTAGAAATACTTATTGAATTCAACTCTGAATCATGTTTTGATTTTGTCGGTAGTATGTCTGTGTCTTACCTCGCTTGGACATGACACCTCTCTCCGCTCTAATCTTTTCGTTGTGATGGGTGCAACGCAAGCTTCCGTGATGTGAAGAGTTGATGATGGCTCCCGGCAGGAAAGGGTGGAACAAATGTGAGGGACTTGGATTCAAATCCATCTTTAGTCTTTTGTCATTCCGATCTAACTCAAGCCTGTTCCACTGTCCTCAACAATCACAAAAAGCATCATTTTACTAACAGAACTTTACATTTTTCCCCCTCGACTTTTGGGGATGAGGCCATTCCTGTCACATCTATTCTCTGTGGACCAGGTCCCAGCTGTGTTGGACCCTGTGCTCCCCTTCCTGTATTCCCCTGGAGGAGCTGCTGCAGCTGGTTAGTTATCTCTAGAGGGTATGCTGGATCTTCTCCAGTTAGATCAATAATCATATAATGATAGTCAATATCAGTAATGATTGGTTAACACGCCACCTGGCTCTTTCACCCAGCTCCCTAAAATAACCCAAGAATCATGGATCTTTAGTGACCATTCACTCGAGTCAGTTGAGTCGTCCCAAATTTTCCGCTATTAAATGAGAAATTGCATCAAACACAAACATCTTGAAATGTATACAACCCAACAACAACATATAACTCTATATAGGCTACCAAATGTTAAATAACTTCCAGCAGCAAGTTAATTTGTCTCATCAAACATTAACTGGGGGACTGAATGAGCCGGATTAGACTGAGACGGCGGATCAGGATACATCAGGTACAAGGCGAATCATGCAAGAGGCGACGAATCGGCTGATTGACAGACACTTGATTTGTGGCTCACAAGAGCCTGCAAAAACTCATATAGTGAAACAAGTCATTTTTAGATCAGCTTTATTATGAAAAATAGACACGCTGATTTGCAGATTTCTCGTTCCTAATGCTAGTCTATGGTCAAATGCATTGGCCCAATGGCATCATTGGACAGACCCGGAATTTGTAAAACGCGGTTTGTCCATTTTTTCAAATTGATTTCAAAATCCAGTGTTTTCCTGAAAGCTTGGGTTATGCGCAGGACTCTTTTTTTGGCCAGGGGCTGTGACTTCCTGGTTCTCTGCTTATTGCCTGGCAACCTTGAATTAAGCTCAAACTTAGTTTTTTGTTTGTTTTTGTGCAGACTTCACAAAGTATATCACATTTTTATTAGTGATGTTTAGAGGTGCTGGGAGAAGGATTTTGTTAACTTCGAACGGAAACAGACTAGTGGTTTTCCCCTGTTTTAAGTCTTTGTTCTAAGATAAGATGCACATAAGATATGGTAAGCTAACGGGCTGAGAGCTGCAGCTTCATATTTCCCAAAATGTCAAACTATCCCTTCAAAGTCTAGGAAGAGAGCAGAGGAGAGAGAAAAATTAGTAACATTGATTACTGTAGTCTCTAAGAACCAACAAAGGCTGAAGGAGGAGAACATAGGAAGAGAGGGATCAGGTGGTCTCGAAAGTGGAGAGCATGATAAGAATGCAAGGACAGGAAGAAAGAGAGAGCAGAGAAGAGAGGGCACTCATGGTGTAATTGGATGAACACTTGTCACTGACAGGGTCTGCTCCTGAAAATGACAGCTCTCTCTTTCTCCCTCTAACCCCTCTCATCTTTTATATGCCACTCTGAACTATCCCTCCTGCTAATTGTACATATGCACAAGCATGTCCACATATAGCCCATCATTAATATGGTGAGAATCAAGAGACTGATTGCATGATAACATAGAATTACCCAACTGCTGCTATCCCTGAAAAAGTCTGGTTGGAGATGACCATCAAGAAATCAAAAATGTACTCAGGTGTTTTGTAAGATCTTTCAAAACAAAAAATAAGGAGAGAAAAGCTGTAGCTGAAACCAAAAGTTGAAGTATCACACATTAAGATTAAAGAAAGTACAACTGCATCATTTACTTTGATACTGCTATCATTATTAGCTTCAAATTACTCTATTCCCCCCTTTAAATAACAAACTAATTTTCTCCTCCTGTTCGCTCACAATCTGATTTCCCTTGGGCAGTTATTTCTCTGTATTAAATATATCATCCTGCTCTTACTTCATTTGAGTAACCCACAACTACCTTTGCTCAAAGTATCCATTCCTGTTACAGAGTTTAAAAAAAATATATATTATACTCAGAGACAGTGCAAAATGACCAACATTATTGTAAATATGCCAGTGTGGTTTTCAGCTTTTCAATTGATGCTGAAACCAACTCAAGGCGTTAATAATAATACATTTTAAAAAGCTTGCCCTGGCTGCTATACAGCAAAGGCAGTTCTAATATGTGTTTGACCAGAACATATGTTATACCACTTAATTTGTACAAGTGTTAGATTACCGTCTATTTTAACAACAACAACAACCAGAACAACAACAACCAGAACAACAACAACAACCATTACAACAACAACAGAGATTATTTGATATAAAAGGTAAAAAATTATCGACATGGGATATTGTGTTGTTTGGCTCTTGTTACATGCATTATATATGGCTGTATTAACATGCCATGTCTCATGTGTTAACTAATGACTGCTGTTTATACTTTGCCCTTCATATTGATTTCCCTCTTTGTGCTCTATCCTCCAAGCGATGCACAGGTATAGCTGTGCTCTGATCCTCTGCTGCCTCCCTGGGATTATTCAAAGGGTTTATCGAGGGGAGCGCTGCCAGCTGAAGGTAGACTATTCAAGGTATCATTTATCAGGCAAAAGAGTGATCTGGGTCTGCCCGTTCAGAGCATGTGCCCATTCAGAATGTGGGCCCGTTAGTGAGATTGTCTGATCCCCAAGAGTGCTGTTTCCATCGTTCTCAAGAACATCTCAGCCAGTCGACTTCACACTCAACAGCGCACTCCCTTGGGCCTTCAGCAATACACCTGTTAAGTGTGAAGCTGATTGGATGAAGAGATCTTGAGGTATGCGAAGGACAGTCATACATGATTACTGTACACACACACACACACAACCACACACACACACACACACACACACACATAGATTAATTTTTATATAGTTAGATGATGATGCTACAGCACCACCTATTGGCCAAATGGCACCAAATTTATTCATGACTAGAAGGACATCATGTCTTCACATGTCCATCAAATGTTAATGCAATAGCACGAAGTATTCAGGAGATACGTCAGTTTTACTAATATATATGTAAACCTCACCTACAGCATTTAGGTAACCTTGAGGGCCAGCTATAGCAAAACTGTATACGCACGCACACACGCACGCACGCACGCACGCACGCACACACACACGCACACATACATTATATGACTTATATATATTATGTGACCATAGTTAGAAAACATGTTTAGCTGAATACACTGTGTCCTCATATATCTTGATTTTGATGTTCATCTTTTTCTGTGTCTCACTTGTTGCAAATTTACTAGTGAGTTTATCACTGGCTTCGGGCTAGGATTTTGCAGTGGAGAATATTACCAATAACCGATACCTCCTGTCCAACTTCACCCCTGGCTACCTGGCAGCTAATTCTTGCCTAGCAGAAGGCATCACTCTCTTAGCAGCCATGATTATTGGCTAACTCAGAATGCGTATCTGTGCCTACAGTTATTGTTGTTTGATGCACACACCTCAGCCTCCATTGTTGTGGGTATGGGGTATATCAACCACCCCAAGGTGTGAGGTCAACTGATATGTTACAAACATAATGATGATTAATGGGTTTGTTAGCTTTGTTGAAAAATATTTCTAATAATGTGTTACCATATGTCTCTCTTCTCTTCTTCATTACATTTTTAACATTACATACATTTACATTTCGCTTTTATCCATAACGACTTGCAATGCAGGTGGATTCAACGCTGAGGATACTCCCCAAAAAGTGAATAAACCTTGCAAGTACATACAATCAAATAATAATCAAATAAGCCAAACATCTTCATGTGCTCTATTTTTTTTTTTTTTTAAAAGCCTTTTTTTTGTTTTTGTTTTTGTTTTGTTTTTTGTTGATTTTTTTTTTTTTTACATATGTGTTTTATTGAGGTTTGGTTGTGTGCAGATGATATTGGCAAAAAAATATAGATGGAAAAAAATAATTTATATCATCTGAAACTGAATTCACCTCATATTGCAATATCCAGTTTAATTTGAAATGTCCATGTCTCTTAAATTGAAAATTGTTTATTTATTTGCTTAATTATTCATTGTGATGAGTCACTTAGGCATTGAGGAGAGTTTGTACACTGATGTGTCCCAGCTAAGAATCACCTAACATGATGTTGTTACATCTTTAAATGTCAGAAATTATATTTTCAGAGGTGATATAAAACACAAAAAGGGTGAACTTTAAAACATCTCATATGATATCATTAGTGAAAAATAGAGTATGTCACTGCCGGTCATTTTTTGTCATCCCAAGGGTCAGAAGGCAAGTTTACAATAACATGGATATAGTAGTGTGGGGAGGAGGCAGCACACACAAGATTTTTTTTAGCAATTGGAAACTATCTCTGGTTTTGAATTATCAGCATACTGAAATATTTCTATAATATTACTGGTAACTTGATCCTATGGTTCATGTGTGTTTGTAATATTCCTGGTATAAGGAAAGTGCTGATGAAGAAATTAGCAACACAGCAGATACAGTACTTTTCAGGGTTTTATTAATTTGTTTTACCAAAAACATAATAGTTATAAAATTATGCTTGTCCCTTCTGCATATATAGTAAGCAAGTCAGTGGGACCACCCATCACTCTGGAGTTTCTGAGGTTTAGGTAAATAAAATCTGTAACTTCAGACATTTAACTTCGGCATAATATTTCATATTAATAAAAGAGAAAAGCAACACCTTCAGATTTATCTGTGTAAAACAATAACACATCTGCTTTCTCTGTCTCTGTTTTAAAATTGCTGAGGTGTATTAAATGCCTTGAGCTGTTCTGATCAAACTCAAACCAAACCCGGTTCATTCCCCAGCAGGTGGATATCCTTTCCTACAATGGCATCCTGGGAATTGTCCTGTCCAGTCCTGTTTCACCTGCTGGGGTAGCACTGACAGCTGCTACATTTGGTAAAGTGTAGCCCCATCGCAGATGATTCCAAATTACATTTTCAGTGAGTATTACATTATAGTTTCATCACCCTAAGAGAATAATGGTGTAATGATAGTGCAGTTTCCTGATCCATTAACATCAAAATAAAAAAAGACCATATCCAACACCATGCTATAAATTATCCCTGTGTCTCCTTACCTCAGGATCCTTCCCTTGCTTTAGGGGGTGTGAGCCAGTGACTCGGAGGCCTCATGTATGTTGGCTTTTATTTGACAGCCTATGGCTTGGTCCTGTATGCTGAGACATATGCTGTTTGGAATAAGCTTGGTGCTTTGTACCTTGTGTCTGCTGAGCCATACTGTCCTTGTCACCTCACCAGGGGAGAATTTGCCAAGGGAGAGTCTGATGCGCTATGGGGGTCCCGCTAAGCAGTGTTTGGGCATCTGCACCCTGATACAGGTGATTCCATGCGTAACCCATAGCAGGCTGAATTTTATTCATTAAGGAATGACATTCCATGTTTCACAGACCCCTCCATATGAAGATTAGGTCAGTTATACAAATAGACATTCAGTGTCTTAATCAAGGTCCTGCAGGTTGTGGACTGCATTCTGTTTCCTAATATAATATCTGCTTTGGTTGACATTGCCTTGGTATTCTAAACAAATTTCCCTCTCCCTCTTCATTTCCTGACCCATGATTCCTTTTGAATGTACGTTGGGCTCTGCGTTAGACTTTTCACTGGTTCTGGGCTACATTGGCCTGCTGACCTGTTGTTAGCCTTCTCCTGGCCCCTAGCAAGGGAACTCACTGGCAACTTCAGTGAAGCCAAATTGAGTACTGATCTTCTGTACTGTCTGGGTGGCCATTAGCTCACCTCAAAAGGAAACTGTCACTGAAGGGATATTTGCTATTTTAGCATTAGGGTTATGGCCTTCTGTTCTGTAGGTTGCCCCAAAATGTTTTATTATTCTTCTGAGTACTGAGATAAACACTAAGAAACATCTGATGGCCAGATAGTTGGAAATACCAACTCCACATGATAAATAGATAAAGAAACAAACTATTTCAAATATAAATAAAGACGAAATTGTCCTTTGTCAACTCGTTGGTATCTATCATGACACATGCAACAACAACAACAACAACAACAACAACAACAACAACAACAACAACAACAACAACAACAACAAAATAATAAAGCAATAAAAAAAATCATGAAAATTATAATATTCAATGTTATTTTTGTTCAAATATTGTCATTTTTCTTCTGTACATAAATTGATATAAGCTATTAAACTTTGCTGCTGATGGCCAAATATTTGCATATGCATTTCTGTATAAATGGAAATAATCGTGTCATCATAATATCCACTTATATGTTGGTGCGGTGACACTCTGACAGCCCATTATAAACATTCACTTATCAGACAGTGGATGTGTGAATGTTTGTGTTGCACACTGTGATAATTGTTCTCCCACATATTATGTGGTGTGAGAAACTCTATTGCATTCTATCAACGGATTTCTCATCCATCCTCCCATTTTAGAACATCCCAAACAACATTAAAAGTCTTATAAGATTAGCATCACAAATGAAAACTATATCAAAAACAGCCATCATCACTACCTCTTCTTCAATTTCAGGGGAATTTTAAGACCTTCAGATAATTTCTGCCCTATGTAATCTGACAGCCACATGGGCTCCAGTCAATGGTGCTATTGTGGCAGAGACCAATAGTTTGGGCTGCAGTTGCTATGGTGCCAATCTTATCTGTGATGGCCTATGGCTCTCACTACATAATAGGCTAAAGAAAGCTGGAGAAAACCTACCTTAAAAGAGTGAGTTTCAAGAAAGAGAAATGTCAAAAAGCCATGATTATGTTAAAAAAGACACCATCATCATAAAAAGAGAGTTTAGGCCATGATGTAAATCAGTAGCCACTTACAGTAGCCTTTTTGTTATGGGGCCTGTTGCGCCTTTATTATGCCCTGTCGTGTGTGTGAAAGGTACAGAGATGGAGTGGGGGGACAGATCTACCGAAGCATATCACAGAGCTGCAACCGCGCCAAACCGACATCTGTGTCAATGGGAAAGCCAGTAGGGCAGAACGACGCACAGCAGTGATACACAAGTCGACCCACAGGAGAGTCAGAAAGTGACAAAACAGTTTTCAGAGTTCTATCTCAGACAGGCTGCGCCCTCTACTGGACTTGATGGTTAATACTCTCCTCCAATAACAGCATGCATTTATCCACTGGTTTTTGCATAAATGTAATGTCAGTCAGTATTTAGTCTAAAATGCAGTACACGCCACTGTCAGCTATCCTTTTCATTTCAGCAAACTGCAATTTACTCACTGTTTTCTTTCTCCATGGATGGAATCTCTGTTTCAGGAACATACATGTGTCTATTTTCCCTCACTCTACATGTTAAACTCTATGACAGTGCAGAACATATCCCCCTCAACATCTCAGACTGATATTTTTGACCGCAGTTCCGGCCTAAATAATAGTCTGATTCGGGTTGTTGCAGTGGCAGCTGGTTGTGTGATGAAGCTAGCCACAGTAGACTCCTGTCATGTGTGGCTAGGGCTCACTGCGCTCCCAAAAAGGATCAAGATGATCTCTAGTAGCCCCAAATACTATGTAAGGGCTTTTTTGGAACGATCTCATTGGTCATCAGTGCTTTAAACAACTGCAGGAGGAGACTGAAGCCCATCTCTGTCCTTCTCCTTACTAAGTGTGCTATTATGATGCATAAAGTTTGTAATTGATGAATGGGGCTAGATGCCGAAGACTCTTTTGCTTCCAGATTGCCACCTTTCTGTGTGAAATGACAACTAGGCCAGCCATCTGCTGCCTTGCTTGGTTCTGTGCAAATGAACAAATCGCTAGTGTGCAGGGTGGTGGATGAGTGCTTAGAGCAGTCGTCCCATGTAATGAGACTGAAGGCTCGTGTACTAACTAAAACAAATAGAAGAGAACATATTTCTCCTATTTTAGCCTCTCTGCACTGGCTACCTGTAAAATCTAGAATAGAATTTAAAATCCTTCTCCTTGCGTACAAAGCTCTTATTGGTCTGGCTCCGTCGTATCTAAAAGAGCTCATAGTACCGCATCACCCAACTAGATCTCTGCGCTCTGAGAATGCAGGGCTACTCGTCGTTCCTAGAGTCTCCAAAAGTAGAAGTGGAGGCAGAGCCTTCAGCTACCAAGCTCCTCTCCTGTATTCGGGAGGCAGACACTGTCCCCTTATTTAAGAGTAAACTTAAAACTTTCCTTTTTGATAAAGCTTACAGCTAGGGCTTACGATAAGACTTTATTCTGCTTAATTATGCTGCTATAGGCTGAGTCTGCCAGGGGATAATACTTTTCCTGATACTCTGAGCTTCTCTCCTCTCTGTCTGTACCATTCATGTCTCATCAATCGATGTTACTAATTCAGCTTCTTCCCCGGAGCTGTTTGTGCTTTGTCGTCTCGCAGGTCTCTGCTGATCGTGGTGGTGCCTGCTGCCGTGGTCCTACATGACGCTTCCTGCTGCTATTATCACTGTTACTCATATATACTATCACTAGTTTAATAAACTATAAAATTTGTAGCTCTATCGTAGCTGCTATTGCCACTACTCATCATTGATCATGTTTTCCACCATAATTATTATCATTTTCATATTCTGTCACCTTAGCTGTGCTTGTTTCTACTATTCTGTTGTATTAATTGCTTAACATATACGTTATATTCATATTACTATAAATATTATTATAGTTACTGTTAGGCTTTGCTTGCATCTCTGAAAGTGTGTCTGTCTGTATGTCTCTGTCCATCTGTGTGTCTTTTCTCTCTTTCTCTCTCCTTTTCTTCCTCCCCAACCGGTCAAGACAGATGGCCGTCCTCCACAGAGCTGGGTCTGTCTGAGGTTCCTGCCTGTTAGAGGGAAGGTTTTCGTTGCCACCGTACTCTACAGAGGAATTGTTGGGTCTATGTAAATCATAAATAAGTCATTGAGTGTGGTCTTTACCCACTCTGTAAAGTGTCTGTAAGCTTTTGTTATGATTCGACATTATAAATAAAATTGAATTGAAATTGAATTGAAGGTCCTTAAGGCAGCGGCTGCGGTTTCAACTCTGACTTGGAGGCCCTTTGCTGCATGTCTCCCCCTCTCTCTCTCATCCCATTTCCTGTATAATAAGGAAAAAAAAAACAGCGTACAAAAGATGGAGTAACAGCAAAAAATACTTTATGTCACAAAAAATGCAATAACCATAGTTTCTATCAATGGCTGGTTTGGAGTTAATGTATAGGGTTTTACACAAATATCCAGTTATTTGTTTTTTTATCTTATATTGGTATGGGTGTAGAATACTATACCCTTTTGCTAATCGGTTTCCCCTTTATTTTTTATATCTAATCATGTCATATAATAATCATTTTTCAGTGATTATGACCAATGCATGAATTCAATCTTATTTATAATCACATTATACATTGCATTATACCTCTGCCAGTTATGTTGCCTTGAAAACTGAAACTGAACTTGAAAAATTGTGCTTGTCAGTCTTATACGGACTCATGCTGCTTTTCCGTGAGAGGAAAAAACAGAATGTCAAGTGGATTGTCAATAGGGCCAACTGAAAGACCCTTATGAAATATTTGTACATCAAATCAAATTATAAAATTAGGTTGCACTTCCTTTGACCCCAAGATATTATATCACAACTTCCTATTGATGACTCTGTATTACTTTTCTAACCTCTGGTTTTGATGAGGTAAACCCCCATGTGTCCAAACATCTGGTCAGTATTTGCCAAATTAGAAAAACTCACTGATGACAAGATTGAGTAAATAGCTGCATGCAAGTAGATGTAATAACATTATTACATCTTTCATTTTCCCTCCTGTATTTACCTTTAGGCTGTCAGCAAACCTATCGTCACATCTCAAGTTATGCTATATCAGAGTTTTCAAGAACGGATTTATATATATTCTGGCCTTATTCTCTGTACTTACTCATTCTTTAATATACTTTTCACAGCCATGTACATCTCATTTTATGTCTCTGTCCCTGCAATTTGACGGCCCATTCATTTTATTTAAAGAAATTACCACACAGTATTATGATGGGAAATCACTGCTGTCATTTACATCTATGATGCAGGAGAGAAGAAGGACTACAGTTAAAAATGCAAAGGATAAGAAGAGTGAAGGTTAGATGTAAATCGAGTAATACAGTGTCAATAAAACACTGCTATCCATCTGCTTCTACCGACACCTTATCCTCTTGTCTGTCCCTGAAGGACGTAAGAGACCTGACATCTCTCCATTTTCCAATTTATTCCTCTGCCTTGGGGGGAACAACAGATCAATCAGTGGTGGATAATCAATGTTGGCCTGAGAGCAGCTGTGGAGAGCTGGAAAAATGTCTAATGTTTTAGTTTGTTATTGTAGGGAACAGCCAGGCGTGATGTTTATATGTAAAGGCCTCTGGAGTATGAGGATTTAATTAACCAATGACAGCTGGGATTTCTACAGAGCATACCTCAGAGACCCTGGGCCTCATCATTCTATCTCAGGTCAAATCAGCATGGACGTTGCTGCCAAATCCCATACAGATCTCACAATGACCTGTCCCTGATATTTCTACTGAGAAGGTCAAAGGAGTGTCATGTAGCTGGAAAAATGAAACCCTTCAAGTGGAGAAGGGTATGGTTATTTATGTTTTTTTGGAACTGTTAACTGTACTTAATTTTCTTAAAGTCTTGAGCTGGGGGATGAAGCAGACTGAAGTTTGTTTTTATTTATACACCACTGACCAAATTAATTAATACAGTTAAAGTAGATTTTTCACTAAACCAAAGGTAAGAATTCACATTATAAGAGTTAAAATGGTGTGCAGGGAAATTGAAAAAAGACATTGGGAAAAAGTTATTGGTTAAGATAAAGTGAGTTGAACATTGCCCAATGGGCCATGGTAAACGACATGCAGCATTAACAGCACACTACTACCATCTAGCTGTAAAATGTAACCAGTGATAGTCAGGGACTGGAGGCTTATAAACTTGATCTCTGTAACCATTTTTTCTCCCACACAAAATCTCACATTTTGAAGTGAAGTTATTTCAGTCATCTGGAAAAAAAATTAATTTAAAAGAATTGTATAAGATGTGCATGGAATAACGATGATATCTTAAAATTTGTCACAGGCAGCTTTTGAAATCAGGTGTTTCCGTGTGTTCTTTTCTGGCTTTAGTAGGATTATGTAGCACTTTGGTGCAAAGATGCAGCCCAACAGTCCATAACTGGAGGCCAAGATAGCAAAAACCTCTGTGGCTGTGGAGTACTTCCCTGGAGAGGTGATATAGGCGGGAATAAATGCTATCCACACTGCACAAAAAATAAGCATGCTGAATGTGATGAGTCTGGCTTCGTTGAAGTTGTCTGGCAGTTTCCTTGCCAGGAAAGCCAAGAAAAGGCAGAGGCAGGCCAGAAGGCCGATGTAGCCAAGGACAAGAACAAATGCTACGGGTGAACCTTCGTCACACAAGAGAATGACAATAACACTCTCACGTGGCATCAGTTGGCGTGGAGTGGGGGGAGCAACAACCAGCCACACCGTACAGATTATTACCTGCATAAAAATAAAAATGTCTTATTCAAACATTTGAACCAAAACTTCCCTAACTATTCAAAGAGCATAAAGTGTCAGAAGTCCTTACCTGGACCAGTGTACAAACAGCAATGATTGCTTTTTGCTGCACAGGCCCGAACCATTTCATTACATTAATGCCTGGAATTGTAGCCTTAAAGGCCATTAGCACCACAACAGTTTTTCCCAGAATACAAGAGATGCAGAGGACAAAGGTGATGCCAAATGCTGTGTGTCGGAGCATGCAGGACCACTCAGAGGGCTGACCAATGAAGGTCAGAGAACACAGGAAACACAGGGTCAAGGAGAAGAGCAGCAGGAAGCTTAGCTCTGAGTTGTTGGCCCTGACAATGGGGGTGGTTCTGTGATAGGAGAATATGAAGGCCACAACACAGGTGCAGAAAGAGCCAATGAGGGAAATAGCCATCAGGGTAATGCCCATGGTGTCGGTGAATGAGAGGAACTCCACCTGTTTGGGGATACAGGCTGTCCTCTCAGCATTGGACCAGAACTGTGGCAGGCAGCGCACACACTCTACGGCATCTGAAGAAAAGACAAAGAGGCTTTAGCAGCTAGTGGCTTTACCATTACATCTGGGGTTTCGATTCTCAGACATCATGTAGACAAGTAGCCTTTCCTCACCATTCTGATTGCTAATCTCCCCAGCTGTGCAAACCACACAATCATGGCAGCAGATAGGGAAGTTAGGTCTGATTGCCTTCCGGGTACCTGGGTGACAAATGCTGCTGCATACTGACATGGGAATCTAAGCAAATAGGCCGGTCACAACACAGACACATAATATAAATAATATTCCACAAAATTCACAAAACAAAATGTATTCCATTGAGATGCCTACTGTGGTTTGGTTTCCATTCCATACAATGATATCTTCCCGAATCTGGAGTTTTTGCTTTCCAGCTGTGGTCGTCTCATCAAATTTGCCAATGGTGACGAATTCCATTTCTCCATTTGGTCTCAGTTGCCAGTTCACAAGGTCATACATGGCTGCAGGGTCACCATTCTCATCAAACTTTATTTCATCACCAAAGGCGTTTAAATATTCCAAATGTTTTATGTAATGAAGCAGCTAAGGGAATAAAGTACATATAGCTGTGTGGTATTAGCAATGTCTTAAAATAATGTTTGAGTATCACTATAGCTCTTGTCTATCTGTACTGAACTAGTGAACATATGGGATGATACCTGCCATGGTTGTATATTGTCTGCATCTGGACAAGCCTGCAGAGGAAATGGCCCTTTTCCTTCCACACAGCTTCTCATAGCCTCAAGTGCATAGACAAGAGTATACACAGCCTTATAGACATTGTAGGAAATCCTTAGCTGTGACACATCTGAATAGATATTCTTCACACCCCCTAGCTCTTCTGTCCCAGAGCATAGAGGTTTACCCTCAATGTTATGTTCCTGACCTTCAGCCTGCACACCAAGTCTGCATTGAAATACCTCTTCCCAGAAGGGTATTAGGAATGGATCTGTAAGGGCATCTGGGCTGGAAGGATGCAAGCGAAGCAGAAAGTCTTGCAATCCAGGGATGTGTGCTCGCCGAATGGCATATCCCATAGAACCCTGGAGGATTGGGTGATACTTTTTTGGGGTGGAGAGGACGGCAGCTGTGCTCCAAGCCTCACTGGCCAGCCACTGTATCCCAGTGAGCCCCTTGCTAAATTAAAGATATATGTAGATGGTATTTTTACAATGATAGACAGAAATTCAGATTCAGTTTATTTGTGTTAGTCGTATCAAATATATATTAAAGGGTTGTGGAATATTCTGAACATATGTGCCATGCCTGAGAGCTTCATCAAACAATGCGGCTGCATCTTGTTCCACAGCAAACACTAGAATCACCCGAGCTCTGGAGGAGTGAATCTTAGAGATGATAGATGAGATGACGTCCTTTGCTCGATTTCTGGGGATGATCTCATGAAGTGCAACACAAGCACCCAACTTTCTAACCTAAGAGAGGAACAAGGGCATACGTGACAAGTTAGTTAATTTTAAATTCACAACTTTTTCAATAAGTTAAACATTAAAAATATGCAACTTATTTAACCAAAATGGCAATTTAGTCTTATTATATTCTTTATTCATGGGTGAGCGACCCACCTCATCTGCAAATATGTTTGCCCCACCACGACCATAGGCATCATCCCCTGCTACCAAACCCACCCAAGTCCAGCCAAAATGCTTGACAAGTTGTACTAATGCATCTACCTAGAGACAGAAAAGGAGGAAAAAAAGAGACATAAAGAGAGTGAGTGATTTATTTGTTCCAGCAATATAAAAAAGTGGACATGATTTTGTTTTGTTTGTTTCACATTTTCAATAATTAGAGTGTCTGCTACCTCTAACCTGGAAAAAGTCACTAGGCATGGTCCTTAAAAAGCCAGGAAATTCCTTTTTATCACTGAGACAGGCACAGCTGGAGAAATAACTAACCTAAACAGAAAACACGTGGCAATTTAATTTTACAATGTCCACTGTCGTACATTAAAACATTGCTTAATCACTCGACTCACTAGACTTAACTTACAGTACCCAAAGGCCTCTATGAAATGTAAACTGTTGACATTGCCCCTCCCCAGTGGCAGTAACAACAAAAAAAACAACATTGCAAACAAATTTATTAAGTATCTGTGACCAACTTACCTGTGGCAAATGGAAGACTCCCAGGAAACGAGCCACAACGAGAGACTGAGTAGATCCTCCGTCTCCTATCACTGCTGGTACCGTCCCACGACAGGTGTCTTCACTGTGTGTCTCTCCTTTAACACCTGAACCCTTCTCACTCCTTATTAACTCCATGGCAGCCTTCAGAGCTTGATGGGGTGTACTGCATGAATCGTATATCTTATAACCCAGTGTGATGTTGGGAAGGAGTTTGCCATCTCTGTTGATCTCCTCAATGGCAAAGATCATAGTTTGCATCCAACGGAATGTCCGAAAGTTAAATCTGAAAGAAATTTTGGAGGTATCCAATTTTTTTAGTGTGAAGACCGGTAAAAAAACTTTCACTCTGCATAGATAATAAAATGAATTATTATCTATGCTAAAAAAAAAGTCAAAAAATTAATATGAGGATTAAAGATAAAAAATAACTCACCTGGTGCACTGTGCAGGAGGAGGCACTGAGGTGAAGGACAGACTGGGCTCCACCACCATGTCATGAAGGGAGAAGAGCCCCCCCAAGATGATGTCCCCTTTCTTCTCCAGCACAGGCAGGGACAGAGATCCTGGGATTAGTTTGCATTGTTGGCTCTGGTCTTGGTGGGAGTTGTAGGGGAAGATCACACACCATAGGAAGCTTAAAAACACAATCTCGGTCCTTTTCCATGGAAAACTGGGCTCAACTAATCTCCTCCAAATATGATTCATCATTTCTTTACAACGTGCCCCCAATAGCCAATGAATGCCCTTATCAGTAAAGTGACAGATGTTTGGATAACCCAAACAGAAATGCATGAATCAAACAAGCTGACACAGCACCAAACAATTTTGCCAGTGGCCAGTAAAAAGCAAGAGCTAGTTCACAAAAAGTAGTACATTATGACCTCATTCAGACGAACACAGTATGAATAAAAGTGAAATATTTCTAGTAAAGTCAGATAGGAAATTCATCTTTAACTCAAACCATTCAGTAAAAACATCATCAACTTAAGCCACTGGGTAACGTTTGTCATTCACTTCAGGGCTACATTTTCATTGCATTAACACGACACAGACGAGCTATCTAGTCTTGTCAAGTGAGAAGATGCTCCCCTGTAGCATATATATGCTACCTGTCTCGTACAACAACAAATTGGTCAAATTGACCTAATTTCCCTATGGCCTCTGATCTTTGGAAAAAGAGTCCCTGGTTTCAGTAAGTAACAACAATAACAAGGAACTGGAATGAGCACTTGACCATAATGGAGGAAGACGTGAGCTATGTCATGTCACAATATCATGCCTGACTAGGCCTAACTCATCCTTCAGTGATGTTAAGAGGCAGGCAGTAGACCCATGTCACAAGGGGCTGTTAATCCAGGTTACATACCTTTCTCAAACCCACACAGACACACACGCACACACACACACACACGCACACACACACACACACACACACACACACACACACACACACACACACACACACACACACACACACACACACACACAAACACACACACACACACACACACACACACACACACACACACACACACACACACACACGTGATACACAGTGACCTGAGTTAGAAAGAAACTCCAAAGTAGTATCAGACCCAATTGTTCAGTGTGATTTACAGAAAGGGATACATTAGATGAGATTTTATTGTATTGAATTTGTATTTAATGTAGGGATATTAGTGCAGTGTAACTTTCTAAGTAGTTACATTATACTTTCAAAATATTTTTTCAAATATTCTGTTGTTTATTCAACTATTTCTTATTGCATAAAATATCCTTTTGCGGTGTTAAAAAGGTTTAATATTGTAAAATCAACGAGTCTTTAGGCTGTTGTGTATGTCATTAGCAAGATAAACCCTGCAGGCTACAAAACAGAGCACCACAGAGTGTGTAGCAAATAAAATTGTACATGTTGCATGTTGTCCTGCCACGGGTCATATACTGTAGGTGTCCTTATTCATTTAATATGTCCCAGTGTGATGCTCAGAGGAGAAAGCACAGAGGTGCCCTAAGAAAGAATGTTCAGTATTATGACACAAATGTTTCCTTTTCTTGTAAGGAAGCCTTAAACAAGAATCCCTTGGCTCAAGGGATGCTATGCTCTGTAGAGAAATGGATCTGCCTTATTGTTTCTGAAAACAAGCTGATTCAGTTGGCTGATTTGAATTGAACTAGAATAGAAGGACAAGAGCACGAAGGATGAAGAGAAAGATACATTTGGGTTGGATACAGACAAACAGAGAGGACCACAGAAAGAATCAGGAGGTTTTTTTTCAATTCAATATGTTTTGTGTGTATTAATATATTTAATAGGGTTGGGGTCTTTGGGTGCCTCACCATTCAATTAGATTCTGATTCTTGGTGTCACAATTCGATCCAGAATCGTTTTTTTTAGTACATGCTTCGGGATCTACTCCAGTCCTAATTATGGCAAGAAAACATTAGAGTATACTTCATTTTTCGAAAAATATCAACTGATTGCTATATTTTAAACACACAAAGGCAAATCTATGACCAAATGTAATTAAGTCATGCTTAACTTCCACATTTTTTTGTATACATCTCAATTTTCAGTGACTTCAAACATAAAAGTGCTATTACTAACAGATACAATTATACATGCAGGCTTGTAGCTGCCTTATTTCTCAGAATCTTGGCCATTTCCAAAAAAGAATTGTACAAAAGTAAAACTGCAAAACTGATATTTTGTATATATATAATAATATAATATTTTAGTGTAAAGTATATTTTGAAAGACCTTTAATCCTGAAATTCCAAAGTGAAAGGTTCCATGAATATTATGCAATTAATCTTATTTTCATATTTATTTGGTATTTGGGCCTGTTTGTGTCCATAGACTGTATAAAAACTACACTTTATTCTTAAAACTGAAAACCGGACGTCAACACAACTGTATTTTCAATGCAATTTGAAGACTTGTATGTCATGTGGTTTTCTCCTGTAAAGTTAATACTTCGTCAGAGGTAAGAGTTTTATACTGTAGAGTAAGATGGAATGACAGTAAAGTGTTTATCCTTCATGTCAGCTTTGCTGTGCCGTTTCAATGTCTTTACCATACATGTCAGGTACGGGTGCACTACAAATATAGGGCCCACTGCTTTCACTACCGAGATGAGACCACTTGACCTCAGTGGGCGTTCGTAGTGTTTGTACTTGACTTTAATTCTGCAAACCTTGCGTAGTGAATGAGTCATGTCCAGCTCTCCTTCAATGGAGGTTGTCAAATCCAATGTGCGCCCAAACACTTGCCTTCAATGACAGGCGGCCTTGCAGTGACTGACTAGCCACATAACCATAGACTGTATTATGACTGTGTATAATAATAACTTAATTTATACAGTCTATGCACATAACTAGCCGGTACTTTCCTGCAACAGTGTCTACGGAAGATGTGAAGTGCGCACCGTGAGACAGAAAAAAAAAAGATTTTTGGAAATTATGAATCGATTATGAATCTTAGAAGATAGGAGTCGTGACTTTCACATGAATGGATTTTTTGCCCACTCCCAATATTAAAATTCCCCCACTTCATTTTCTTATGTTTATGTCCTCTAAAATGTCTGACCTTGTACTGTATACTGACTTGTTTATGTGCAAGGTTTGTCACTCGAAAGGTTTTTTCACATTCCTTTACTTTGTGGAAGGAGGTGTCTGTGTACTTCCCTGAAATCTGAGATTTATCTTGATATGTATCTTGGGGAAAGTTTAGTTGGTGCATTGCAAATCCACAAACCAATCACTATTCAACAGGCAAACTTTGACACAACACTGACAAAGACACCTGAAACCTCCAGTGTAGCTGTCAGGGGGTCATCCCTATGTTCCCAAATTGCTAAATCAAATCCCTGCTTGGGAAACACAACCTTCCCCAAAAGGGAAAGGTTAAGCCAATGCCCCCGCTGATTTATTTTAGGATTTTGTCAGGGTTAAGGGTTACGTTTAGGGGGTTGTGTTAGGGTCTTCTAAGCCTATTTTCCAGGGAATTCGACACTGATTGTGGAAAAAATAACAGACCGGGGAACATAGGACCCTTTCTGGGAAAAGCGGGGAAAATAGGACCTTTTCTGGAAAAAGTGGGGAACATAGGACCCAGGGAACATAGGTACTGTCAACACAGAAATAAAACACACTGCCATCATAGCTGTCAGCCACTACCAATCACACACCGAAAAACAAAAGAAACAGATGCTAGCTACACTTGCCTGATAAATCGGATATTTGCTGATTTTAGTGCACAAGAGATTCCTCATCTGAGTCTCGGTCAGGACGCCGAAACTATAACTGTTGCAGATAGCTAATGTTAGCTGCATGGGCAAGCAGCCCAGGCTCCATGTGTGTTAATCCATTCCGTCTCCTGTCTGAAGCCAGCACAAACATATGGGTATACCTGAATCTCTCCAATGTGTTAAGTCATCACAATGTGCAGATTGGACGCATCCTGATCTCGATTGCTCCATTGTATTTTACTAGCAGATAAAATTTGGAGAGTGACACAACGACAAGCGACTGTTCAGTGTAAACAACATGGCGGCTTCCGCAAGCCATCGAGCAAGCCGCTCGCTAACGTTTTTTTTCTTGTCAGTGCAATTTAGACAAATCCAATGGATTTATAGACCCAGAAAACATGGGGTTAGACACCAAGATTACTTGGCTAGGTCAATAATGAACAAATAAAAATAATGAATGAGTGAGGATATTTTAAGGGCTTTCTGCCCATCTCGGACGCCATCTTGAAAATTACACCTTTCTAGTGTTCAAACTTTGATAAACGTTTAGTATGTTATTAAGGACACCTAATACTACAAAAACACCTGACAAACCTTTTGTTAGAATGAAAGAAAAAAAGGTTTTTTTCATATATGCAGCTGCCTACACCTATAGAGTCCAGTAGAGGGAGGAGCCTGTTCAAGATAGAACATAGGTTACGATATTGTAACCCTAGCTCTATTAGCACAGACAGAGCCCTCTACCCAGGGGCCTAGTTGCTCCTATACTGCTCACTGAAGAGGGTGTAGTGCCTTATATGCTGTGGGATTTGGACATATTTGGGTAGCCATGTCCTTATTGTTGCCGTCTACTTGGGTGCTTGGTAATCAAGAGTATTACACATAGAATCCAGTGGAGGGCTCCATCTGTTCTAATTGCACTAGAGTTATCAGTCAATCAATCAAGATTATTTGTCCCCCGTGGGGTGATTGGTTTTGCCACAGTGGAATGCATACATTTAGCCACACAAAATAGGGCACATACATACATGACTAAGACAAAAAAAATACATAAAATAAGCCATTAAGTACATACATTTTCAGTAAACATACTCTGTCAATTAAAATTAAATTATTATTAAACCCAATAAGTGAAACTAAAACTAAAAAAACTGTGTTTTTCTCCTAAAGTTTAGAAGTACGGTGGCAAAGGGTTTTAATTGAGATTTTGAATCTATTGAAATATCTTGTGGAAATCGGAGGAGGGTTCCAGGTGGCAAACGGAAACTGTTGATGAAAAGGATAGCAACAATCTGACAGGATGGACTGAGCTTTATTTCAACGTTGCTATAAAGATCCTGCAGTGTTACCTGTGCAGTGCAACTTATTTTACTGCAGACACTGACCACTTTATTGAGTACACTTTTGTGTTTGACCTTGAGAGATTGATACCAGCAGGTAAAATATCAATAAAGTCTTGCCATCAGGGTCCTCTCGATCTGGAAATTAAAGAGTTTCCAGGGACAAAGGAGACATTGCTGGCCTTTCTTGTACACCATGTCAGCATACTCTTGTCAGTTTATTGCCTAGTGTAGTTCCCAGATGCTCATAGGACCCCAATATTCCTATATCCTGGCCATCAATCACTTTGCTGACAGGAAAGGGGTGAGGAAAAAAGAGGCGTCAAAAATCAATGGTTATATCCTTAGTCTTTGTCACATGTAGTTTTAAAAATGATTCATGACACCAATTAATAGAAAGATGCCAACAACATGACCATGAGAAATATCATATTGTTTCACAGGCTTACTATGACTGTATTATCAGTAATCATCAAGATGTGATGATTTTCATATATGCTACAACAATCAATAGTGTACAATACAGTGGGGGAGAAGGGATGTCTCCGTGGAAAGAGTTAGTGGATGTCATATTCAGCTTGAACATTTGACCGTTGACTCTCGCTCCTTGCATGCAGCTCATTAGGAAGTCTAGTAGCTTTGTCCATAGACAATTGTCTATGAGCTTCCCGATTAGCAGATGTGGATGTACGGTATTAAAGGCTTATGTGAAGTCCACAAACAATAATCTTGAATAAATGCCGTTACTCTCAAGGTGCTTGTATCCTGCATAAAAGTGAGAAGAGTAAGTGTGGTATCCTGAATCCCTCTCTTGGTTCTTTATGCAAATTGCATTGGGTCAATAAGATTTTCTGTCCTGTTAAGTAATTCTATTTTGATCATTTTTTTCAAATAACTTCATAACTGACAAAGTCTGGGCCATGGGTCTGACCTTGTTAGTCTCATTCAGAAACTTGAGATGTTTGATTTTGGTGACAGAATATGGTGGATTGTTTCCACCGTTCTGGGACAATCTTTTACACTGATGATTATTTAAAGTTTAAACATGGCATACAAAGTGATAATATATTTCGGGCATTAAGTATTCAACATAGGAATGCTATATAAGAAAGTTAAGTTACGACATAACTTAAAAAAATAAAGTCAAAGTTGACTTTTGGGTTTACCCGGTACACTAACACAGATTTCCTGAGTGAAAGTCCTGTGTTTGATTGACTAGTCCTTCACTAGTCTTTACCATGTTGCTCTTCATACTATCTCATTGCACAGTGCCTTAGTCCTGCAGTTGCTCTGAGTATTGATTATTGACCCGGATGGGGGATATGGCTTAACAGTAGATGATAACAGCCTACTGAGTATAGGGCCATGCAGCTGATAATGCCCATTCAATTGGCTAATAACACAAAACAGGTGCAATCACTCGGAGCAGAGTTGAATTTGAATATCTACTATAAAATAGATATCTGCCAAAAAATATCTGCTGGTCATAACATAGGCCTACTTTTATCATGTTTTATTTGAGTAGCTACAAAACATAAACAATAAAAATGTGATTAAATGTTTGGAGGTATGAGTGTGTATGCATGTGTAGTTTTGACTGTGTAAGGGGAGTTGACTTGTTTATGAACATGTACTTGAATAACACTATTCACTGAAGCATTGCACACACTTGGGAAACACTTAAGCTTGTTATTGTGTATATTTTGGAGGGGAGCTGGCATCATGGCATCATCCTAAACTTGCCAATTTACCTTTTACCCAAGGGGCTGAGGAGGAACAAGGGGCCAGCTGGGCAAGCAACGACAAGCAAGGTTTTCCGACGAGACTGATGACATCTGGGCCTGAAGCTATGCAACAGGAGCACACCAGGTGTTGTGTTGGAAATTAATTGATTTTAAGTTTTAATGAAAGGTGATCTCACATCTTTCAAAACAAGAAAGTCAAATTAATTAGCAAGAAACACCGCACAATTATTATTCACAGCAGCTACGCTAACAAGTTTGATATAGGAGAGAATAAATCATCAGTTTAAATGTGACAAATATGGCAGGTCAAGCATAATTCACACAATCTAACTCTCAGTGATTCTCAGTGCAATCCCACGGTGCTTATTGAAAACACAAATGGTTTTTCCTAAGTGATAAATAACAACACTCCAGAGCTTCTTCGGGTAGTGAACTTATCATGTAGCCCTGTAGAGCCCATATTGATTCTAATCATTTTTATATATTCCACTAAATTCACACAGCACTCTCTGGCTAGCCTATTATGCTCTGCATTTAACATATAGTACTAAAAGGACAGGAAAACCCATTAACTATGTAAATGCAGTCTTTACAAAACACACATTTACAGATGTTTTACACTTTTAGGCTACAAGTGATGTTGAAATTTTGAAAATGAGGGCCTTAACAGGGTTGAAACAATGCACTCATTTATTTTAATTGTAGGCCAAATAAACGTAACTTGTTATGTTAAATGTGTACTATGTGTCATATTTGTCATAATAACACAAATTAAAAGCATATATCCAGAAAATAAATTATATAAATTTGGCTTAGCAAGGGTTTTACATTATAAACTTTGATTCTTTATTACAGCTTTAATGCATCTTGCTTGCTCTACATGTTTTACAGTATTCATACAACTTTTTAGCTTTGCTAACTAACTAATGTTCACTAGATTACGTTCAATTTCAATGAGCCTTACAGTTCATCTGGGCTGACCGAAGAGGTCTGGCTGCTCCTCTATCAACAGTTTGGCATACATAATTGTCCAGGTCTAAAACCTGGTTATCAGAGTCAGTGAGCATGCTCTGAAAAGGTTTTCCTTGACACCATTGTAGAATCATCTATCAGATCCATCACATCATCTTATGCGGTGATTTGGCCTGATTATAGCCTTTAAAAAAGTACCCCCAAATCATCACAAATGGTCTGCATAACGTCTTATTTGTCAAGAGACACTCAGGATTGTGGACCCTTCTTGATGTTCATGTTGTAACTGTCAGAGTGCCAGGTCCCAGCAAAAGTGTCCCTGCGGGTATAGTGCGACTTTACTCTAAGCAGTGTGGGCAGGAGCAAAGCCCAAGCAAGGCCCACGCCAGCTTAGCCTCTTTGGCTCAGCACATTAATGATGCACTATAGGCCATACATACATATGTACACATACATGATGCATGAACAACAACATGTAAACAGACATAAATCTAAGTCATTAATAATGAAAATGTGAAAAGACTACCTTTCTCCATTTTCACTAGGCCCTGTTCCCCAACATTAACAATGTTGTTTCTGTTTGATTATTTATTGCAGGCTAATATTTGAGTTCATGTTGAATACATAATTAATTAGTTTAGTTAGTGTGTGTTTTGGGTTCACAGGATCAGCTGCTTAGCAGCTCAATCAAGGAAGGTTGAAACAGGTATTCTTAATTATGTCCTCTCAGCAGGAAGGGTTGGGAGCTGTTAAGATGTAGGCAGGTAAGATAGTTCTGAAGTAAATGACATTCTTATAATATTTGGGGTGCTCTTTGGTATGGATGGGTGCACACAGATGGATTGTGATGTCAGCAGTAACTAAAAGATCTTGTAATAAGAGTATATTTGTTATTCTGTGATTTGGATGCTTGCTCAGTTTAACTCACCCAAGTCACTCATTAGCTTGGCAGGTAAAATACAATTCACTGGAGTGAGGGGGGTTGGCAGCTTCCTGTGAGGCTGCAGTTTTCATTTGTTTGGTGTTCTTTTGCCTTTGTTTTATTTAGTGTTAATGATATTCTGGGGTTTCATTATTGCCTCTAGTTTTAGTAAACTATTGGTTAATAAATGCGACTTTGTTGCACTAATTCTGCTATCGACCTGGTTCACAGTATTCATTAATTCATCTTCAACCGCTTGTCCCTATCAGGGTCGCTGGAGCCGATCCCAGCTAACATCGGGCGCGAGGCAGGGTACACCCTGGACAGTACGCCAGTCTATTGCAGGGCACATAGCGATGGGCAAATTTAGAGTCATCAATAACCCTAACACATACATGTGTTTAGACTGTGGGAGGAAGCCGGAGAACCCGGAGAGAACCCACGGAGACACAGGGAGAACATGCAAACTCCACACAGAAGGGCCCCAGCCGGGATTTGAACCACGAACCCTCTCACTGTGTAGCGACAGTGCTAACCACCACCCAGCGTGTCGCCTTGGTCCACAGTATTCCTTTTTTAAAGTTATCTGGAGCCAAACCAGCTTATCTTCCGTTTTTAAATGGGTTGGCGACATTACAGAAAGTTTTTGTTAATAGCATAAATATGGTGATAACAACACTTGGCCATTTGAGGGAAAATGCAAGTAAATAGAGTGCATAGTAGTGTATAGTGAGGGTAGTTTGGGTATTTGAAGGATTGGGAGAGGAGGTTCAGAAGTTGTTTGGAGAAGGGCATCGAAACTTAAAGACCTGGAGGAAAAAGTGCTCTTAAATCAAATGACGACCTACCCTTCAGGGACCAGTTTGACCAGTTGTTTCGCCAGCAGTAGAATTTCTTCGGTGAGGTCAGTTGTGCCTGGAATCCCCCATGAAATATTCTTATTATACATCATACACAAACATGCTGAGGGCTTGTCAGCGACAGAAGAATTAGGAGTCAGTGGGTTGAGGGCCAGGACCTTTTGCTGGAGAAAGTGTCAGCACAGAGTACCTGGTCCACGAAAATATCTGGCATTGTCATCATCATCATCATCATCATCATCATCATCAGCATCATCATCATCATCATCTCTAACAGGATTGAGGCTTTCAGCAGTTGCACAATGTAACCAGGAGATGGCAACATTGGCCATGCTATGGCTATGCTCAGTGTACAAAGCAAATGTAATGTGTGACGGTGTTTGTCTGTGTGTATACTTTCATGAATAATCACACTGTGGCAAAAGAAAAGAAATGTGTTCACAAGGTCAATCGTTATGTTTTCTTCCTTATTTTTTTTTAGTAGGTTCAGTCCAGCTTACACTCATATTGACCCTTATGACTTTTCAACCATTTATTCGTTAGTTACTCTCAATCAAAATGTGGTGGTAAGGTATACAGCTGAATCAGGTATGTCCTGTGCAGTCGATACTATGATTTAAGCAGTTCATGGCCTTTGTGACAATATAATGAAACACACATTTTTTAATCCCTGTAGATATTCCTCAAACACATGTATGTATTCGGTGATATACAGATGGGCAGTGTGTATATAAAGGACTATATATATATATATATATATATATATACATACATAGTTATCAAGTTTGGGAATTGACCTGACATCACATTGAGAGTTGATTCCCATTCCCACATTTTAAAAAGCATAGAAACTTAAATTATTTTATTACATTATCTACATATTCAAAAGGCAAATGCTCCAGGGAACAGTCTTAACAAAAGCCTCAAGTTCTCCAGTAGAGATCTTAATTGGATCATGATGCAACAGTCCTGACAAAGTTTTCAGTGTAAGCTGAAAGGAAAAGTATGGAGGCAGGCTGGAGACAATATAGAGGATGTTTGTTAGTGTGCTTGTGAGTGGGAAGAGCCTGAGGTGTTCGTCTTGGTCAGGCCTGAGGCACCTGAACTTCACCACATGTGCTTCTACTAAATCAGCTCCCCCAAGAAATATCCCCTGGAGAGGTCTAAAGTGTTTCATAAACTAACAGGCATCTGCACGAACCCACAAACAACAGTTCATTTTTAATTAAAGAGTGCCTAAGAGGCGTATGAGATGATTATTAAACACTCTTTTGTCTGGAAAAAAACAATAACACCAAATTAAATCTTACATGGCCCAGTGCCTTGATAAATCTTGTGTGTTTAATTGTTTGTTTTAATTAGTTATCAAAATTGTTAAAGTAACTCTAAACGTGCCAGAATTATTTAAAACTTTGGATGATGATCATCATATTTTTCCCATTTCCAGCTTCTATTATTTACACAATGAATGTATACCTCACTGACTGGTAGACATATTTGAAAAAAATAGATCCCCCCACATTTCAGATGTATCACTGTTTGTGTCTATGTTTTCAAAAGCATTATTAAATGTCAATTGTCTGTTGAAAGTTTAAGCTTTCCCTGTTTTATATGAGCCTCAGGAGTACTTCATTACTTATGTACTTTTGAGCTTCTGCTAACATGCTAATGTTGGCATGCTTAAACTTAGTGCAAACAACCTCTGTACCCACACGCTGCTGTTACATTTAGCATGTTAGCATGGCTGTTCTTCAGTGCCACCTGCTGGACTTTTAATATAGGCCTATTGTAATTGTGATAATGTATCAAAATATATCTTCTTCTTCTTCTTTAATATGTACACTATTAATATGTGTATATGTATTTCCTCTGTTGCCTTATACTCACCTTCTATATAAATGACAGTGACAGAGTAGTAACAGAGTAACAGACACATTAACTTATACATTTAATATGCCTACATTGAGATTCTGAAATCATTAAGCCTCTTATGTACTCAGCACAACCAGGCGAGTAAGTAGAGACAGCGCAGACAGTGCAGTTGCTCGCAGGGTGAGGGAGCGTAGAGAAAGCAGGCCCTTCAACAATGTACTAAATGGTAAATGGGATCTTTCGAGTGATTCATATTGTCACCTAGGAACTTCATCTGTGTTCAGAAAAGAACTAAAGTCAAATTAAAAATGGTGCCTCAAAAAGGCAAACCCATATCTGTCATGGTTTTCATTATTTGTCATGGTCAGTAGAAATAAAAAACATAATTTTATGTTTATTTATTATACATAAACTATAACAAATAAACTAATTAAATGAATGATTCCTTATTTTCTTTGTTGTTGTTTTTTGTCATATACAGATTTGCAATGAATGCTGGGTAATTCTGTATTTATGTTTATGTTGGTCACCATAGGCCTACAGTATAGTCATCGGACTGTAAAATCCAACACATGGATGGTCAAATATGTGTCTATATATACAGTACATAATGTCCCAATGGTGTGTGTTTTTGCTTCATAACAATAGCGTGCATCAGGGCCTGCCATAATAGTGTGCTCAACTACAATACCCCACTGTGCAAAAAATATTTTTTTTACTGAAATGTGTAACAAATATGTTTCCATGGCTTTGAAACACAACATAAAAAGTGCACATTTCATGCAAATTTTTTTTATTTCATTTCTGTTTTGTTGATACATTGTTTAGATGCAAAAATGCATTTAAATATAGCATTTTCTGAAACAGCCACTTTAAACTTCCCAGGAGAGCTGACATAAGCTGGAATAAGTGTGATCCAGACTGCTCAGAATATCAGAATGCTGAAGGTAATGAACTTAGCTTCATTAAAATTATCAGGCAGCTTTCGAGCCAAAAAAGCGAGTACAATGGTGAATGTAGAGGTTCAAGCTTGGCCTGGGAAAACATATACACTGATACAAATATAAACAGTTGAAATGGCTGCAAAATATTTTTTAGCTCATTACATGAGAAAATATAGTACATGTTTTGTTTTATTAATTCAGATTAAATACTATTGTATCTGCTTTTATGCCTTTATTTGTCAGGACAGCTGGAGGTTGATAGGAAATGGGGGAGAGAGAGTGGGGGCAACAAGCAGTAAAGGGCAAAGGTCAGAGTCAAACCTTGGCCACTGTGGTGAGGACTTAGATTCTGAATATGGGGCATCTGCTCAACCTAGTGAGCTAGTAAGTGTCCCAAATTCATTTTCAAGTATCTCAAGTTTGACTTGTTGATATGCAACCATCATTCGTATATTTTGGCTGCCGAACATTATTTTTTTATTATTATTATTTAAGCTAGTGAATCAGCCTGGCAGTGTGAGCTGAAACTTCAAAATTTGCATAATGTATAAACTAATTAGCAAAAAAGAAAGTTTTCACCCACTGCTGTGATTTCACAAATAAATCAGAGGGTTCTTGGGGTAACTTTACCCATCAAATGTTTCCTTGTATTGTTCTCAGGCTTTAATATAATTATGTAGCACTTGGGCAAAAAAATACAAAACAGCATTCCATAACTTGAAGCCAGAATAGCAAATATCTCCACAGCCACAGTGAATTTCCCAGGAGAGCTGGCATAAGCTGGGATAAATGTGATCCAGACTGCACAGAATATCAGCATGCTGAAGGTTATGAACTTAGCTTCATTGAAGTTATCTGGCAGTTTTCGAGCCAAAAAAGCGAGTACAAAACACAACACAGCTAGAAGTCCGATGTATCCCAACACAGCCCAGAACCCTACAGATGATCCCAGGGCACACTCTAGTATAATCTTCTCTTTATAGAGGTTCATATTTTTGAAAGGAAAAGGAGGTTTGATTGTCAGCCAAAGTATGCAAATTATAACCTGTATGAGAGTGAAAGTCAGAACACTGAGTCTCTGCTGTACAGGCCCAAACCATTTTATCACATTCCTGCCTGGAAGTGTCGCTTTAAAGGCCATTAACACCACTATAGTCTTCCCCAGAACACAAGAGATACAGAGGACAAAGGTGATGCCGAATGCTGTGTGTCGCAGCATGCAGGACCACTCAGAGGGCCGACCGATGAAGGTCAGAGAACACAGGAAACACAGGGTCAAGGAGAAGAGCAGCAGGAAGCTCAGCTCAGAGTTGTTGGCCCTGACAATAGGAGTTTGCCTGTAGTAGAAAAATATCAAAGCTACAGTCGTAGCCAGGCAGGCACCGAAGACAGAAAAGGTGACCAACAGTATACCCATCAATTCCTTGAAGGTGAGGAACTCAATAGCTTTCAAGTCACAGTTATCCCTCTCCTCGTTGGACTTGTAATCTGGAAGGCATTTGTCACATTTCACTGCATCTGAAAGCATAAATATGTTTAGCCTGTACAGCACACACATCTTCAGGTAGATCAGTAAAGTGCTGGGAGTGATTTTTCCCAAAAGAAACACGATGAATGCTAGAATAAAGGCTAGGAATCCTGCTGTCTCACTTGTACTGTTGCTGAACTCTCCGTCAGCACAGGTGATGCAATCAAAACAGCAGATAGGCTTGCCCTTGACAATAGCCCGGCGGGTCCCTGGCAAACAGCTCTCACTGCAAACAGACCTTGGCACCTGCATCACAGTGAATATTAAAATAAAACAGTTTATCAAATGCTTTTGGAAATATTTACTTAGTGATCAAAAGTGCCAAGAGATTGCAGATTGTTCACAGTAAAAAAAAGAAGAATGTTAAGTACAAAATAAAATTAAAAAAATTAGGACAGACTGTCTACCTTTACTTACTTTAATATTGTCACCTGCCCAGATGGCTTGCACACCTGCTTTCATCTCAAACTGCTGGCCCTCAGGCTGGGAGGCATCATAGAAACCAATGGTTTCAAAGGTTATGTAACCTGTTCCATCCATCTGCCAGTTGACCAGTGCGTAACGTGCCACAGGGTCACCCAGTACATCAAAGAATACATCTTCACCGATCTTAGTGGTGAAATTGACCCGCTTTAGGTAATGTAGCACCTGCAAGGAAACAAATATGCTCTTATCAAAATAATCAATTACATTTTCAGAAGTTTTGATTTAGGCACAGATTTTTTTCATGATTACCTGCCATGGTTGGACATTTTCCCTATCAGCACAAGTGTTGTTCTCAAAAGGCCCCTGTCCGTCTTTGCAGGTAAACAACATGTGCAACGCGTGAGCAACAGCGTATGTGGCCTTGTAAACATTATTCAGCAAACTGGCATCTGAAACATCTGTGAAGCGTGTGTTAGTGTCCCACAGAGATTCCTTCCTGGTGCAGGCTGTGACTGGACCCTGAGCTTGAGCGTCTGCTTGGGGACTCAGGGTGCAGCCGAACACCGTCTCCCACAGCTCTACCAGTCCCTGGTCTCCTGGTGTGGCAGAGGGCCTGCTGTTAGCAAGGAATTCCTGCAGTCCAGGGATGTGAGCATTTAGTGCTGCAAAGCCCACTGCCCCCTGCACCACAGCGTAATTTACAGGTGAAGCAATATAGCGATACGTGATCCAGCCCTCGCTGCCCACCCACTGCAGGCCTGTCACATTCTGAGCGTGAAGCTCCTTAATAAGTATATCAAGGTCTGTGCCATCGGCAAATGCCACTATTACCTTAGAGGTGGATTTCTTTATAATGTCCACCACCTCTAAGAACCACTTCCTGGGATCAGTTCTATAAATAGCCACTGAGTACTCAACACACACACCTTCTCTTTCTGCTGCATCAAGGAAAGTAGCCATACCACCATTTCCATAGTCACTATTAGTTCTGATAGCCCCTACCCATGTCCAGCCAAAGTGTTTCACAAGCTTTGCAAGAGCTTTGCTCTGGTAAATGTCACTAGGTATGGTTCTGAAGAAAGATGGATAGTCTCTTCTGTTGCTGAGACATGCACAAGTGGCTGAATGACTGATCTGAAACACAAGTAAAACAGAGAAATAGCTTATTTCGAGATGCCTTCAATGTTTAATATGAATCACACATGTAATAAAATGTTCTCACACATTATATCACTTCTCATTCAACAACACAAATTGGCTTGACAGTTCATGTGTGCAGAAAGTGTGCATGCCCCAAATACTCACCACAGGTATATGGAAAGGTCCCATGGTGCGTGCAATGCCTATTGTAGAGGTGGATGTGGTTTCCCCTATGACAGCATGCACATTTGAGAGTTTGCTACAGCTGCCTTCACCATTCTCATACCTATTCATCAGGTTTAGCGATGCCCTGATGGACAGAGGGATACTGGGGCAGGAGTCAAAGATCCTGTACCCTAGTGTCACTCCTGGCAGCAGCTCTGAGCTGTTGTTGATCTCCTCTATCGCAAAAATCATAGTGTATGCATACTGAAGCTCTCCTGGATCCAGTCTGAAATAAAAGGAGTATATTTAAAAGTATATTTAAAACATGAATAAACAACACATGTAATATAATTTACAAATATTTTTTTCATCCCTCTCTTACCCTTCACACTGGATTGTTCCTGGGTTGATTTGGAGAGCTGGATTGACACTGACAGGGTTCTGATGAAAGGAGAAAATGCCTCCAATATTGATGTCTCCCTCCTTAGAAAACTGAGACTGCTCTTTTGTTCCATATGTTTGACACATAGGCTTCCCTCCTCTAACAGCCAGAAGTGAAAGAAGTAGCAGATCTGCTATCAACAGCATAGTTGCCCACCTCAATTTTTAACACCCAAGGCCCAAAGATAAAACTTCCCAACTCTGAGCATTTTATAGGATTTTTCTGGTATCTATCACAAAGCCACACGGGGCCTACTGTAGGTGTTTCTGTCCACCAATGACAGCACTTGTGGTGTGACTGACAGATGAATGGGCCTATTAGAAGACCTTCTGCGTTGGTATATCATCTTTGTTTTTTTAGCATAACCACTTCCATACAATAATAATTTCAGAAACCCGCGTCCCTGGGAAAGTCTGAGCTTATTGTTGTGTATGTGTATCTTTCAGTTTTTATTCCTATTATAGGCAAAACAATCCCATTCCTCCAAGGAAGCAAAGCTAGGGTGAACTTCATGAAGCACATCATACAGAAATCGTTCTGCAGAAAATAGCCACGGATGAACCACATCTCAAAGAGTCCTTACCTCTTAAACGCACTGCTTTATAAATCTAATGCAATACATTCATTTTATTTTTACCTTTTCAGGCATTTATTTCAGTACAGATGAAATCAGTACGGATTGGACAACGTGGTCTCATGGGAGGGCGTATAAATAGCACGCCACTTTTCATGACTTGCATGACTTTTCGCGTGCATGTCTACGCATATTAAGCTTTTCGCGTGTCATTTAACGCCCGTAGTTCCCCAGGGTTAGGGTTAGGGTTAGGGTCAGAGTTAGGGGTTAGGGTTAGGGTTAGGGTTAGGGTAAGGGTTAGGGTTAGGGTTAGGGCATTTCACGCCCGTTATTTCAGCCATCCTTCACATGAAATATTGATTTAAAAACAACCCTCTGACAGAAAGCTCCACCACTTCGTATTTCTCCGGAAAGTAGCGGAGAAATAATAAACGTGGGTTCTCCCTCAATGACATTTGTGCATGAAATGACAACGCCATCTCTGCACTATACAGGTCAATTGAGACTACATGGCGTGAAATGACACGCAAAAAACATGACATGCGTTGTAATTATACGCGAGATGGCTTAAGAGAAATAACGTGTCATTCACACGCCTTTTGGTGAGACCAGGCTGGATTGGAACATTTAGTTTAGAATTTAGCTTCAGTTATGGCAATGAACTAACATTGTTTATTATATTTTATTTTTAAAAGAGCAATTCAGACATTTTAATGTTACTATTCTATGTAATTGTTTGTAGTGCTTTTGATTAGTTTCTCCCCATCATGTGTTTTTTAGTATTTTTCTCTGGTTTTAACAATAAAATATAACATTTGGGAGCAAATATACAGAAGAGCAACCCAAAGCTAGAGGCCAGAATAGCAAATATCTCCACAGCCACAGTGAATTTCCCAGGAGAGCTGACATACGCTGGGATAAAAGTGACCCACACTGCACAGAATATCAGAATGCTGAAGGTAATGAACTTAGCTTCATTAAAATTATCAGGCAGCTTTCTAGCCAAAAAAGCGAGTATAAAACACAACACAGCTAGAAGTCCTATGTATCCTAACACAGCCCAGAACCCTATAGATGAACCTAAATCACACTCTAGAATAATCCTTTCAGTTGCATGAGCTGTATTTTTGTAGGGGAATGGTGGGTCAAGGGTTAACCACAGAACACAAACTAACACCTGCAGTAAAGTACAGCTGAGAACACTTGTTCTCTGAAGCAGAGAAGAACACTGAGGAACAGTGTTTGCTGGCTTTTTAGCTTTAAAGGCGATGACCACTGCTATGGTTTTACCCAGGATACAAGACATGCACAAGGCAAAGGTGATGCCAAAAGCTGTGTGGCGCAGCCTACAGGACCACTCAGAGGGCCGGCCTATGAAGGTCAGAGCACACAGGAAACACAAAGTCAAGGAGAAGAGCAGCAGGAAGCTTAGCTCAGAGTTACTGGCTTTGACAAGAGGTGTGTGACGAAACCGAAAAAAGACACATGTCACGACCAGCGTTAAACTTGCCCCCAACAACGAGAAAGCAGTGAGGAGGGCTCCCATGGTTTCTCCATAAGATAGGAACTCGATCACCTTTGGAACACACTGGCTGTGATCTTCATTCGACCAGTACTCCAGCGGACACGGTGAACACTCTGCAGAATCTAAATGGAAAACATTAACACGGAAATGTGTTCATGCTGTAAGCTGTAACGTAGGAGAGCAGAGCTCCTTTTAAAATAAACACTGGCTGTATTTAGAGACTTATAGGTGAGATACAGGAAAGCGGATTTTGTGCAAATAGTTGTACATACTAAATTCTACTCACTGCTGGAGTTGCTGATCTCTCCAGCAGCACAGGGGATGCAGGAGAAACAGCAGATGGGTTTGCTTTTAATTACAGCTTGCCGGAAACCTGGCAGACAACTCTCACTGCAGACAGACTGTGGCCTCTGTAACAACACAACACAAACACAACTAATCAGTTCCTCATAGTCTTTTTTTAGGGTCTCTTAAAACTCTAGTTTAAGCTTTATACCTCGATCGTACACATCAATCTACCAGATTATTATACATCCTTATACTATCTATCAGAAGTAAAATTCTTTGGCATGTCAGTCTGCAAAATGTATACAGTATATTCATATATTTGTGAATTTACCTATTTTTAATTCATTAAATGGCTCATGGAACAACTATTAAGCCTACTTTGGAAATCAACCTCCACAATAAGTATTGCATACATATAATACCTTTGGGGATTTGGAAGCCCATGTTGTGTTTATTCCATTCATGGTAAACTCCTTTCCATTTGGTAGTGAGGCATCGTAGCTCCCAACAGTTACAAACACAGTATCTCCTGCTTGCTTTCTCTGCCAGTTAACCAACTCATAAGTCGCTGCAGGGTCTCCGTTTTCATCAAAATACACTCTCTCTCCTGACTGAAGAGTGAAATTCACATCTTGGAGGTGTTTTATAACCTACCAAAAAAGAACAGTGGTGTGAAGTTAGAGTTGTTTATCATTTCAAATTAATCTCATAATGCATAAAAGTGACCTCCCACCTGTTTCGACTCTAAATCATCTTCCCACATACACCGCTGGGTCACCGCCTCGCCTCTCTGTCCACATTTTAACATGTTATGCACAGCATGAGCCACAGCGTACACAGCCTTATACACATTGTTAGATATCCTTAGCTCTGACACATCAGTGAAAGGATAATCCATGTCCTGTAGTCTTTCAGAGCCAGAGCACTGGGTTTGACCATGCAGACCAGAATGGAAACTGCAACCAAATGTGGCTTCCCAAAACTCTCTCAGTAGATTATTATGAGGGTCTTGACTTGGGTTAACCTGAAAAAGAAACTCTTGCAGGCCTGTGATCTTTGTTTTCCTGATGTTGAAGCCCAGAGACCCTGCCAGAATTCCTGAGTACCTCTTAATGGCCAGATGACCCGCTGTTATCCAGGACTCACTGCCCACCCACTGCAGCCCAGTCAAGTTCTGCCTCAGCGCTTCCTCAAGTAGAATGTCCATTTCACCCTGAGCGAGGAAGGCAACTAAAACCATTGCACTGCCCCTCTGGATCACTCTGACCACCCTGGCAATCTTCTCACTGGGGTCAGTCCTTGAGATGGCCTCTGAGTACTCAACACAGACCCCCTCCTGGCTTGCGGTTGTGATAAATGTTGCCATGCCATTGTTACCATAATCGTTGTCACTTCTAACTGCCCCAACCCATGTCCAGCCAAAGTGCTTCACCAGTTTTGCCAAGGCTCTGCTCTGATAGTAGTCACTAGGGATGGTTCTGAAGAAGGAGGGGTACTCCTTTGTGTTACTCAGACAAGCACAAGTGGCAAAGTGGCTGATCTATTAGAAAAGAAAAGGAGAGAAACAAAAAATAATATATAACCTTTGAGTATGATTATTAAGAGACACAATTTAGGCATCTGACTTTTGACTCAATCTGCTGCATCTGTACAAACCCCGCAACCGTAATCCTGACCTCCTAAAAATAAACATAGTGAATCAAACAATGCACAGAATAATTTACCACCGGTATTTGGAAAATCCCTGCCATTTGTAGCATCACAATGGTTGAGGAGGATTCAGAGGCTCCGATGATGGCATGAACAGATGACTGGCTGGAGCAGGTTTTACCTAAAGCCCTTTCCTGCCCATTCATTAGACCCATCACTGCACGCGTTGAAGCCAGTGTTGAACCACAGCTGTCAAATATCTTATAACCAATTGAGATATTAGGCAGCAGAGTGCTGCTATTGTTGATCTCCTGGATGGCAAAAATCATTGTTTGGGCAAAACGAAATTCTCTAAAATTTATCCTGAAAAGAGTAAGAACAGTTTTAACTAAGACACTTTCTGACATTAATTGACATTTCTTCTGTTAAGAAGCAAAAAAAAAAAAAAAAAAAACTGTACCTAGAGCATATGAGAGGTTCTGGAGCATCTGTGAAGGAGAGTGGAGGCTTTGATATTTGGCTGTGGATGGAGAAAGCTCCTCCAATAGTGATATCTCCTCCCTTTGAGAGCAGAGGAAACACTGGGCTCCCCAGTATCTCACAGAGTGCAGTGTCTTCCTCTGCTCCAAAAGCTCCCACAAAAAGCAGAAACAGTAACATGACACAGTCACACATCTGGTACAAAAGACACACGCTGACCAGATCATTTGTCTACTTTAATGGGACAGCTTTATACTTCTGCAGATGATGACGCCCAAGGTCCTCTTATCGAATCACTGTAGAATGATGTCAGATCGCTTTGCTGTTCTTCAATTGAGATGGTATATTCTCTCTTTAAGACCTTTTGGTCATCACTAATCTAAGTTGTAAGTCAAATTGTAGAAGAATGGGATGAGGGGGAACACAGTATTTAAACATTCTTTAGTTGCAAACTGAGTATATCAAGAAGTTTGTATATAAACGTGTTAGACATTTTTTTTTAACATTACAAGAAAGGAAAAACTGAAAAATCAGCCCATTATTCCTAACTGCTTATTCTGTTCAGGTCGTGTTGGGAGTGTGGTTGTGGGCATATGTATTATCATATGGTGTGTTAATTAAGTATGAAACATTGTGTAATCATGTTAAAATTCAATACAGAAAAAAAACATAATATGCCATCCCAGTATTCCTAAATATGATGTGTATATTGGATGTTTCTAAACCTCACGATTAAGCACAATGCCAGTTTCCAGTGCCAAAATACAAATTGTTATTCTTAATGCTGCATGCTCAGATTTAATGGTGATTTGCATATATGTTAATATGCTAGTATATTTTTTTCTGATGTGTACTAGAGGCCATTGTAGGCCTAATTCTAGCTTTGTTGGAATGAAACCCTGAAAATATCCTCAGTATTGGCTCTATATTATATATATTTTATGATATATCTTGTGCTTGCTTGTGACTTTTGGTTAGTGTTTCTATCCACAGACCACTGATGTGCTCTTGAGCATGGTGGAGCTACTGTATGCACTGACCAGATTTAACTAGCTGAGTGTAAACATTCCTGAAAAATACAACCTGGTTCACATTGAACAGGATAAATTTAGATTAGAATCTTTGTTATTTCAGCATTTTATATTTGGGGGTACTAAAGACAGAACAGTCTGTGTGGGAAAAGGCCAAACAAAAGAGTGCATGTGCTGAGCCAAAGTGAGCAAATCATGATATAAAGAAATAAATAGCTGGCACACTACATGGCTCCAAAATCCACTCATTAGACGTGTTCTAGGTAAAATGTGTCCGCTGGAAAGGATTCAGGGCACACCCTCTCAAATGTCCTCTCACTTGGTATGTCTCCATTAAAAAAATATACCCCTGATCGGTTTACAAGACACCGGAGGTGTCACTCTTAATGGGTTTTGATCATCGCGGAAAGTGCTGTGGCACATCTTTCTCCACGTGAGAAAAACCGGACAGTAAGTAATAGTAATAATTGCCGTTTTTATAGTCTAGTTGATATTCAAACAGTTTTAGCAGCACTTCAAGATCCGACCATTATTAAAACGTATGCAGTAAAAAAGACCATGAAAACAAATAGTTTTTCATCATTTTGACATTTAAGGTGGCTTGTTTGGTTCACGAAATCAACTCTTACAAATTTCATGAAAGAAAACACTCCTTAAAATTTCCGATAGTTGTCAAAAATTGTGTTAGTGTCAGACAGGCTGGCACCGGTGAGGAAGTTATAGCGTATTTCTATTCAGAAATAGCTAGTATGATGATACTTCTGTGTGTGTGCGTGCATGCTTGCGTGCGTGTGTGTGTGAATGGGAGAGAGAGAGAGAGAGGGGGCGACATGCAGCAAAGGGCCACAGGTCAGGATCCAACTCTGGCCGCTGTGGCACTCATTTTAACAAGCGCATGCAAAGATGTGTGTTCACAGGTAGCAGTAGCTCAGTCCACAGGTGACTTGGCTGGAAACCGGAGGGTCGCTGGTTCGAGTCCCTGTGTGGACCATGAATGGAGCGTGGACTGGTGGCTGGAGAGGTGCCAGTTCATCTCCTGGGCACTGCTGAGGTGCTGTTGAGCAAGGCACCAAACCCCCAACTGCTCGGGGCGCCGGTCACTGGCAGCCACCTTGCTCTAACATCTCTCCATTAGTTGCATTTACATAGGTCCTTTCTGTATATGTGTGTATTTCGGGCCTGTGTGTGTAAAAATGAAAAAAATAGAGTGAAAATTGAATTTCCCCATTGCGGGACTAATAAAGGAATTCTTCTTCTTCTTCTCTCATTCAGATTGGGGCCATTTCGGCGAGGGAGACCTGCCCTATACCGGGTATTTGACTGTAATGAAAACGTCACTGTTTGTTGCACTTACGTCCCCCAGTTATACAAATTAATATTAAGAGACAAAGTCACATATTATAAAAACATTTTAATTCATATGATTACAACTTTTTTCTTTTTTATGTACAGATTTTATAATTGTCTGTAGCACCAGCTTGGTAGGATTCACCACATAATAGAAAGATCTCAAATAAAAATGTAAATGTTTAACTGCCAGTCAACAATGTATAATTATTGCTTTGTAGCTATTTCTGTTTTTGTAGATTTTAATACAGTCAAAGGAAAGCTAAACAATATTTATGTTTAAATAAATAGTATGCTCAGTTCACTTCAAATTAAATCCAAGCCACAAGCTGTGAAATAACAAAAAAAAGACGACAACTATAATTTAATTTATATTTAACCTGAACCCCTTTTCCCCATCAGATGTTTCCTTGTGTTCAATTCTGGTTTGAGTACAATAATAAAACATTTTGGTGCAAATATACATATAAGTAGCCCATAACTGGATGCTAAAATAGCAAATATCTCCACAGCCACAGTGAACTTCCCAGGAGAACTGACATAAGCTGGGATAAATGTGATCCACACTGCACAGAATATTAGCATGCTGAAGGTGATACATTTAGCTTCATTAAAATTATCAGGCAGCTTTCGAGCCAAAAAAGCTAGTACAAAACACAACACAGCTAGAAGTCCTATGTATCCTAACACAGCCCAGAACCCTACAGGTGATCCCAGGGCACACTCTAAGATGATTCTGTCATTATAGAGCAACACATTCTTGAAAGGAAAAGGAGGGTTGATTGTCAGCCAAAGTATGCAAATAAGAATCTGTATAAGAGTGAAACCCAGAACACTGAGTCTCTGCTGTGCAGGCCCAAACCATTTCATCACATTACTTCCTGGAAGTGTGGCCCTGAAGGCCATTAACACCACTATAGTCTTCCCCAGAACACAAGAGATACAGAGAACAAAGGTGATGCCGAATGCTGTGTGTCGCAGCATGCAGGACCACTCAGAGGGCCGACCGATGAAGGTCAGAGAACACAGGAAACACAGGGTCAAGGAGAAGAGCAGCAGGGAGCTCAGCTCAGAGTTGTTGGCCTTCACCAAGGGAGAGTCCTTATTGATCAAGAATAGAGTGGCCACAATTAAAGTAAGCAGCACACCAAACAAAGTGAAACATACAAGTATTATACCCATAACCTCAGTGAAGTAGAGGAACTCGACATTTTTCAGTACACATGCATCTCTGTTTTGATTGGACCAATACTCTTCAGGACACTTTTTGCAGTCATTAGAGTCTGTAATAGAAATATGTCAGTTACAACCTAAAAATGTAAATTAGAGACTGTACCATAGCCAACTTAAACATGATACAGGAAGTGTGGAAAGCAAACAATGTATGCAAACTGCCATATCTCTGGTCTGTGGTGCATATACCTGTGCTGTTGCTGATTTCTCCCTCTGCACATGGTATACAGTCATAACAGCACACTGGCCTTCCTTTCTGAAGGACTTTATAAGTTCCTGGATGACAGCTCTCACTGCACACTGACACAGGCACCTTTGAATAAAAACAAAACAAAAAAACATGTAAAGTTATTGAAACAATCCTTTAAGGGGGATTATTGTCAAACTACAATGCTTGCATTATATAAATGTAGATTTTTGTCAATTATAATATTTGCCTCTGTCTTCCCTCCAGACCACATAATGGTTTCAGTGTTGAGGACAAACTGCTTTCCAGGAGGTAGAGAGGCATCATAATAGCCCACAGGTTTAAATTGGACCAAATCATCTGATCCACGCTGCCAGTTCACCACCTCATACCGAGCAACAGCTGCTCCAGTGCTGTCAAACCACACCTGCTCCCCATTCTTAATGGTAAAATTCACCTGCTTTAAAGACTCCACAACCTAAAAAGGGTAAGATGATATGTCAGTATATATAAATCAACAGCTAAGTAACAAAGAGTTTAGTAATCTGTCCTTTGTACCTGCCAGGGAGTAACCTTTACAGTGTCATCACACCCCTGGCTATTGGAGCAATTTAGGATGTTATGCAGAGAATGGGCCACAGCATAGATGGCTTTGTAAATGTTACTAGTATATCTCAGCTCTGCCACATCATCATCATAATCTTTAAACTCAAGTACATCCTGGTTTTCTTTGCAAGGTGCTGTCATGTCGCTGTTTATCTCATTGCACTTAAACTCTGTCTCCCAGAAGTTTTTAATTAAAAAATCATCCAGGCCACTGATATTGGCCTTTTGCACAGCAAAACCTAGTGAACCTCCTAGCACACTGAAGCTGTTGGGAGTCACAAGGCTGTCAGCAGTGATCCAGGCCTCCACACCAATAAACTGCAGGCCTGTGACATTATGCAGACTCAACTGTTCTAGAAGGTTGTTCATCTCTATGTGGGCCAAGAAACCCACAATGACCCGAGCAGTGCTCTTTCGGATCACTTCCACCACTTTCATGACTTTTTCTGGTTCTGCCCTGTGGAATTTCTCAGTATACTCAACACACACTCCTTCCTCCTGGGCTGCAGCAAGGAAGATGGCCATGCCGTTGTTGCCATAGTCGCTGTCGCTGTTGATTGTCCCTACCCAGGTCCAGCCAAAGTGCTTAACCAGTTGGGCGAGGGCACGGCTTTGGTAGCGGTCACTGGCAATGGTTCGAAAGAAAGAGGGATACTCTTCCCTGTTGCTCAAACACTCACAAGTAGCTGAATGACTTATCTGAGAGTACACAAAGAGAGAGAAATAATAAGTATAGTTTGCATTTAATAAAGACATTGATACAGATAGACTTGACTCATACCACTGGTATTTTGAATGGTCCAGTAGTGCGTGACAGCACAATTGTTGAAGAGGATTCAGACTCCCCAATAATAGCATGAACAGCTGTTTGACCGGAACAACTCTTTCCCACAGTCCACTCATCACCGTTCATAAGGGCCATCACAGTGTGCATTGAGATTAATGTTGAGCCACAGTTGTCATAAATACGGTATCCAATTGATATATTGGGAAGAAGAAATTCCATTTTGTTTATTTCCTCAATTGAAAAGATCATGGTCTGGGCAAATCGAAACTCCCTGAGGTTGACACTGACAACAAGCACAATACAAACTTGTATCTACGGTGACAGAACTGATAAGAAAGCATTTTCGTACAAAGCGGAAAATTACCTGGAACATGTGAGACGTGTTGGTTTTTCTGAAGAGGAAAGATGAGGTTGTGTAACTTTACTGTGGATGGAAAAGGCTCCCCCGATTATGACATCTCCCTCTTTAGACAGCAGAGGGAACTCCGGACTCCCCAGGATCTGACAGAAAGGAGCTTCCTCCTCCACTGCTCCAAATGCCAACAGAAGCCCCACGAAAATCAGCCCTGATATCACTTGTGACATTTTCTAATCACAGATGCTGATAGGGCAGAGCTACCTACCTAGCTAGGTCAGGGTCAAAGTGGCCTTAAATGTGACATTTTATAATCCTAGTTGATGAGAGGGCTCACTGGCCTCTTAGTAGCCAATGAGAGAAAAGTCAGATAGGACAGTCTTGATTGGTTCTGGCCATGGACGTATTGTGTCATTATTGTGTCACGGTAATACAATGCATTGTTATAGAATGAACTATCCAACAGTGTAGAAAATATGAACAACAGCTTAACAGTGACCCACTTTATATTGTAATATAACACTCTGAAATGTGTGAAATCTGCATAACAAGTGCTCTTATTTAAAAAATAAATAATACAAAGAAGAAGAGTTCCTGTCCTGAAAAATAATGCTGTTTTAGGCAATCTATTCTTTACATCATATTAAATAGGTTTATGAGTTGTGCTCCATAACATCCGTTACCTGCAACACCTTAGTCAATGCACTTTTAAGCCATTAAATGGACATTTGAGGTTTAATATAATCTTAAACATCAGAAACATCCTATGGATGTGTTCTGTTTTTTCCTTCGTTTTTCTTCCATTCTGTTCATACTCACACATGTTCATACATATTTATATATATATATATATATATATACTGTATATGAACATCCTCATCCGTAAATAACTGTTAAATGGTGTTGGCCCACTTACATTCAATTTCTATCTTTTTTTACCCTATATGTCATGTCATTTGGAAGAGGGATTTAAAGTTACAATTTTGACAACTGATCAAACTAAGCAGTTTGACACACCTGATTTAGCAAGGCATTGGGCCATACAACATTTAATTTGGTGTTATTGTTATTTTTCTGTCACAGGGAGGTTTAAGATTCAGCTGAGACGCCTCTTAGGCCCTCTTTAATTAAAAAGAAATTGTTGTTTATGTGTTCATAGAGATGCCTGTTAGTTTATGAAACACTTTAGACCTCTCCAGAGGGTATGTCTTGTGGGAGCTGATTTAGTAGGAGCACATGTGGCGAAGTTCAGGTGCCTCAGGCCTGACCAAGACTAACACCTCAGGCTCTTCCCACTTACTTGCACTCTAACAAACTAACAAACTCCCTTTAGAGTTCACAGTGTCTCCAGTCTCCCTCCACACCTGTCCTCTAAGCTAACATTGGAAACTTCCTATAAGGGATGTTGCATCATGATCCCCTTATGATCTCTATTGGAGAACCTGACGCCTTTATCGAGATTGTGGCCTTGAGCAGATTCCTTTTTAAACTCAACTAAATTCAATAATAAATAAAATAAATAAAAACATGCAATTTAAATTCATGTTTTTGTTTTGGTTTTGAAGAAAACATTAATTTGATGTCAATAGACATACAACAATGTATCTGATGAAACATTTTACGCAAATCAAAATATGTGACTATTCCATATTAAGGTATCTTTTCTGGATCTACATCATTTAGCTTTCATTCTGAAATAAAATAAATTTTATTTTGTGTCTCAGTTTGAGGCACAAGGTGTAAAAAAAGGGGTAGTTATTACTAATGAATGCTTATAATTAAAAATCACAATTTATCATGAGGGTCGGTAAAATGGCTAGTTAATGAGTAGTTACCCAAACAATGCATCTCTTTATGGCCCCTGAACATATTGCCCATATATTCTACTGTGAAGACTGTCCACATCATTTCTAAACTTGGCTGCAGGGGTTTCCTTCCATTCAGCCACAAGTGTATCAGATCATTGGGCAATATGGCCTGGCTCACAATCTCTTTTTCAGTTGGACCTGAAGTTTTTTGATGGGCTTCAGACTAGGTCTTTGTGCAGGCCTGTGTGATTCTTCCATACAACTTCCCATTTTCATTCACCTTGCTTTATGCAGGACAAAATCATGTTAAAAGAGAGAAGGGCCTTCACCAAACTGTTTCCTCAATATTGGAAGTATGTTTTTGTCTGAAAGAGTGATTCCCAACCAGGGATACCGTATACGGTTCTACTGCACTTGTCAATGGGTGCATGGAATGTTTGTGGCAAACCTCAGATAATTAGATTTTTTTTTTTTTAATGAAATTATATTTGGATTAGGGCATACAAAGTACATTACAGAGGGAATCATTAAAGACACAAGTGGCCTGGAAAGTACAGATCAGCAGGACCACCTAGGAACTGAAAAGTAGCAGGTGCCTTCAGATGGACAGCCGACCAAATTGGGCCGACAGATACAGATACGGGTTCAAGAACAGATGGCTGGAAAGCAAGGCACTGGCCAGATGATATACAGGGCTAATGAGGGAAAGTGGAGGCCGGTGAGTAAATATAAATTAAAGTCAGGTGGCTGCAAAGGTGGGAGAGTCTGAGTGCATCTGTTGGGTGGACTAAGAATGGCAATGCTGGGGCAATTGTTTAAATGAAACATATATATGAATATAATCTGCCAAGCAGTAATGGGTGATATGTTGAAAATGTATTATTATCTGTCTAAGGGGAAGAATATAAAAGGCAAACAGTGTTGGAACAATTCTTGGGGAACACCACAACACAGATTATATTGGATCAGATGAGGAGGTGCAGTGGCCAACAGCAACTGAGAAACTCTTATCAGAGAGATGAAAGGAGAAGTGCTGCAGGGCTGACCCAAAGATATCCACTCACTGACTAAGTTTGTTACGGTCAACAGTTTCAAAAGAGAACACTCCTATTTCACCATGCATAAAGATCAAGAGAAGGTTCAAGATTAGATTTTTTGGAAAAGTGTTTGGATAGCAAAAAATTGAGCAAGGAAGGCAAACAGGTGTCAGAGAATTGTAATAGAGAGCACACAAGGATCAATAGATCCCATGACATTTGCTGGAGGAAGCTTTCATACCTAACTTCTTTGCTATGGCCCAAAACCCTTTTGCTGTTTGGGGACGTCCTTCTTCTAGCCCCACCTTGCAAATCCATGGACATAAAAAAAATCACTGTTCTATAATTTCTTTTTGACCCCTCTAAAATGTATAAATATCAGTGCAGGCTTTGAATTTACATTGTGGCACATGTGATGCCACCCAGTGGTTTTGCTCTTGCAGACAGTATGCCATCCACACAAAGCTGGCCAGAGCAAGGATGGGCACTCTTACAGCTCTTGCTGGTGGCGTCTTTCTCACAGGCTGAGGAGCTGGTCTGTAGGCAGAGAGGGGATCCTGAGAATCCCCAGCTATCTAAGGATGGGGACATTTTGTTGGGAGCAATATTTTCTTTCCATAGCAGCTGGAAAGACAGACAGGATACATACATGCACAAACCACTACCACTGCAATGCACCAGGTAAATTATACTGGATCAATCTATTTAGATAGAAAATATCAAACTGAGTATTTAAATAAGGAAAACAATCCCTGTTGTATGTATTAGTTATATCAAACATTTCAATTTACTATGTTGTTAATTCTATTTCATGATCAATTTTCACATTTTTATAACTGTCTGCATGAAGTTTAAATTTCAGAGGGTTCCAGTATGCCCAGGCGATGCTCTTTGCCATAGAGGAGATTAATAATAGTACAGAGTTACTGCCTGGTATCTCTCTCGGCTATAAGATCTACAATGCCTGTGGCTCCATTTCCAGAGGTGTAAGGGTTGCACTGGCTTTGGCTAATGGAAACGAAGTGGCATCTGCACCCTTTGAGGCACCATGTACAAGACCTGCCCAAGTGCAGGCCATTATTGGGGAGACCTCTTCTTCTCCTTGCATGGCTATAGCTACTGTTATTGGACCCTTTCATATTCCAATGGTGGGTTGGATTGGTAAAAAAAACTGTATCATTATTCTTGATTTTTTTTTCTAGCTGGTCATAGCAAAGGGGATTAAAAAGTAATTGCAGTTGGCTGTATACATGTTTTATATTTCATTTCTTCATCTTGGGATATACCTTTTTGTTTTCCTTTTAGATCAGCCACTTTGCAACTTGTGATTGTCTCAGTGATAAAACCAAGTACCCATCCTTCCTCAGGACAATACCCAGTGACTACTACCAGAGCAGAGCCCTGGCCCAGTTGGTCAAGCACTTTGGTTGGATGTGGGTTGGGGCTATTAGAACTAATGATGATTATGGCAATAATGGCATGGCGATATTCACAGAAACCGCCCAGAAACTGGGTATCTGTCTGGAGTTCTCTGTATCTTTCTTTAGAACAGATCCACCAGGCAAAATACAAAAGATAATTGACGTTATCAAGGCTTCGACATCCAAGGTGATTGTCGCTTTTCTCTCCCACATGGATATGGATGTGGTACTACATGAATTGTCTCACCACAACTTGACTGGATACCAGTGGGTAGGCAGTGAGGGCTGGATCTTTGATTCCCAAACTGCAGCCATGGATAGGCAACACATTCTGGATGGTGCCATAGGCCTTTCCATCCCCAAAGCAAATGTCAGTGGCTTGAGAGAGTTCATGTTGGATGTGAGGCCACTCAATTCATCAAGTAATGAAATGTTTACAGAGTTTTGGGAGACATTATTTAGCTGTAAATTCAAAGAGTCAAATTCTTCAGCAGGGAATCGGAGAGAATGTACTGGACACGAAGACCTGACTGAGATGCAAAACAGCTTCAATGACATGTCGCTCATGCCTATCTTTAACAATGTTTATAAAGGAACGTATGCTGTGGCCCACGCACTTCATAGTATTCTCAACTGTAACAAAACATGTAGAAACAAGGTGCAGCTAGATCCATTCACAGTGAGTTGAAAAACACAAATTCTATTTTTTTTTACAGTGAGTCACACAAACAAGTAAAAATGTTTGATTCACTTTTTAAATAAATGTTGCAATAAATCTATCGTGCTGTTCAACCAATAGGCCTACAAACTGTTTGTTGGATAATAAACTACATTGATGTGTATCTTCTTAGATTTTACAGCATATAAAAGATATTAATTTCAAAACAAAGGAAGGAGAGGAAGTTTATTTCAATGAGAATGGAGACCCAGCCGCAAAGTATGAAATTATAAATTGGCAGCCAACAGAAAATGGCATTGTGGACTTTGTCACCGTTGGTCTTCATGATGCATCTTTACCTGCAGACAAACAGCTGACTCTGCACAATAAGTCTTTAATTTGGGCAGGGAACTCACAACAGGTAAGCTACCCTGTGTTCGCCGTAATTATTAAATACAGTCTACATCTATTGTTATAATTGTATACATATTTAGTTATTGTTATTGTATCATAAGTTTGTTTCTATTTTGTATAGGCTTCGTACTCTACACTAGCTACACTTTTGGGTTTATCGCTAGAGCATGAGCAGTTGTCAATATTTCTTTGTACCCTGCACAGACCACATTTAAGTCTGGTGCAGGGTGCAAAGACACTTGCACGCTTGCTTTCTGAACACTGCTAAGTATGGTTAAGCTTATTATCCATGGAGACGAGGATGCCAAAACTAATCACAAAAGGCTATACACTTCAGTTTGCCAGACCCCCACCCCTGTTTGCTTGCATGGTGGAAACAGTAGGGCATCTCTCCCGGAGAGGAGAATGAATGGTTTTACCCCCTTTTACCCCAGCTGAATCCCTCATTCATTCTAAAAGTCATAACAAATTCTTTTCAGTCGAGAATTATTTCCCTTTAAGGGTTCTTCCTTGCACGGCAGCTGAATTCTTGCAATATCAAAAGATCATTGAAGGTCACATATCACACGAATATCCATCTTGTCAGGATTCAAATAATGCATTTCCTGGGAGGAGCTACTAGCGGTTTAAGACAACATGGAGAGGTGACTGTTCATTCAATAAAACAATGGCAGCTTCTAAGCAGGTCAGCATAGATGCTGCAATAACATGAGTTACTGTATATAGGAACTGGAGAGTATATAGGGATTCAAAGAAGAGAACAGTACTGAAGGCCTTTCTTAGTGGAAAAGTTGTTTCATCTTCTTCTTCTTCTTGTCTTCATCTTCTGAAGTTAACTTCCCTGAAAACATGGTAATGTTCTGATCAAATCTGCAGTAAAACACTCCACCTCCGCATCACACCAACGTGAACCTTTCACATAAAATGACGTCAGAACCGCCGTAGGCCCCGTGTTCATGCTCGTACATGTGCGTACGCTCGTGCTTGTACATGTGCTTTACAAAAGCCCACCTCCCCCAAACGGGCCATGGCAGGCAAGCTTGCTGCGCCTAGGCGTGGTACGGTTGCACTCACACTGGTCAAACGAACTAGACTTTAACCGTGAAGCGTGTTTGGGCACGGTACGGATGGACAGTGTGAGTGCGCCCTTAGTATGTTCTGTGCACAGTGAACGTCATGCAGGCCCAGCAGCTGTTTGTTCATTATAGAATGCACTCACAATGTGCAACTCTTTCACAACAACATTTGTCTCACTGGCTGTTTAATGCCATCACTCTAGCCTACAGTGCAGCAGGAGTGGAGCTTCCACAGGGCATCTAAGCGCACTTTAAGAAGGCTCCATCCTCATTTATGGCCCTCCTCAGAGGGATGTCAGTGCCTGAGATTTGTGCAGCGGCATCCTGGGCTTCTCTGTGCCTGTGCATCCATTTCTATCTGTATGATATGTCCAAATCCTCTCTGACTGTCTGGTACATTAGCCTCACCCATTAACATAGCTTAGGGGGGGGAAGCGTTTCCAAACTAGAACACTAGCCCCCAAAGAACCGGGACCCCTGCTCCACCAACATTAGTTAAAGAAAATGCTGATTGTTGAAAAAAGAACTGGGTCAAGTATAGCTCTTATACTGTATAGTAGGATGTAAGTGGGGCCATTGCAGGGCACAAGAGCAAGAAAGAAATCTTCACTACTGCATATGCCTGAGGATTGAACCTGCACAGCTTAGAGGGCTACACCTATAATGGAAGTTAAACATAATACATAACATACAGAACATATAACTCTAATTTTGATGAATCAAAATGAATGATACAGGTTTGCAAAGACAACATCTTGTGAATGCCCATACATTTTTTTCCACAGGTGCCTTTGTCAGTTTGCAGCGAGAAGTGTCGTCCAGGAACTCGCAAGGTTCTCCAGAAAGGAAAGCCTGTATGCTGCTATGATTGCTTAAGATGTGGAGAGGGAGAAATAAGCAACATTACAGGTGAAATAATGGCATATTGGTAGAAAGTTTCAGCTCATTTAAATTACAAAAAGGTCTACAGTATATTATTATTCAAAATTTCCTAGTGGTGTATAAGCATTCGGATAGATTTGATCTTATCTACTGAGGTTTTCTATCTATCTCTCTATGAAACTGCAATAAATGTGTTTGCAAAAGCATTAAAACATTAAAATTTGCAACAATATATAAAAATCTTGTTTATTAAACAATCTAAAAATAAATAATATTATATCTTTAAATTGTATCTTGCACTTAAACAGTAAAATCAAAGTATGAAACAAATGGGGCGGCTGTGGCTTGGTGGCAGAGTGGGTCGTCCTCTGTTTGAGAGATTGGTGGTTCGATCCCCATCTCCCCCTGGTCCACATGTCGAAGTATTCTTGGGCAAGACACTGAACCCCGAATTGCTCCCCGTGCTGCGCATGGGTGTGTAAACGTGGTGTAAATGTGGTGTGAATGGTTAGATCAGATTAGATGGTATGTAGATGTCCACTGCCATCAGTGTGAATGTCTGTGTGAATGGGTGAATGTGACAGACACTGTGAAGCGCCTTGAGTAGTCAGATGACTAGAAAGGCGCTATATAAGTACAAGTCCATTTACCATTACCAAATGTGCAACTGCCATGAGGATTTTTTTTCTGAGAATCATATTGTCTGCCTTGTATGCATAGAAAAGGATTTAAGATAGTGATAAAACAATAGACAAATGTACTGATCTAACATGCCTTACTATTATATTTCAGATTCTATCAACTGTGTGCCATGCCACCCTGAGTTTTGGTCAAATGACAGAAGAGATGCCTGTGTAAGAAAAGAGGCAGAGTTTCTATCACATGAAGAGATTATGGGAGCACTGCTTACCGCAGCATCCTTATTTGGAACATGCATCACCGCTGTTGTGGGATTTATTTTCTTCAGACACAGGAAAACTCCCATTGTCAGGGCCAACAACTCTGAGCTGAGCTTCCTGCTGCTCTTCTCCTTGACCCTGTGTTTTCTGTGTTCTCTGACCTTCATCGGCCAGCCTTCCGAGTGGTCCTGCATGCTGAGACACACAGCATTCGGCATCACCTTTGTCCTCTGTATCTCTTGTGTTCTGGGGAAGACTATAGTGGTGTTAATGGCATTTAGGGCCACAGTTCCAGGAAGTAATGTGATAAAATGGTTTGGGCCTGCACAGCAGAGACTCAGTGTTCTTGGTTTCACTCTTATACAAGTTATCATATGTATCCTTTGGTTAACAATTTCTCCTCCTTTTCCATTTAAGAATTTTGAGGAACTCAAGGACAAAATCATCTTAGAGTGCGCTTTGGGCTCATCTGTAGGCTTTTGGGCTGTACTTGGGTACATAGGACTTCTGGCCATGTTATGTTTCATTCTTGCTTTTCTGGCCCGGAAACTGCCTGATAATTTCAATGAAGCAAAATTTATTACCTTTAGCATGCTGATATTCTGTGCAGTCTGGATCACTTTCATCCCAGCATATGTCAGCTCACCTGGGAAGTTCAGTGTTGCTGTGGAAATATTTGCTATTCTGGCCTCCAGTTTTGGACTGCTCATTTGTATTTTCATTCCAAAATGTTATCTTATTTTACTGAAACCCGAGAAGAATACAAAAAAGAATATGATGCGACAGGGGGCTGCAATATCATTTTGAAAACTTTAAATAATATAGTGGCAAAGGCATTCAAGTTCTATAATAATATGACATTATAATCCGTTAACCAGACTGTCAAGTAGACATCTATCTTAATTTGACCTGCATTGTACTATTGTAGTAATTTTCCCACTGTATATCATATCATTTGTGACATAACCTATTGAGATGACAGGTTTTCATACAATGTAATATACCATCATATATATGATATAGAAATGTGAATTCACTGAAGTAGAAATAAATGCATAAGCCAAAAAAAAAACTGAATTCCTTACTCATTTCACAACTTGTAATGATACAGTGCTATAAAACTATAATCAAACAAATAAAATATTCACTTCTACAGACAAAAACATATTTTGGATAAGCTTAACTTGTTTGGTTTCCTCTGGTCTCTTGGGGCATGAGTTCAACCATGACAACTTCCCTCCTGTTGTTAAAGGCATATAAAGCCCTGCCATGAGCTGTAGAGCTGATTGGCCTGACCTTAAGAGCAGAGCAATGCCATTGTTGAGGCTTCTCCTCTTGGTTCTGCTAATGGGGAAAGGAGACCCTGTGTGCCGGCTGCAAGGCTCAGCACAACCACCTGAAGTGGCCCAAGATGGCGACCTTTTTATTGGAGGCATTTTTTCATTTCGCACAGGCCAGGATTATGTTATTAACACATTTCAGACAATTCCAGAAGTACGGAAATGCAAAAAGTATGCATTGCTATGCCTATTTGAATTGGTTTATGTGTATTTTGTATTGTATGTGGGACATTAACATAATGATATGTTGTTTAATTCTATCTTTAATCCCCCTTTAGCTTCAATTTTAGGGAATTCAAATTTGCTCAAGCAATGATATTTGCTATAAATGAGATAAACAAAAATCCTGACTTGCTCCCTAATGTCAAACTTGGCTACAAGATCTATAATAACTGTGGAACTATGGACATATTGAGAGCTGCACTGGCCCTGGTGAGCGGACTGAAGAGAGAAGTCAGTGATGGCAACTGCACTAAAACTGAGACAGTGCAAGCTATCTTGGGACATTCAGGATCAAGACCAACTATTGCATTTGCACAAGTTGTTGGAAGATTTCATATACCTGTGGTAAGTCAAAGAAGAAAGGTCATTACTGTTAGTGTGGAGTGTTGTTAAACTTTAATTTGCCAATGGAAATATATACAGTTTGTGGATTTGCAACATTATCAAGGTAGCATAAATGTAAAAGGTTATTATGCAAGATTGATAAAAGGTTTGTTTGTCACTGCCAGTAACATGATTGTATCTTTCACTGCAGATCAGCCATTTTGCCACCTGTGCCTGTTTGAGCAACAGAAAAGACTATCCAACTTTTTTCAGAACTATTCCCAGTGACTACTACCAGAGCAGAGCACTGGCAAAGCTGGTCAAGTACTTTGGTTGGAGCTGGATTGGGGCTCTAGCTGTGAATAACGAATATGGCCTCAATGGCATAGCTACATTTATTCAAGCTGCACAAGAACATGGCGTGTGTGTTGAGTATTCTGAAGTATTTTCATCATCAGATCCAACTCATACCCTGCAGAGAATAATAGAGATAATTAAGCATGCCACTTCAAAAGTGATTGTGGCTTTTATGTCTCACAGAGAAGTTAAGGTTCTGGCAAGAGAGTTGTACAAACAGAACATTACAGGACTGCAGTGGGTTGGCAGTGATGCCTGGATCACAGATCACTCTCTGACTGACAGTGAGGGACACAGCATCCTGGTGGGCTCACTGGGCTTCACTGTCAGCCGAGCTCAAATCCCAGGGCTGGAAGAGTACCTGAAGCAGCTCCACCCCTCACAGTTTCCTGAAAGTCAGTTTGTCAGAGATTTCTGGGAAGACATGTTTGACTGTGCTCTGAATGACACTGCAAACACACAAAGAAAGCCATGCAGTGGGTTTGAGAGTTTACAGAATGTCGAATCACAGTTCACTGATGTGTCTGAGCTGAGATTCACCAGTAATGTATACAAGTCAGTTTACACTGTTGCTCATGCGCTTGACAACCTGATTAAATGTGAGGAGGGTAAAGGGCCATTTTCAAATGGGAGCTGTGCTGATATTAAACACATTCAACCATGGCAGGTGAGGAACCATCAGTAAAGTGTGACAGAGTGATAACAGCAGGAAACCTTTCATTTAATTTCTGTATCATTTCTTTACTAGGTCTTGCAATATCTGAACACTGTTAATTTCACCACTGAAGACGGGCAACACGTTTATTTTGACAGTAATGGAGACTCACCAGCAAGATATGACCTTGTTAATTTACAAATTACAAACAAAGGAACCATGGAAGGGGTAACAGTTGGCATTTATGATGCTTCTGTTCCAGAGAGTCGTCCGTTCATCATGAACAACATTCCAGTTGTCTGGGGAAATGGTCTGACCGAGGTAAAGTAGAGACTTAGATTTGGGCTTGTTTACTTTTCACATATTTACTCAAAGGTGTTCTAAAAACCTTGATATGGATATTGAGTTTTATATTTTTGTGTGTATTTTTCTCAATGACTTGCCTGTTTAAATAAAGGTTCAATAAATAAGCTGTAGATATTTTATGAGTTGCAAAAATAAATGTGTGTGTGTGTGTGTGTTTGTGTGTGTGTGTGTGTGTGTGTAGGAGGTACCCGTGTCAGTTTGCAGTGAGAGCTGTCTTCCAGGAACTCGTAAGGTTCTCCAGAAAGGAAAGCCAGCCTGCTGTTATAAATGCATATTCTGTCCAGCAGGCGAGATAAGTAATATAACAGGTAATTAAACAATGTATCACTATTACATTTGCTGTTTCAAATGCAGTAAAATGTATTACACATAATGACATGAAAAAAAAAATCTGAAAATCAGAAATGAATTTTCAGAAATAAGTAGCTTCCTGAAACCACAACATGAATATAACTCCACATTTGTTTGTTTATTTTTTTTTTCCATTTTGCAGATTCAATACACTGTATGAAATGCCCACCAGAGTACTGGTCCAACAAGCAGAAGGATGACTGCATCCCCAAAGCAATCGAATTTTTAGCATATGATGAAATATTGGGAACATTGTTAGCTGTATTTTCCCTGCTGGGAGTTTTTCTAACTACAATCATGATGCTAATCTTATACGTCCACAAAGAAACACCCCTAGTACGGGCCAACAACTCTGAGCTGAGCTTCCTGCTGCTCTTCTCCTTGACCCTGTGTTTCCTGTGTTCTCTGACCTTCATCGGTCGGCCCTCTGAGTGGTCCTGCATGCTGAGACACACAGCATTCGGCATCACCTTTGTTCTCTGTATCTCTTGTGTTCTGGGGAAGACTATAGTGGTGTTAATGGCCTTCAGGGCCACACTTCCAGGAAGTAATGTGATGAAATGGTTTGGGCCTGCACAGCAGAGACTCAGTGTTCTGGGTTTCACTCTTATACAGATTCTTATTTGCATACTTTGGCTGACAATCAACCCTCCTTTTCCTTTCAAGAATGTGTTGCTGTATAATGACAGAATCATCTTAGAGTGTGCCCTGGGATCATCTGTAGGGTTCTGGGCTGTGTTGGGATACATAGGACTTCTAGCTGTGTTGTGTTTTGTACTCGCTTTTTTGGCTCGAAAGCTGCCTGATAATTTCAATGAGGCTAAATTGATCACTTTCAGCATGTTAATATTCTGTGCAGTGTGGATCACATTTATCCCAGCTTACGTTAGCTCTCCAGGGAAATTCACTGTGGCTGTGGAGATATTTGCTATTCTGGCCTCCAGTTATGGACTTCTCTTCTGCATTTTTCTGCCAAAATGTTATATAATTTTGTTCAGGCCTGAGCAGAACACTAAGAAACACATGATGGGAAAGACACCTAGTGATATACGTTATTAACCACTGAACATATCACTTGTAATGTAACTTTCCTCTTTTACAACCACAATAAAATCTGTACTTATTATTTTTATATCACGGGCTTCTCTAATGCAAATATGTTTTTTCAGTGAATACATCTTTGATTATATTCTGTTTTGTTGTATGTTAAATTTGTATACATTTATTCAGAAATGGCTTCCCAATAGTTCCATCGCTACATTCATTCAGATCTCTAAGATCGCAGATCCAGTCTCCCCCTTATCTGAAGCTTTTGGGGGTCCGCCATGCCCAAGTGCTTCAGTGAATCCTCTATCGAAGCTACCCCACAATGTATTCAGCAATGCAGACAGCTACAAGCCTCACACATCTTTTATTTTTTTATTATTTCATTTAACCTACTGTATATTTAACCATGTTAAGTTTCATTGAGATTAAGAATCTCTTTTTCAAGGGAGACCTGGCCAAGCTAGGCAACAACAAGATTTTTTTTTTTTTTTTGTCTAATAAATTAAAGGCATCTTGTTGGTCCTACTTTCAAGTACAACTATACAATGATGCAATACAGCAAAAATAATAGGTACATGTACACATTCAAAAAAAACAAGACAGAAGAAAAACAGTGGACGATAAATGAGTCCCCATCTGTTGTAAGCATGACTTTATTACCCAGTGGCTTGACTCCAGTGGGAGTGCTGCAGCACGGCCCCAAAACGAGGACACTGGAGATTAAACATTGTGAATTGCTTCATCCTTACACACAACAACAGGAACAACAGGTGACATATTTCCTCAAGCTGAAAAAACAGGTTCCATGTCATTCATCATACTTGTCACAACATGTTAATGTTGCATTTTAAATCAAGTAAGGGTTTGTTTTGAATGATCTTCCTTGTTTGTTTTTTTGTTTGTTTTTTTAAGCTCTGAGATCATGTCTGCCGTGAGGTGCCAGTGTTTGCTTTATCAGCAAACTGAAAAAAATGCTGTATTATAAAATACTTTGGTACTATTTAATAAATGTATAATGTCACTATTGATCATGTTTCTGACAACTTACTCTTTAGCTAAAGAGCCATGGAGGCTTGAAAGTATAAGAAGACTAGTCATAGCCCCAGCAAATGCATTGCAGCATGCAGTTTGTCCTGTTTATTCTGATTGTGCAGGTACATTGTGTCAGGCCTGTATGACACGGGACATTCAACCAACAAAATGCTATTTTCATTTTCATTCATTTCAAATTCAAAATATATTTTTTTCCCTCATCACGAACAATAATTTACTTTACGTAATGAGTGAAATTACCCTTATCCTTTATCCCTAACCTTACAATTACACAACTGAGGGTTATTAAAAGATGGCGGACATAGTGCAATCAGACAGCAGGTTGTGCTGATGACAAAAACTGAACTGGAGACCATCTTGCGATGGGATCACACCAGTCGCGATGCTAAATCGGGTCAGTGGTGTAAATTTGGGATTGACCCCTTCCCTATTTCTTACCCTGTAATTCCGGCATGCTTGGACCACACCTATCTTTAAACTTAGCCTTCTTGTTTATCTCAAACACACACCTATAAAGTTTCATGACCGTGTTTTGCATGGTTGTGACATTATCACAGTGACAAAATCTGGCCGCAGACAGAGACAAACAGAAATATAAAAACATGGCAAAGTTCTCAGAAGTGGTGTTGAGTACTTTGCTCAAAACCAAATGCTGAAAAACATTTCATCTTGATCTTGGTACAATATTATACAGAGAGTTTTGCAAACAAATACAAATTAGTTACTTTTTGTTGTTATATGTACGTGACAAAAAATGCACGAGAACAACCTGTCTTAGTTCTAGTTTGTATTTGACTCATCCTATAACTTTAAGCCAAAATTTACACATTCTGCTAATTTATATTCAAACAAATAATTTGAACCAAAAAATATGAAATAGCTATCTATACTAAAGTTTTGTTCATTGCATACTCTTTCGTTGCTGTACACCACATTATTTTTCCTTGTTCCCTGGGGGCACCCACCCACTTTGCTTTACACCCTATAGCAGTAGGTCCATGGATATGAGCATGGACATGTTCTACATTGAAAAGGCCAAAGCAGAGTATAAAGAGTGACACAGGGGCAGAGTTCACGAGGCCAGTATGCAGAGCGAAGCTATGCCACTGCTGAAGCTGGTCCTCCTGGTTCTTCTGATCAGGAGAGGAACACCTGTTTGCCGGCTGCAGGGAAAGGCACAACCACCTGAGCTGACCAAGGCTGGGGACTTCATTTTAGGTGGTATTTTTACCTTTCGCACTGGGTACAGAGGAAGCGTGCCCACCTTTCAAACCTTACCCGATCCTCCAACATGCCTGGAGTGAGTGTGTGTTGTGATTTTGATCCAATATGTGCTTTCTTGATCAATACATTTTCTTCATATGACATAGTTTAAAGAAATGTATTTTTCCTTTTTCTAGCATCAATGTAAGAGAATTCAAATTTGCCCAGACCATGATTTTTGCAATTGAGGAAATAAATAGAAATCCTACAACTCTTTCTAACTACACAGTGGGCTACAAGATTTACAATTCCTGTGGAATGACAAACATTATGAAGTCAGCTCTAGATTTAGCCAATGGACAGAGACAGATCATTGATGAAACACGCTGCACAAAGGCTGAAACTGCACATGCCGTACTAGGCCACTCTGGCTCTGCACCCACGGTAGGATTTGCCCGGATAATGGGAAGATTTCAGATACCAGTGGTAAATATTTGACTTTTATTCAGTGTTTATAACCAGTTATGTAAGAGTCCATATAAGAGCATGTTTCTAAATCATTGTCATTTAAGTTATAGAGATTTTGGATATGTCTAATTCTGGATTTCAAAGAGCTTCTTGACAAACTTGTCTAATGCCGTTTTTTTTTCTCATTCTCTTTGGCTAAACTTTGAATGATATTATTTTTTCAAACAATAACTTCAATACTCTGAACAATTCATTTGTTGTTTATAACACAGGTTTGGGTTTTTTTGGCATCAATGTTATTGTGGTCGATATCCTATTCAGTGTACATGACTTTAAAAAAAAGGACAAAGTTGAATTTCGTATTTACAGTATATGTAACAACTTGATAGACACATATATTCACTGTATACGTACAAATCTGCATCCGTTTTTTTTCTGTAACCTACGGTGTTGTACACTTGACTTTTCCCACTCAACTTATTTTTTAACACAGAATCTAAAAATCTCAGTGTGATACACAAAAGCATTCTGCTTGACAAACATTCTTGTATAGTTCAAGTAAGTAGTCTGCAGTTACTCATCAGTGTCAACAAAAGATAGACTAAAACTATTTGTATAGAAGAAATATTTCGAGTGTTGACTGTCATGGTGAAAACATATCTAAGCACTTTGCGCAGTACGACTCACATGATAAAAAAAACAACTTTGCACTTTTACTGACACAGAAACTGGTTTAAAAGCATGGATGGCATATTTTAGGTGAGTTTCTACTTTTACAGACATGCCATAGTGTTGTGATGTCGCATGAAACAGTTGCTATAATTGCACTTTCAGCTTAGAGAAGGTGAAGACTGTTTAAAAAACAATGAGCAAGTGTGATTGAGACAAACTTTTCTAAGTAATTATTGTGTAAAGAACACATTTCTGTTTTTTCTCTTTTGCACAGATCAGCCACTTTGCAACCTGTGAATGTCTCAGCAACAGGGAGGAGTTTCCATCCTTCTTCAGAACTATTCCCAGTGACCGCCACCAAAGCAGGGCCTTGGCAAAGCTGGTGAAGCATTTTGGCTGGACCTGGGTGGGGGCAATTAGTAACAAAAACGACTATGGTATCAACGGGATCACAACATTTATACAAGCTGCAAAAGAAGAGGGAGTGTGCATAGAATATTACCTGGCATTTGAGCAAACAGGTCCTCTTCACGAGTTGACAAAAGTAGTTGAAACTGTGAAGTACTCCACCTCTAAAGTCATCATTGCCTTCATGTCGCACAGAGAAATGAATGTGCTGGCGACTGAGTTGTACAAACAGAACATTACAGGACTGCAGTGGGTTGGCAGTGACGCCTGGATCACAGATCACTCTCTGACTGACAGTGAGGGACACAGCATCCTGGTGGGCTCACTGGGCTTCACCGTCAGCCGAGCTCAGATCCCAGGGCTGGAAGAGTACCTGAGGCAGTTCCACCCCTCACAGTTTCCTGACAGTCAGTTTGTCAGAGATTTCTGGGAAGACATGTTTGACTGTGCTCTGAATGACACTGCAAACACACAAAGAAAGCCATGCAGTGGGTTTGAGAGTTTACAGAATGTAAAATCATATTTTACAGATGTTTCTGACCTGAGATTCACCAATAATGTATACAAGTCAGTTTACGCCGTGGCTCATGCTCTCCACAGCCTTGTCACATGTGAGGGGGGTAGAGGCCCCTTCGACAACGGGAGCTGTGCTGATACCAAACACATTCAACCATGGCAGGTGAGGGAAAAAACAGAAGGTTATTGAGCTTTGGAAATCATTTAATTGTTTATATCCCACAAAAATCAGATGTCATTTGAAACTAAAGACCATCTTGTGATGGCATCACAACAGCTGCCATGTTAAGTGGACCGGGGCATAAAGTGGCGGGGCAATGGCCCCTTCTATACTTTTTACCCCACTTTTTCAGCCACTTATTTTCAAACTCAACTTTATTTCAACCTCAAAAACGATACATATAAAAACACAAAGTTATTTATTGAGAAAAAAAATTGAGAAAAAGCCAGCAGTGTTCAATTAAATCCCTCCTCTTCTTTACAGGTGCTACACTCCTTACAGAATATCAACTTTACAACAAGTCAGGGGGAAAGAGTGACTTTTGACCAGAATGGAGATTCACCTGCAAAATATGAGCTCATAAATTTACAACATGTGACCTCAGGGACCATGCATGCCCGCACAGTTGGAGTTTTTGATGCCACTCTGCCCCGCGAGCATCAATTTTTAATGAACAGCGTGCAGATAGTGTGGACAGGAGGAAGTGATACGGTACATATTCATATTGCTTTGTTTTCACATTTCTGGGTTGTTAGTCACACTGCCATACTGAATAATATTTCATAATCCACTAGAACAAAAGACAGGCGTCTGGGTTATGACATGATTACATTTTTCTAAATTAATTTCAAATGAAATAAATCAGTGAACACACTGCAGGTCACATCCAATTCCTCCACATATTCATGCACCAGGTGCCTGTGTCAGTGTGCAGTGAAAGCTGCCCCCCAGGAAAACGCAAAGTCCAGCAGAAAAGAAAACCTGTTTGCTGTTTTGACTGTATACTGTGTGCAGAAGGAGAAATTAGCAACATTACAGGTTTGATTTAGAATTGTTTACATATACATTACATTCAAAATATTTGGTATCTGGAATGTGTTTTTTCCTATCCATTAATAGCATGTGACCTAATCAATGTTTTGTCTATTTCAAAAACAGACTCAGCGGATTGCTTCAAATGCCCCATTGATTATTGGCCGAATATCAGAGGAGACACATGCATCTTGAAAGAAATTGAATTCTTGTCTTTCGCAGAGATCATGGGGATCATTTTATCATTCTTTTGTTTGTTGGGTGTCATTTTGACAATTATGATAGCATTAGTGTTCTTTCACTTCTGGGAAACTCCTATTGTCAGGGCCAACAACTCTGAGCTGAGCTTCCTGCTGCTCTTCTCCTTGACCCTGTGTTTCCTGTGTTCTCTGACCTTCATCGGTCGGCCCTCTGAGTGGTCCTGCATGCTGCGACACACAGCATTCGGCATCACCTTTGTTCTCTGTATCTCTTGTGTTCTGGGGAAGACTATAGTAGTGTTAATGGCATTTAGGGCCACACTTCCAGGAAGTAATGTGATGAAATGGTTTGGGCCTGCACAGCAGAGACTCAGTGTTCTGGGTTTCACTCTTATACAGATTCTTATTTGCATACTTTGGCTGACAATCAACCCTCCTTTTCCTTTCAAGAATGTGTTGCTCTATAATGACAGAATCATCTTAGAGTGTGCCCTGGGATCACCTGTAGGGTTCTGGGCTGTGTTAGGATACATAGGACTTCTAGCTGTGTTGTGTTTTGTACTCGCTTTTTTGGCTCGAAAGCTGCCTGATAATTTTAATGAAGCTAAATGTATCACCTTCAGCATGCTGATATTCTGTGCAGTGTGGATTACGTTTATCCCAGCTTATGCCAGCTCTCCTGGGAAGTTCACTGTGGCTGTGGAGATATTTGCTATTCTGGCTTCAAGTTATGGACTTCTTTTCAGCATTTTTATCCCCAAATGTTATCTTATTTTACTGAGGCCAGAACAAAATACCAAAAAGCATGTAATGAACAAAACAAATGTTAGTCAATATTAATTTTAGATTGCTGTAATTCCTTGCTTTTTAATTTTTCCTTATTTTGTATTGATCATTAATAACTCAGTTTCTAGTTAATATTATGTGAATGATCCTGTCTTTCTTTCTTAAATACTAGTGTCTTAGTAATAAAGATGCGAGTAATACTGAATTAAACAATACAATAAACTAACATAAATTAATTTGCACTGCATAATTGAGTGTCCCCTGGTCATTTACATATATTTCTTATTTCTATTTTACACCAGTGCAGATGTACAGTAAATGTGATATCACATGTATAGTATGATCATTAAACCATGAACAGTTTCCTCTCTATAAGTGTGTTCAGTTCAAATTATGAATTAAATAATGTTTCAAGTAAAAAACTGCAAAATAATGTCAGCAAAGTCAATTCCAAAATAAAAGATTTTGCATGAATATTTCACACAATAATTCGTTATCAAAGAAATTTTAAATTCATTTTTATAGATTAGCTACAAAAAGGCCTAGCATTTTTTATCCTTTAACTGACTTACATGATCATTTCTGCTGCCATCTATCAAAGACAATAGATAGACAAGATAATTTGTTGTTGCATTGATGAAGTGGGATTAAGTGATATAAAGATACACTTTTCCATCAGGGTTATGGACACTTTGCAATTCATATTTTCTTTCTTCACAAACATGAAACTAAACATGTAATAATTCGGACAGGCCTGCACATTTTGACATCTGATCGTGTTCTCAAAGGTGCGTTACTTTCTGGTGGACCAATGTGTAACACAAAATGCATTATTACATTGACAAGCTAAGAATAAGATGCTACACACATAGCTGAGGCCCTCTTCTGGCCCAGTTACAATTTCTGGCATTGTCGGTAGGATCCAGCCAGAGACAGGTTTTTTTTATTCTGTTTTTTTTTTTTCGTACAAGTACATTCGAGTAGAGGTTTTTTTTTGTTTTTGTTTTTTTTTTAAAGCAAAGCAGCAGTTGGCACCATGAGGGACCTGACATTGGCCTGGTTTAGGACTCTCAGCAGCAAGGGCAATGAGGCTGTGTTTCCACTGCATTCTGTGGCATAGGAAACTGAAGGAGGGAGGTGGTGCAACAGTTCCAGGCCAAAAGGGACGGCCTTGGCAAAAACTGTCAGAGGCAAAGCCAGGGCCTAGCAGTGCCACCGAGCCCACCGTCAAAGGAAGAGGCTACAGTGATGGTTACGTTTAGGCAACAAAAGGTGATGGTTACGTTTAGGATCTAAAACTACTAGATGATTAGAGAAAAGATTGTGGTTTGGTTAAGTACACGAACACTGCCAGGACATGAACTACTATCCCCCGGGTAATAAGTCCTATGTTTTGGAATCACCTCAACCAACCTCCATGAAGATTTTAGTTCTCTAATATGATGTTACCTAAATTCCTCCTTTTCTTTGGATTTAATGTTGACAGTAATAAATATGCGGAATACATACCAATTATAGTGCATCATGTTTCATACTTTTATGTATGAACAGTGAATGAGGACAGCCTGCACTGTTACAGGTCATTTTTTAAGTTTGTCCTTTTCAAATATGCCACCACTACCAGATAGTTAACCAATTAACTTCAGTTGCTTGGTAATTAATGCATTATAAATACTTAATGGCTACATGGCAGTTAAATACATAATTTATTTGAAATGCATTCTCTTTTTGCACACTTACACACAGTCATACACATGCAACAGTAAGCACCCCAAACCTGTAACATGTATTGATTGTTATGGAAACAGCGCCCATGTGTATTCTTGTCACATTTATCGTCATGCCTGACATCCTTCAGGTCTTATGCAAAAGAAAAGCTATTTGCATGTACCTGTGAGAATTGACCACGAAGTTGCCTCCTACATTTGAGTAGCAGGAAGCTATAAAACACATTGTTGCAAGAATACTGACTGTGCCAAAGGCGAAGCTCTGAGATGACAACAGTTGCATTTGTCTTCTTAACACTGTTCACTTGGATAGTGACATCTGGCACGTGGCCTAGACTGGACCAGTGTACTGAGCTAAGTCAGTATGGGCGTGATGAAGAGACAAGGGGCTGCAGCTCAAGTGCATCATATAAAAATGTTGTTATTCATGGCAAAATTAAACTGACACTGACATGTGACAGGTGAGTCAATTGATGCTAAATTGCATTTTTTTTCTGTTTTCTCCATTTCCTCCACTTGTATTTTGCTCCTTAACCTGCTTTTTGTTTCGCCAAGGACTTGGCTGTACCCCATGTTTGGTTTCCCATAGATTAATCAGCAACTGGCTTGTAATTGAGGGATTTCCTCAGCAGGGAACCGGCCTGAATTATGTTAATTATGTATTACCACCATAATGAGAGACCCCTCAAAAGCCAATTAGACAACCTATGGGGGAGCTTTTATGAGTCAATTCAATTTGAAGTAATTTACTGTAATTATCTACAAAGTAGCAGTCTCATAGTTGGGTCATTATGCTTTTCATGTTGGGGTTAGAGTTGAAGAGGTTTTTTAACAATGTATTTGATTTTTAAATGTGTTCCTTAAGTTTTGCTACAAATGGTGAGCTGTTGGGTGATTAATAATATATGAGTGTTATGGATAAGTGATGCTTTGCTACATAATGTGATCATAAAATGATGTATGTTTTTTTTCCTCATCTGGTTAGATCTCCTGAAATGAGTGTCGCCTCAGAAAGGATTTTCAGACAGGACAGGATCCAAAAAGACTCTACCGTCTTTGCTGGTGTGACTTTGAGCTGTATGATTTTTAATAGCTGTGTGAACCTGTTGCAAAGTGCGAAGCAAAACAGGCACATCTGCAAATGCGTATTTTATCAGTTGTTGGTGTGTTTCTTGTGTAAGACCAGCTACCTGCTACCAGCAACAGAGGTGAGCACCACAATTACATGAATCATATCCATCATATTGCATGTGAAATTAAATCTGATGTTAAATTTAGGACAGTCCATGCCACATATATTGCCTTTCTACTTTCTTTCTTTCTTTCTGTGTGTAAATGTATTTCTGCTCACCCCAATATATTCTGAAATGAATTAATGATCTTATGTGTTTGTCTGTGATGTTCCTTTATACAGATAAAGACTGATTATCACAGCGTACATTTGAATTACACAAGTATCTGTCCTTCATCTGTTCATGTGAGATATATGGCTCACTGCACCCACATCATTACCCTTGTTCTAGTGGACAACTGGAAAACATTGGGTTGTATCTGCTTCTGTAAGGCCACAACCCTGCAAGGCTTTTTATACAGAGAACTTGGATCTACATTTCCAGAATTCTGTATCTTCATCTTGTCTGAGAGCCAAGTGACCCTCATGTCCTCAAAGAAGGCACACGTCAGGATGTGCTGTGTGCAGGTTTGCATACACATACAGTATTTCTGTGCAGTGCCTTTTTCTACCTCAGTCTCTCTAGAATGGTGTGTTTCACAGCATCATTAGTACTCTTTTCTGCTGGGCAATCTGTAACAAATCTAAATATAACACAGTACACTTTAAACACAGACTTGTTTCAATCGTACCAACTGTTTATTAGTTATAATTAACCTGATAAATACATTTTATTTTTAGGTATAGGTATTTTGAGAAATCTGCTGATATGAGAAGGATGTGAAAAGACATTGCCATGTGTGTGCATAGAAGTACTGTATTTTAAGGTTTGCACATACATGAGGACATTTTGGATAAAATATTCTATTCTATTCTATATTCACATTTTATTGTGTATATGATTGTATTGTGATATAGACATATATTGTGATACAGAAAATTCAAATTTAAAAAAAACGCCCATGGATGCAAATATAGATATCTGTCTTTTGTGTTTTTTGTTGTTTTTTTGTAGCTAATTCCGTGAATTTATATGCATTGATACAAATACCGTTTCACTATAAATCCAATATGACCATGGAGAAGTTGCCGCAGTAAAAGTGGAACAGTAAAAAGTAAAAGATAATATATTGTCGTATGGCCTAATCATATTTGCATGTAACTTACTTTCATATCTTGTCAACAGATGCCATCAAAGTTCTCTGCACCACACTGTCCAAGAAAAACATTTTTGACTCAAGAAGGTAATATATATATATAAAAAGCAAAGTCAATAAAAGTGTGATTGTATCTGTTTAAGCAGTTAAATAATCTAACACTTTTTTTTCCTCAGATAACAACAAATTTACTGTTTACACTGGCAGGGTGGAGAGTCTGTCGCCTTCAGCCGCCAACAAATGGGTTACAAAATATTGTCTGGCATCTGTGATACTGCTTGGAATCTACATGACAGGAAAAAAAATATCACCAGACAGTGTCAGCCATGCCCATGACAGTAACTTCACAATGGTGATGCTTTTCACGATGACCATGCAACATTTTCCCCCCTCAGTTACCATCCATCGGCCCTCTGAATGGTACCGGGTTGCTGTAAGGATCTCTTTTGGCGTCTGCCTCTCGTGTGTTCTGGGGAGAACTGTCCATGTGTTAATTACCTGCAGGGCTGCTCATACTGTCGTGAAATTGTTTCGTCCCACGCAGCAGCAATTTCGGACTCTGCCTATTACCATGCTGTTTATCTGGTTGACTTTCAGTTGTCCAAATAAGAGCATAAAACACTGGTTATTCTATGAGGGTAGGGTGGGATCAACACTAAGATCCTGGGCTATGATAGGGCAGATAGAGCTGCTGGCTACTTTGTCATTTGAGTTTGTCTCACTTTACAGTTTGCTACAATCCATCCTGACTACACTGAGTTTTCTGAATATCCTCTTACATGTGCTGCTGGTAACCTGTCTACAGTATTTAAGGGTACCAACAAAATATATATTGGTTATTAACATCAACAGGTTAATTTAAAATGTATGTATCATTACACTGACCATACTATTGTAACCAGAATATGATGTAAACATCTGAAATCTAAAGTTTAACCTATAATGAAGGGTAAACAGATAAAAAATAAAAATGCCATGTACAAATTAATTGTACTAGTCCCATTAACATGATGGTGTTCTTGGGGAATATTTAATTTTTGTCATTATTTATTTATGTATTTTTTTTTATTTTACCTTACCTTTAACATTACACAGAATAACTAATCCTCAACAGTGATTGAAGTCCATGACAGTTGATTGTCATAATTCTCTGTGGCACCATTTTTATTAGTTCTACTACACATTTTACACAATTTCTAACTGTAAGGATAATTTTAGTACAATGCTCTTTATAAGTTTATTAAAAAAAATTGTAATGGCGATGTCTCATGTGTTTATATTAATCGCTTGTCATGGCATAATGATGTAAAACTTTACAGTAAAGCATGTGGGTGAATACATTAAAACACAGTCAAATGATGTGTACTAAATAAACAAGTATAAATGTTGGGAAATGTGTAACTTTTCCTGAAAATGTATCTAATTAAATTATTATATCCCACTAATGACTTTAAAAACATTTTTATTCATCATTATTTATTTTTTCATCAGTGAAACAGGTGGAAAAAATGTTTTGGTACAAAAGGGCACCATTACCTCCATGTCCTAGTGCAGATTAAAATGCATTTCTAGCCGAAAGAAAGACATGACAGTAATGATTTGCAACTTGCTAACGGACAATATGAATTCTGTGTTTAGAGTTGCATGGGAAAAATGAAAGCTTACCTTTTTACCTTGCTTTAAGTGCCATTTAGAATGTAGGGTGGTGGTGCACTTCAGCCTTTTGCTGCCAAAGTATTACAACAGCAAACTTGAACCCCCCTAAAAAACAGTTTTTCACCTGTTTTCAGTGATGGAAAAGAGATAATAATAACTTTAAAAAATAGATATATATTTTTTTGTTTAGCAAGAATGTCCTGCCAGCCACCTGTTCTTATGTCATAAACACAGGAGAGAAAATTATTGAGATCAGACTTTCTTCTCACTTGCTTCCCAAACTTATACAGTGTTTACAGAAAGTCATGATAGCCTTTTGAAATGGTCACTTTATTTTGTTTTACTGTCTGAAATGATAATACATAAAAAATATATACACTATATAGTTTCCCAGCATGATTTACACATTTTACCTTGCAACATTCTACTGGATTCTTTTTTTTTTTCAAATTTCTGAAAATTAATAAAAAATGAAAAACTAGAAGAGCAGGGTTGAAAAAGTGATGAGTCCCTTTTAGAAGAACCATTATAAACTCTCTCAGGTATAACCAATCACCTTCCAAAATACACACCAAGTTAATTAGCCTCCACCTGACATCAACTGTGGGGGCTTTGATTCCTTTAGAATAAAATCAGCTGTTACTTGAGGATTCCACTCCTAGTAGTGCATGGTAACACAAATAATTCACCGTGGTTGGAAAGATGCTTTCAAAAGAGCTCCGTTGTGGATAGGCACAAGTTAGGAGAAGGATATAAAAACATTTAAAAGGCTTTAACTATCCCTCTGAATACTGTTCAGAGTATTGTCCAGAAGTGAAGGCATATGGATCCACCCAGACCGTGCTTAGATCAGGCCGCCCCTCCAAACTGGAGGACTGAGCCATGAAAAGATTGATCAGGGAAGCTACCAAGAGGCCCATGGTGACCTTGAAGGAGTCACAAGTCTTAATGGCAGATGTTGGTCGGTCTTTGCATGTGACAGATCACAGGTTCGACATGTATTGCAGGGTGGCAAGAGAGATGCCTCTTCTAAAAAAATGTCACGCCGAGTCTCATATTGAAGATTATGATGCCATGTGGCAAAAGGTTTAATGTTCAGATGAGACCAAAATTGAACTCTTTGGGCTGACCTCCAAGCGCTATGCTGTCAACTACAAGAAAAAAATAATGAAATAATGAACATGTAAACAATCTGTATACAATCTGCAAAAATGTGAGCAGGTTTATTACAAGACTGTCATATCTTGACTTTAGTTAATTTTATAATCTGTTGTTCATGGGAAGTCATTGATTATTAGCTTCATTATATACAAAAAGTCTGTCACAAAATAAATCAGGTTTGTTTGTTTTGCTTTGGTATGTTTTTTAGAATGGCTTTCATCTGGTTTTGCAAATTAATTAATTAATTTATGAAAATTGGATCATACAAGGTATGGATCATACCTTGTATGGTAGCATGCTGCAGTTAGAGTGTGTGTGTGTGTGTGTGTGTGTGTGTGTGTGTGTGTGTGTGTGTGTGTGTGTGTGTGTGTGTGTGTGTGTGTGTGTGTGTGTGTGTGTGTGTGTGTGGTAGGTAAATGAGAGATAGGCTAAATAGCTGAATGAGAGGTAGGCTTTTAAATGCTTCGGAAAAATATGTATACAAATCACGTCTGGTCCATTGTTTCATCATCTAATAATGCTTGAATGGAATTATTTTACCTCACTTCAAATGTGAACTAAGCACCTTTTTATGAATAATTACCACATAAAATGATTATCTGTTTTTCAGGATGTCAATAATTGATTGATATTTAATAGAGACAGGTAAATTATGCCTTCTGTCTTTTACATGTCAATCAGCAAAATGTGTTTCTTAGAAGTGCAGTGACGTGTGAAGACAACAAAAAGAGTCTTTCGAGAATTGAGAGTGTGCTTGCATTGGCTGCTGGTGTTTTTCATGAAGTGATAAAGGTCAGCTCCCAGGTCAGAATTGCATCAGTGGAGGGGAGGGTGGCTCATGATGGGTTGGATTATTATTATCTTATTCACTCTGCTGGCAAGTGCAAGTTCAGAAAACCAAACATGCAAAATGATCGGGCAGAAGGGGTACATGGAATTTTCCAAAGAAGGTGATCTTATTATAGGAGGAGTTTTCTCTATGACGAGTACACGAAAACTATTTGATAATGGCTACCAGGCACGTCCACATTACTACTGCACAAAGTAAGTGCTAATATGGTGAAATGTATAAAAACTAAAGAATGTAGAAAAATTCATATTTTATATGTGGATGTGATGGTTGCAAGATGATCTGCTGTAAAGAGTTGTTGTACTGTACTGTACTGTCTTTGCAGGTGGAATGACAGGGAATTAAAATTTGTCCAGACAGTGATTTTTACTGTGAATGAGATCAACAGAGATAAAAAAATTCTTCCTGGAGTGAGACTGGGCTACAGGCTGTACAACGGCTGTGGGACTGAAAACCTGATTCGAGCAGCTTTAGAAGCTGTAAACGGAGAGGATTCAAAGAGCTGCAGTGGACGGATCCAAGCTCTCTTAGGCCATTCATCCTCTGGAGTGAGTAAATACATAAACACCATTCTAAGCCCACTATCCATTCCACAGGTGAGAAAAAACAACTACAAACATTCATTTTTTAAAGATATATAGATATATTGTATTTAACATGTTTGTTTGTGGGTTTTTTTTAAGGTAAGCCATCTTTCAACCTGTGCTTGTTTGAGTGACAAACGACTGTACCCCACTTTCTTCAGAACTGTTCCAAGTGACCGCTTCCAAATCAGCGGTCTGGTGCAGCTTATGAAATATTTTGACTGGCGCTGGGTGGGGATTATTTACTCTGTAGGTTTGTACTCACAAAAAGGCACAGCTGAATTCACTAAGGAAGCAAAGAAAGAGGGTATATGTGTTGAATACACATTACCTTACTCTAAGGTATATGAAGTCCAGTTTGATGCTATTGTAGAGGCACTAAAGGAATCATCATCAAAGGTGGTTTTGTTGTTTATGTCCTTTTCCTATACGAAATTGTTCATGTCAAAAATTGAGAATTATAACATAACTGGAAAGCAGTGGCTTGGCGGTGAGGCTTGGATCACACAAGCAGACCTGGCTTCTGTCAAGAGAAAGAACATTTTACAGGGGGCCATGGGCTTTGCCCTCCCTCAGGCATCCATACCTGGTCTTGGTGAATTTCTGCTCAGCTTGAAACCTTTGGATGAACCACAGAGTGTTATAATTAAAGCTTACTGGGAGAAGTTCTTTGAATGTAGCTTCTCTCCATCAAATACCACTGCTTTGTGCACTGGCACAGAGGATCTCAGGACGGTCTCCAGTGACTACACAGACGTGACACTTTTCAGGGCTGAAAATAATGTGTACAAAGCAGTTTATGTGGTGGCATATGCCATTCATGCACTACTGCAGTGTAAAAATGGCTCCAATCCCACCACGGGAAAACCTTGTGTGAACAAGAATGAAGTTCAACCAAAGCTAGTAAGTCCTGCTAACTTTATTTAGGCATAGTGTACTTATCTATTATTGTGGTTAATGCACACGATAAAGTGTTAGGTATTAATTTAGGGTACCATTTGAATATTAAATGTCTTGCTACTTTGTCTTTTGCTGGCAAGTTTTATGTTTGCTAAAATGTTACACCATCCCTCTATAGGTTTTGGAATACATTAAGCATGTAAACTTCACGACACAGAGTGGGGCCAAGGTTCTCTTTGATGAAAATGGAGACTCAGTTGCCCAGTATGACTTAGTTAACTGGCAGATGAAAGAAGATGGCTCTGTTGAGATTGTGAATATCGGTTATTATGATACGTCTTTTCCGGATGGAAAAAAATTCAATATAAAAGATGACACCGAAATAGTTTGGGGAGGAAACAGTAATGAGGTAAAGTGAATGTTGCATGTGTAACCTGGGTTCTCTGAGTGAAAAAACTACATTTCCACCCTGCATATCTCATATGTACAGGGACAGCTGATGTGGATACTCTTTCTGCCACTACAGGTCACATGTTGTAAAAAGTAGCCATGTCACCTCCCCCTGTGGGGATCAGTCCCCACACATATGCAACATGTAAGTTGGAGAGGTAGTTTTCACACAATAAAGAAAAAAACATAATTTAATTTAATTTTGGTTCTTTGACTTCATAGGAACTTTATAGACTTTACAATATCTGTGGCATACAAAACATTTAGTTGCATTATTGCATGGTATGTTTTGCCTGATCAGGTGCCAAGGTCTGTGTGCAGAGAACCATGCCAACCAGGGACTCGTAAAGCCATGAATAAGTTCAAGCCTGTGTGCTGTTTTGACTGCTTTGAGTGCCCAGAGGGAACAATAAGTAATCAGACGAGTGAGTAAGGATTTCAAAATGCAATTAATTCATATGTATTTGAGTAAGGACAAATGAAAGATTAAACAATTGATTGTATTTCTGTATTATTTATTTAATTTTACAGATTCTCCAGACTGTTTGGTGTGTCCCCCTGAACTTTGGCCAAATGAAAAGAAAGACAAGTGCCTGTCAAAACCAACTGAATACCTTTCTTATAAAGAGATCATGGGAGCACTTTTAGCTGGGTTTGGCTGTGTCGGTATATTTTTATCTCTTCTGACATCAATCATTTATTTGACTCATAAGGAGACCCCTATTGTAAAAGCCAACAACTCTGAGCTGAGCTTCCTGTTGCTACTCTCATTGAAACTTTGTTTCCTGTGTTCTCTGACCTTCATCGGTCGGCCCTCTGAGTGGTCCTGCATGCTGCGACACACAGCATTCGGCATCACCTTTGTCCTCTGTATCTCTTGTGTTCTGGGGAAGACTATAGTGGTGTTAATGGCCTTCAGGGCCACAATTCCAGGCAGGAATGTGATAAAATGGTTTGGTCCTACACAGCAGAGGCTCAGTGTTCTTACTACCACCCTCATTCAAGTTGTGATTTGTATCCTTTGGCTGACCATCAACCCTCCATTCCCAAATAGGAACATGAAGTACTATAAAGAAAAGATCATCTTGGAGTGTGCCCTGGGTTCATCTGTTGGATTCTGGGCTGTGTTGGGTTATATCGGACTTCTTGCTCTCTTATGTTTCATACTTGCTTTTCTTGCTAGAAAGCTGCCGGACAGCTTTAATGAAGCCAAACTGATCACTTTCAGCATGCTGATATTCTGTGCCGTGTGGATCACATTTATCCCAGCATATGTCAGCTCTCCTGGGAAGTTCACTGTAGCTGTGGAAATATTTGCCATCCTCGCTTCTAGTTTTGGTTTGTTGATATGCATTTTTTTCCCGAAATGTTATATTATTATCTTTAGGCCAGAACAAAACTCAAAAAAACATTTGATGGGGAAAATACCACAAAGAACTCTTTAACCTGTAATTCAGAAGTTTCCTGTTAGTGTATCAACAAATACATTTTATTGTATAGTCAGATATTATAGAAATGCAATTGTTGAATTGTAATTCATGAGCTTTTTACTTGTTGTGATATGTTGAATTAATAGAATACGCTGACTCAGTTCTTTTTTTTAATTTGTATTTGATCATAAATAGTGTATTCATATGAAATGTAGTTTGCGACTGCATTACATTCATGCTGGACACAAAATTAGTATAACATTCAAAATGATGTTCAACTAAAATGTTTCATATTGCAATTGTTTAGTGGAGTGACTTCAGTAGGACACATTAAGAAATATTGTAGAAGTTCACAGGATTGGGGGCACAAAACAAATCTCAACATGAAAAACTCCAACAACTCTTATCAAAGTGTCCATCAGCAAGGCAGTTATTAATAAACTCTGTACTGTAGCCAATCAGTGGACCAGTATAGAAGATAGGTGCAAATAAAATAAGGATTGGGCAAAGGCATTGCATTTTGTTAATTAGCATTACATTACACATTAACATGTGTAGTTACCTTTACACTAGCACCAATTCTTTCATAAATGCAGTATGAAATGTTGCCAGTAGATGTCACTGTAGTAATTGCATTATGAATATCAAAAGGATGGAACCGTTTCTCTAAATTTCCTCCTAAAATAGTTTAGTAATCTGTAAAGCATTGTTTTGTCATAATTGTTGCATACACATACAGGCAGCTGAAGCATACTGGGAGTTTATAAAAGGGAAAATGGGAATTAGATACAGTACTAATGTGTTTGACTTCTGAGAGGTAAATTCCGTATATGTTCCTGCTATCATACCTTGCACATATCACACCAGCTAGACAATCGGCATCATTTTTGGAGCTACTGGCATTTGGCCTATTAATTAATCAACAAAATACAATGTCTTTGCGCAATCCTTTTATTTGCACCTATCTTCTGAACTGATTCCCTGATTGGCTACACTACAGAGTTGATTAATAACTGCCTTGGACACTATGATGAGAGTATTTGTTTTTTATTTTATTTTGAGATAACATTTAATTCCTGTGAACTTTTACAATATTTCTTAGTGTGTCCCAGTGAAGTTACTTAATTAAACAATTGCAATTTGAAACATTTTGGTTGGACAACATTATGAATCTTATACAAATTTGGTGTCCAGCATGAATGTGATACAGTCTTAGGTAATAATAAAATACATACGACAACCCCTACAAAATTAATCGTACTTACAGTGTATGCATGTCTTCATATGTTTATTAGTCATGAAGGTCAAGTTTGTCACCTTTAAAACAGATTTAATATGCTACTGTCATTGTGGCTTTTTCAAATGATTTCACATACAATATAAGTACATGAAGCAAAACAAACAAACACACACACACACACACACACACACACACACACACACACACACACACACACACACACACATCACATTAAACAAAACGCACAAAAAGAACAAATGGGCTAGCGAGAGTTACCACATTTAATAAGTATCCTTACAGTGTATGTGGCCTTTGTCTGAATAAACCAAATGTTCACTACCTCGGCCTGTCTGCAGATGAATACTTAAGATTCCTTTTGACCTGTGGGTAGGCTTTGAACAAATGACAACAAAAAGCACTGAAAGATACACACAAAACTATTGTTTTTTAATGATATCATATAGGCTTAGATTTGCACATAATCTGGTCTGGTCAGTAGTCAAGCTCTAATGTCACAATGACATCACTGGTCATAAGTTCATGAGTTGAATGGAAGATAAATACAAGCAGAAGGTTTTGAAATGGTTTACATATGGGTTTCTGTCATGAAGCACCATTTTATTAGCTGAAGAAAACTCTGGCTGTTATTATGCATTTATTTTTGATTCATTCTTTGTGAATCTTCCTTACGTCATTTTTAAATAATTAAGTCTATATTAAAATGAAAGTATTCATTTTAAATCATAAAAAGGTGATTTAAAAGTCCTCTTTGAGTAAGCTTTATAAAAAGTAATGATTTGTATGTGTGCATATGTTTGCCCCAAATTATCACACATACACAACTGTACATAGTGGCAGTCTGGCAACAAAATGTCCCTGATAAATTTAAAACCAACTAATCCTGCAATATTTACCTAATTGTGATGCAGAGCTCCACAAAGCCTTCTTGGCCGTGTCCTACATTGATTTAACATCCTCCAAATCATTTTCCTCATTATGAAGCTCAATGCTAGTAGATTGCAGCCATTTAACAAGTGTGTAATGTAGTAGTGTCAGTGAGCACTAAAACGTAAATTGTGTGGTGGTCTGATTTTATACTATATACATATGGATGAATCCTTAACATATCCGTCAACTTTCCCTTTTGTACAAATCATACCAGTCTAAGAATGCTGTGCCCTGTGGGAAATAAATCAACCTTATTATGAAGAGAGCAGGTCTACCTGCTTCTGACGCAGTTGTTATAAGAGCTGTGTCTATCTCTATCAAAGATGCAAAGCAAACATGCATGCACTGCAGAGAGTTGTTATCTTATCTCTGTATGTTTTTAACCTGAACAGAGTTAATGGCTGTGAACTGTTTAGTAGGTTTGGCATGCCAAGCTTGTTAAAGCAGGGAGACATAATGATCGGGGGTATTTTCCCAGTTTTTAACAAAGAGATAAGCAGCACTTCTACGTTTGAGAGTGAGCCACCTGGATCAAGGTGTGCAGGGTAAGTTTTAAAGTCTGATTTACTTAATATATGCTCCTGTACTTTTTCTTTTACATTTATAGCAGCAGCTCTGTAATTTGATAACCTATTTCAAGCACCTAAACCCTTTTAGATTTGACCTGCGAGCTTTCCGATGGACCCAAGTGATGATATTTGCAATTGAAGAAATCAACAAAGATACCGGTCTCCTGCCGAACATATCTCTCGGTTATAGGATCCTTAACTCTTGTGCATCTGCTACAAATGTTTTACGTGCTGCACTGACGCTGGCTAGTGGACCAGAGGAGATAGAACTGAATTCCCCTTGTCCTCCAGCTATATCAGCCCTCATAGCAGAGTCAGGATCATCTCAGACTTTAGCTGTGGCTGGAACTCTCGGACCATTTCAAGTGCCAATAGTAAGAGATTAAATGATATGTTTTAGTTCATTATTGTTTTGAGATAGTTGATGCTTCTGTAGTGCTCGTTTTTTGACACTTTTGGTGTTCTTTTTATAGGTAAGTTACTTCTCAACATGTGCCTGCCTGAGTGACAGAGCTAAATATCCCACATTTTTTCGGACAATCCCCAGTGACTACTTCCAGGCAAAAGCTTTAGCAACTCTGGTCAAACGTTTTGGCTGGCAGTGGATTGGGGCAATACAGTCAGACAATGACTACGGGCGAAGTGGGGTCATGGCTTTCACTGAGGAGGTTAAAAAGCTAGGGGTTTGCATTGCATTTGTTGGGACAATTCTACGTACGTACACCATGGATAAGATTCTGGATGTTGTGGAAATGATCAAGCAGTCATCTGTCAAAGTCATTCTTGCTTTTGTTCCAGAGGGTGACTTTTACCCTTTGATGAAAGAGGTTGTGAAACAGAACATTACAGGAATTCAGTGGATTGCTAGTGAGGCCTGGATAACAGCAGCTCGACCTTCCACGCCTGAAATCTACCAAGCTTTTGGTGGAGCCCTGGGATTTGTAGTGCAGAAGATGGCTATTCCAAATCTAAAACAATTTCTCACGAGCATTAGCCCTTATACTGATCCAACGGCAGCCTTTCTGAGGGATTTCTGGGAAATTATGGTCGGCTGTCGACCTGTTTTACCGGGGGATCACTCACGTACTAAGGCAACGAATGAAATATGCACAGGCTCTGAGACATTAATGAATTCCCAGGATGTGTTCTTCAATGTCACACAGCTCAGAGTGTCCTATAATGTGTATAAAGCAGTTTATGCCATTGCACATGCCCTACATCAGCTGGTATTCTGCAAACCAGTTGGGGAAAAAACAATGAGGCCATGTTTGAATACATCAAAAATTCTGCCCAAAGAGGTGAGAATTAATGCAAGTAAAATATAGAATACCTCCTGCAAATCAGTGATGATGTATTTTTATGAAAGTACTCATGTCAATATAAACACATAGAAATGTCTAATTAATTATCTGTTCCTTTTCTCAGGTCACTGATCACCTACAAAGGGTGAATTTTAGGAATCAGTTTGGGGATAATGTGTTTTTTGATGTCAATGGTGACCCCCCAGCTTCTTATGATATGATTAACTGGCAATTGATAGACGGACAGGTGCAACATGTCACACTGGGTCATTTTGCCTCTTCTGCCAATGGTGATTATGAGCTCAGCATCCAGGAGGATGAAATTGTGTGGAGGACAGGGAAAATGGTAATTTCTCATATATTTTGAAGCATGTGTTCTGGAAAATAAGTTCGATTGAATACGGCTGCACTATTGTCATATTGTTTTATTTTGTTTTGTCAGGTTCCGACGTCAGTGTGCTCTAATGTTTGTCCAGTAGGAACCAGGAAAGCTCAAATAAAGGGAAAACCTACCTGCTGTTTTGACTGTATCCCATGTGCTGATGGAACGATAGCCAACTCAACAGGTATCAAAATCATGTATGCCATACCAAACGTTGTTAAAAAATACATATGTCAGTATTATACTCTATACTCTACTACAGTGAAACCTCTTGCTTTAACATTCATTGAATTTCTGCAAATTTAACGCTCAGACGCAGAACTGATTAATTCTGATCGTGTTCAACAGGTGCAGCTGACTGCACACCTTGTCCCCGGGAATTCTGGTCCAATGAGGAAAAAGATGAATGCACTCCTAAAACAACTGAGTTCCTGACATATCATGAGCCGATGGGAATAGCTATCACAGTTGTATCTCTGCTAGGGGCCTCCCTGTCACTGGCCACAATGATGGTCTTTTTCCATTACAGAGAGACTCCTGTGATAAAGGCCAGCAACTCTGAGCTGAGCTGTTTCCTGTTGTTTTCTCTTTTTTTGTGTTTTCTCTGTCCTCTCACTTTTATCGGCAGACCCACAGTCTGGACATGCATGCTGCGCCACACAGCTTTTGGTGTGACATTTGCACTTTGTATTTCCTGTGTCTTGGGAAAAACTATTGTTGTTGTCACAGCTTTTAAAGCCTCATTTCCTGGCAACAAATTTGCAGGAAAGTTTGGTCCTGCACAGCAAAGGATCATAGTTAGCTCATGCACTTTGATTCAGGTTGTGATATGTGTGTTATGGCTTAAGTTAAGCCCACCTTATCCAGACATGGTTTTCAGATACACTAATAATAATATCGTGTTAGAATGTAACACAGGATCTGAGGCTGCTTTCTATGCAGTCCTGGGGTACATAGGGATCCTTGCAATAATATGTTTGGTCCTGGCATTTCTAGCAAGAAAGTTGCCTGATAACTTCAATGAAGCCAAATTTATCACGTTCAGCATGTTGATATTCTGTGCTGTCTGGATCACCTTTATCCCAGCGTACGTCAGCTCTCCCGGAAAGTTCACTGTAGCTGTGGAAATATTTGCAATTTTATCTTCTGCATTTGGCTTATTAATTAGCATTTTTGCACCTAAATGTTACATTATATTGATCAAGCCAGAAAGAAATACCAAGAAACATGTCATGGGAAAAACTTTGAACCCTTAAATATGATTTTTTTTTAAAGAGATATTACTACAATCACTTCTACCTTGTATATAATGCACTGTAGAAGTAGCATAAATGTAAATCAAGATCAAATTAATAAATGTACATAATGTATGATTGAAGATCGACAAGGCATTTTGTGGTGAAGGTGAAAACCATGAGTAGAAATATTATTATTATATATTTGTATTAATTATTACTATGATCATTTACCAGTAGTTGATGAATGATCATTTTGTATTGTATATTTATTGAATCAATGTAATTTTAGTTGACACATCATTCAATTATGTACTATATACATTGTTATTGTTCACAACTGATTAATAATTCACAATGTAGTACTCTACAGTAGAACAATGCATTGTTTTGTCTGAAGAATATTTTTTGTGGTTTATTTTCAAAACTATTTTTTTCCTAAAAATGGCCTTCATATTTAAACATTTTCCCAACATTATGACCCCATTACTCTGTTTACTTTAATATGTTTTGAAGCATTCTCTATTAATATTATGAATTCATATTTTTACAATCAAACAAAAAATAAACTGTATTTTGTCTGGAGACAGAAATGACATCCATTATATTCAATACTAATAATACAGAAAACCTCTTCAGAGATGAATAGCAAGAAGAGAAAATAGCAAAAATATGAGCAGACACTGTATATTTTGTAGCTCTGCCCATATAAACTGGGGGAAAAAAGTAATCCACACTGTCAGCATGCTGAAGGTGATGAACTTTTTCCCCATTAAAATGATCAGGTAGCTTCCAAGCCAAAGCACATGTACATAGGCCAGGATGCCGATGTATCTAAGAACACACCAGAAGCGGAAAATGCAGGAAAAGAAGCTGAATATGTGCATAAGTATGAAAAAGTTGAAAATGTATAATAAATAAAGATACAGTAAATAATATTAAAAAAGAAGAAATTGTGCGAAAGGCCAGCTCTGTGAGAGCCAATCAGAGGCCAGCTCTGTTAGAGCCAATCAGAGGCCAGCTCTGTCAGAACCAATCAGAGGCCAGCTCTGTGAGAGCGAACCAGAAGCCAGCTCAAATCCTTTAGTTTTCTGTCTTTGACCACCTCATTTCCACCAATGATTATGTTACTGTACTCTATGTTGCTGGCATTAGGGTGGACTGGTGAGCAGCCAGATAACACAGATTATCACCTGAGCGGCGGGACAAAAAGGATTTTCATTTTGTTCAACACAAAATGTAGTTGATTCATGGAAAGTGTTTCTACCCTAACAGCTGTTCCGAAAAACACAAAGACTGTCTACTGGTTGGGTCCTAACCACTTCATGACATTGCTTCCTGGCGGTGCTCACATTACTAATTATTTCGTTGGGCACTAAGACAAATTTAACTACAATATTGTAATGGAAAGGAATATATAAATGAGCATGAATATGTTTTTTTTTCTTTTTTTATCTGGCTAAAGAAACACAGATCAGCTACACCATATGTCCTTGACTAGACAGTATCATAATACACCAACACAAACTTAGATAGACAAATTTTGTCTATCTGGTGTTTTTTTCTATTTGGTTTATATGTTTGAAAAAATTGTATTGAACCCAATGTACGGGAACAAAACCCTGCAGAAAGAAAAGTGAGCATTATCAGATTACATGGCAATGCCTCCAACCAAATTCAGCTAAAATAACTAACCAGCCTCGCTCGCTGGGCATAGTGTGCAGGACTGGGGAACTCTCTTTTGTTACGCAGACAGCTGCAGGAAGTGAAATAGCTCACCTGGTATTATAGAAAACAACAATCAACCATCTGCACACTTTCTCACTGAAAGGGCTTTTAAACAAGCATCAAATTTCACAAATACCACCATAATTACAAGCACTCAGTGGTGCAGAGTTTTCTCTGCACTAAACCACTCAACTTTAAAAACAAAAGATGGGTTAACATTTCATATATGGACATGTTTTATAAATCAAAAATACAATTATTGTTACTAAGCACAAAACTATATACAAATAAAGCCCTGATATACTTAAATGTGTGATGAAGAAGAGAAGACACAGACTGTTTTTCTCCTCTTCCCCCAAGAAAATACAGTTGTCGGGCAGCAGCTGAGCCAGGTTTGCTCCTAAAAAGAGTGAGGGACATCAGAAGCTTTGCAGCCTGGTCCAGGTTAGAAGAAAAAGCCAGCTTAGAAATCTTAAATATTTAAACTGCCGAATATTTGAGAGTAACTGCCCTTCCACACACATACGAGAGCACACATCAAGTAAATCTGAGGGGACCATTAAGCTGCTGTGATATGATTACAACTTATGTTCCTGGGTTGGCGTGAATATAAACATACTTCACACACTTTATTTACCTTTATCCACATTGCACATATGTTGAATAAAGCACATCCAATACATTTTGTGTAAATGGCTGAGTTTATTTGGCTTTTCTTTTCTTTTCTTTTTCGCCACATGCAACACATACATAAAATGTATGTATGACCCCTTAGGGCTACCGTAATTGGTAAATAACTGGAAAGTTTTTCTTTAATAGGACAATCTACGTATCAATAATATCTATTGTCCCTGTTACCATGTTATCATTTATTTTTCATCATTCAATCAGAATTAGCTCACTTTGTAAAATTGGGCAGGGCTGATGATATCCAATCCAGTGTAACTGTGTCATTAATGATATGCAAGAATGAGAAGGTCATGCTGTTTAAAACGGGCCCAATTCCTTGCTCTCTTTCTTTGGGGATACGTGACAACATGACTCTACTTATATTATTTCCCTTGCTTTACTCTCTCTGTGTCCTCACTATTACTTATAACCCAATTTCCAGCCTCACCCCTCCACCCCGATCTGCAGCCAAAGTGTGCACACTTCAAAACAGCTTCCAGCCAGACTTTGTGGCCAAGGGTGACTATGTTATCGGGGGAATCTTCCCCCTTCACTATAACCAGGAGATGCCTGACCTCAACTGCACTTACAGACCACCACAAGTGAAGTGCAATGGGTGAGCTTGACAGATATGGAAATTATAGTGTGGCATATTTAACTTAACTGTTTCCAGTTAGATGATGTCTGATTTTGTATGTTTGTTTGTACAACAAGTCTTGTTTTAATGAACAGAGTATGCAGCATATACTTGAATTTACCAGATTTGAGTATACAGTGCTAATTTAGCCTGACATGTAAGAAAACAAATATATACAGTGGTTTCTTGAATTAAATTGCACTTGGAGTTTGATTTTAGGATTTAGGTTTCAGAGAGATACAGCGATAGATAAACAAAGTCATATGCTTCATTTCATGGGTGTGTAATTCCTTAATAATAAAGACGTTTCCTAAGAAAGATGTAATTTGCTAGTAATTATATGTGTAAAATGGGAAATTTCTCTCTTTTATACAAGCAAATTTTTTAATGAACAACTTAAAAGTATACCAATTAAACAATGTCTCTAGTTTCCAAATGATATGGGTCTTTCAAGATAACATCATAGAAATTATGAAGAAACTATTCAAAGTAAGTACAGACCTTTAACATAAAGCATCACCAAAGACATATCTTAACATAATAGAAAAAAAGAAAGAAAAAACTTTAGATTAATCATCTTCTCCGTCTTTAATGTTACCCTTTCTCCACACTTGCTGTGTTCAATGTGTGTGGCTTGTGCATCTGTGTCTGCTGGACTATAGCTTTGATCCCAGGGCCTTCCGCTGGGCTCAGACTATGAGGTTGGCAGTGGAGGAGATAAACCACAGTGCAGAGCTATTGCCCAATAACACCCTCGGGTACAAAATATTTGATTCATGTGCATATCCACTGACGGGCCAGAGGGCTGCTCTAGCTGTGTTGAACGGGCTGAGCGAGGATGACTCTCCCATGTGCAGCGGTGCCTCTCCACTCCTCGCTGTGATTGGGGAATCTGGTTCTGCTCAGTCTATTGTAGTGTCAAGAATCCTGCAGCCGTTCAGAATCCCAATGGTAATGATAACACTTTCTCTCTGTAATACCCCCAAAAACATCAACGTTTTATCCTTTAATCTATTTTATTGTACTTTTCCCTTTTCTTTACAAAGATCAGCTACTTTTCATCATGCGCATGTCTCAGTGACAGAAAAAAATATCCCACTTTCTTCAGAGTTATCCCTAATGATGATTATCAGGTGAGAGTTTGGCCTCATATTACAAAGGGATTAATAATGTTTCAGTGTAGAAATACATTTTTTGAAATGTCATATATACAGTATGTATGTGCTGTGTGGCAGTGCAATACAAAATCAAATAATTTTAAAGCACATAATAATTCAATTATACATCATTAATAATTTTGTCGGTTAACTCTTTTAATGTCTGTGTTTTGTGATAAAGTGAGTTGGCACTGTTCTCTGTTGAACTCAGGTGAAGGCCATTGCTCAGTTGCTGGTTCGCTACAACTGGACTTATGTTGGGCTGGTGCGAGGGGACCATGCATATGGGCGCTTTGCTGTGCAAGGTTTACTGAGAGAATTGCAGGGTACCAAAGTGTGTGTAGCGTACAGAGAAATGATCCCTCTGCTCTACAATCGCCAGAGGGCTCTGGAGATCATGAAGGTAGACACAAAATCTATTCAGCATTAGAGAGTTTTTAATCACCTAACGACCCCTTTATAGTAGATACTGATTACACATCAGTGCCAGCCCCTGTAAGGAATCTTTTTCTGCATTTTGTCATGAAAATTAGACAAGCCTAGTAAAATTTGTTGCAGTCAATGTGTTGCCTTCAGGTTATTAATCCCAGTGTCCTGCAGGTTGCATTCTTGGAGGGCAGGGGAAGGGGGAGTTGACATGCACTGCTGTTTGCTAAAGAGCCTTATTTGATATTTCCACTAGATGTCACCACATTTCATAATCTTTAAATCCTACATATAGTGACCTTAAAAATGCAATTATTTCACATTATGTAGTTTGTGAGTCTTACTCAATGTCACTTCTTTTTTTGCCTTCTCTCTTCCTTGTAAAAATATTTCCTCCTTTATCTCTTGTAAAGGTGATGCGTAGCTCTTTGGCAAAAGTGGTGGTAGTGTTTTCAGCCGAGGGGGAGATGACACCTTTCTTGAGGGACTATATGACACAAAACATCACTGGAATCCAGTGGGTGGCAAGTGAGGCCTGGGTCACAGCATCTGTCTTTACAGGGAGTGAGTATTACCCCTACCTAGGGGGCGCCATTGGTTTTGGCATCAGAAAAGGACATATCCCCAGACTCAGTGACTACCTGCAGACAGTCAACCCTCAAACGTATCCCAATAATATTCTGGTTAAGGAGCTGTGGGAGGCCCTGTATGGTTGTAATCCTTCTCCATCGCCTGGGTCACAGTTTCCTCCCTGCTCTGGACAGGAGTCCCTGTTGGAGCAGCATTCAGCTTACATGAATACATCCAGCCCTAGAGTCGCCTATAATGTCTACAAGGCTGTATATGCAATTGCTCATTCCCTGCACAACCTTCTTCTCTGTCAACCAGACAGTGGTCCTTTCCAAAACAACTCATGTGCTCAAAGCAACAACATACACCCCTGGCAGGTATTTTTCAGTTGTCTTAGTTTCACTGTAATTATAAAATGTTTTTACATGAAAGTATTTAACATGATCTATTGGTTTTCAAGCTCCAGGACTACCTCCAGGAAGTGACATTTCACATTGCCGGGGAGGAGGTGAACTTTGACATGAAGGGCGACTCCATACCTTATTATGATATCCTCAACTGGCAGAGAGGCACAGATGGGAATATTGAATTTGTCAACATAGGGTTGTTTGACGGAACCAAGCCTGCCGGAGAGGAGCTAGTGATCAAGGAGGACGGGATAATGTGGGCAGGGCATCAGAGTGAGGCAAGCTGCTCACACTGTGTTTTTACCTTCATCAGATGCCAACTGTTGAAGTTCTGTAGGTTGAGGTGGAGGTAAGTCAGGGGGGTAGGATGTGCTGGAGCAGATGTGAGTTGATTTTACACTTATGAAGTACACAGCAGCCATTCAAATACATGCAGCATGACGTGTTTGGTGTCATGCTTCCCGTTATATTCCTCATAGAGGAATTCTTCTAAAATAAAAAATAAATTAATAATGTTCCATTTGTTTGCATGAAAATTAAACAACATTTGTCTCTTAAACCAAATTAAATCCTGAAACTGAATCTTAGACTATTTTTTTTTAACCACAGGAAAAGATTCTGCAGTCAAAGGATATTGTTTCCACTTTATGATATTAAATACATTTTTACCATGGAGCTATTGTAAAATATATTGAATATAACTACATATTCTATAATAGCTTCCGGACAATAACCCAGTCCTCATTGTGCAAATTACAGTGAAGATTCACACTCAGTGTTGTTTTTGTTTATAAAATGCCAGAAAACAGAAACATTTCACCACAGTTGTCTTATGTGATTTCTGCAAATTGCATGTTTTGTCCACCCATCAGTACAAAAGGAAAGATATTCAATTAACAGTGATGCTCAACAGCATAAAGCAGCACATCCTCACACCTCAAGAGCTGAAACCAGCCAATAGTGTTTTTGCTTAATAAAGGGCATAACCACTTCTCATTATATTTTCAAAAAAATGGACTAATCTGGTTTTTTTTTCACTACAGAGCTGAAAATCATTATCTGCTCCCTAGGTGCCAGTGTCTGTATGCAGTGCCAGCTGTCTTCCAGGATACCGGAAGGCTGTCCGTCGTGGGGAGCCTGTCTGCTGCTTTGACTGTGTACCATGTGACAGTGGCAAAATTAACAATCAGACAAGTGAGTTTAAAACCAAGCCATAAAACAACATAATTCAAATCTTAGTAAATATTAAGATTTTTTTTTTTTTTTTTTTTTTACTCTTTTCCCTTTAGATTCAATAGAGTGCATGTTCTGTCCGGAGGACTTCTGGTCAAACAAAGACAGAACAGCCTGCATCCCCAAGCAGGTGAAGTTCTTGGCCTATGATAACTTGGGTATAGCCCTGACAGTGATTTCTGTGGTGGGTGCCTGCCTCACTATAGTTGTCTTTACAGTCTTTTTCTACCATAGAAACACAGCCATTGTTCGTGTGAATAACTCTGAACTAAGCTTCTTCATTCTTTTTGCTCTGACCCTGTGTTTCTTGTGTTCCCTGGTGTTTATTGGAGAGCCAACAGCTTGGTCCTGCATGCTGCGTCACACTGCCTTTAGCATTACATTTTCACTTTGCATCTCCTGCATCCTGGGTAAAACCCTGGTGGTGTTGGCTGCCTTCACTGCCACCAGGCCAGGGGGCAACATCATGAAGTGGCTGGGTCCCAAGCAGCAGAGGGCCATTATCTTCAGTTGCACTCTCATTCAGGTGGTTATCTGTGCTGCCTGGCTCATTGATGCTCCCCCTTTTCCATCCCGGAACACACAATATGAACGTTCAAAGATCATACTGGAGTGCAGCGTGGGCTCTAGCCTCGCATTCTGGTGCGTTCTGGGATATATTGGTCTACAGGCCTGTATGTGCTTTGTACTGGCTTTTCTGGCCCGTAAGTTGCCAGGCAACTTTAATGAGGCAAAGTTCATCACTTTTAGCATGCTGATCTTCTGTGCTGTGTGGCTAGCATTCATCCCTGCTTATATCAGCTCTCCTGGAAATTATGCAGATGCAGTGGAATCATTTGCCATTCTGGCTTCCAGCTCTGGTTTGTTGTTATGCCTGTTTGCTCCAAAGTGTTACATTATTTTACTGAAGCCAGAAAAGAATACAAAACAGCACCTAATGGGAAAGGAAAAGAGGTAACCTCCACTAAGTTGACCTTTTGAAAATATTTTAGATTTGTATTCAATGTTCAATATCATTCAAAAATAGTATGATTTATTTCACTTTAGCATTAACTGGATTGCTGTATGGAACTGATATTGCTGTATTTCAACTATAGTACAGTGTACAATGAACTAAATAAGTGTAACTACAAGGAGCATATCACTTTAATGTATATTTTCAAGAAATAAAGATATTAAGTGGTGTTTATTCTTGTTTGTGAGGCTGAGTTTTGCGAAAATACATTCTTGATAAAGCTTTAGATTTTGACTGATCCGAGGTAAATTGGTTTAGAATTGCACACACTAGACAAGAAAATAAATAATAAGTGTATGTAGATTACACTTGTTTGCAAAATACTACGTGATAATGTATTGTAACATGGTCAGACAAATATTTCAGAGAAACATATTTCCATAGATAAGTAAATAAACTAACTAACTAACGCTTATAGAACATGGGGATGGAATGCATAGAGAGGGAGGATCATGTAGCATGACACAGGTACACAAGCATTGGCCCGTAGAAAAAAAAAAATAACACAATAAACACCACAAGCCACTATAGCAGATTTGATGATCAAATATGTCTCTGAATTTGGCCACCGCCTCAGTGATCTATGCCAGACAGTTGGCAGTGTGTCGAGGAGTCCGGGATTTGAATCAGCAAAATATATCTTTACTTTGTAAACACTGTAACACAAAGTGTGTGTGTGTGTGTGTGTGTGTGTGTGTGTGTGTGTGTGTGTGTGTGTGTGTGTGTGTGTGTGTGTGTGTGTGTGTGTGTGTGTGTGTAATTCTATCATTTTGGTGACATTTACCTGGCCTGGTAGCAAAACAGTGGTGTGCTTCTCGGCCTCTGCATTAATTAGACACCGGTCCATTTGTTGTGTGCCCCCCAAAGTGTTTGACCTTGTTATCTTTTTTTTTCTCTCTCACTGGACAGCGAGTGGCAGGCTGATCCTCTGGTGGTGGTGTCCTGTCACTGATCTCTTACTGAAGAGCAATCAGGGTGCCATTTGAATGGTGTGCGGTGCTCACTAGTGGTGTGTAGCATCAGGATCCATGGAGTACTTTTTGAAGATTTTGAACTTGTGTGAGTTTTTGAGTGATTGAATAATTCCCTAGGGGGGGATTCCAAACACATGAAACTGTTAACAAAGGCTAACTAACCCCCTGCTCCTGCCATGCTCCTAATTAGTCTGTACTTTTGTGCTTTATTGTTTCTGAACCACACATACAGACTGTCATGGAGCTTTTGCATTTAACACTTTGATACCTCATTTATTACATAATTTCACACACACCATTATTTTGTATCATCTTTGATCAGAACCCACATTAACAGTCCAAACTGTAGACTTGGACTGCATGTCTCTTTTCTATACACTCTTACGTTAGCAAAGAAATGGTGTCTTTTTTACACACAAAGAAATAAGAGATGTCTATTAATCTCTTTTACATTGGCAAAAAAAACTACTAATTGTAGTGAAGAACCATTGTCTGTAATGCAAAGGCTTAATGTCATTTGCATACATCATGTTTTTGCACTGCTACACTTAAATGATGATAATAAAGAGACAAAATCATGCTCAAGGCTGAAGGCTTTTGGGAAAAAATTTGATATTAAGTGTTTTGGTGGCACCAATCAAGGAATTACATTACTTAACTAAACTGTGTGCTTCTTCACTTACTTATGGTACTGTTTCAAATCACTAAGCTTCCAGGGTTGAAGTGCAGTATCTGCACCAATAAGAAAAAAAATAGGCTTACATGCTCAACAGGTGACTCTGAGGCAGGTAAGATACAGAGATTTGATTGAGGTCACTAAGGGGAGCCTTTATGCTCCTGCTCAGGGTTTCAAATCTTAATTGGTCCTATTAATTGGCAGTGAAGCATATTATTAAAATCAAAACAGAGAGACAAGTATCATGTGGCGTTTTATTTAGTTTCAAATTCAATATTTTTATCCATACATTCATCATCTGCAACCATCTGCAAATGCTTATCCCAGTCGCGGGGGGCTGGGTCTGATCCCGGCGGACATCAGAAGTGAGGTGGGGTACACCCTGGACATGATGCCAGACTATCACAGGCCTGTCAATATTTATTTATTTTTTTACCATGAACATTACATTTTATCATTTCAAATTTAAAAGTATGTGCTTCAGTTTGCTTGATGGCCACTTAAAAAGAGCACCTACAACATAAATGTTAAGTTTATTTAAGATTTCTTTCCAGTCATGCCTTTCTTTATGTTTCTCTGAGGCCGTAATAATATAATGTAACATTTGGGCACAAAAATACAAAGTAACAGTCCAAAACTGGAGGCTAATATAGCAAATACCTCCACAGCCACAGTGAACTTCCCAGGAGAGCTGACATATGCTGGGATAAAAGAGATCCACACTGCCCAGAAAATCAGCATGCTGAAGGTGATGAGCTTTGCCTCGTTGAAGGTATCAGGTAGTTTGCGTCCAAGGAACGCCAGGAGGAGGCAGACAAAGGCCAGTAGACCAATGTAACCCAGGACCAGATAAAATCCAGGGGGCCATGGCTCCTTACACTCCACAACAATCTAAATATGTCCAAATACATTAATACAGATCTCAAAATACATACTGTAAAACTAATTTTATATATTTCTCCTTGTTTTTTTTTTCTTCTCATCTAAATGACGAGCATTAAAGCCCCTATGTGTAGGATTTGAACATTACTGACTTACTGACTACTCTGTAAAGTGTCCTGAGATAACTTTTGTTATGATTTGGCTCTATAAATAAATAGAATTGAATTGAATTGAACTTAATGGTGGTATTGAAAAAAGAAAATATGGTAAACTGTGGTTCTTACTTTTCCAGTTGAGGCTTGGTAGTTTGGGTTCTTGAAAGGGAAGGGAGGTGCAGCCAAAAGCCAAGCAGCACAGAGAAAAACCTGAGGGCAAGATGGAAAAATTAGCATTTTTTTTAAAACAGACAAAAAAATGAAAAGGTCATAACTTGAGGTCAAAATTAGTGGTGTTCTATAGCCCTCCCACCTGAGGAGCTGTAGTGCAGAGGATCAGAGCCCACTGTTGAGAGGAACCAAACAGCTTCAGAGCCCTGGAACCAGGTGCATTAGCCCGGAAAGCCAAGAGAACCACAATGGTCTTAACCAGGAGGCAGGAAAGACAAAGGGCAAAGCTGATCCCGAATGCTGCCTGGCGGAGCCTACATGTCCACACAGATGGATAGCCAATAAACAGCAGGGAACACAAGAAGCACAGCTTCAGTGACAGGAGAAGCAAGAAACTTATTTCTGAGTTGTTGGCCTTGACGATTGGTGTAGAGCGGAAATGGTTAAAGACAGCAGTGACAACAGCTGTCAGGACGACACCCAGCAGCGTGAGTGCGACCAGGATGATGCCCATGGTGTCGTGGAAAGACAAATATTCTTCAACTCCGGCCACGCAATTCACGTTATCTTTGTCTGACCAGTAGTTTTCAGGACATTTTGTGCACTCGGTGGAACCTTTGGAAACACACACAAACCAAACTCAAACAGTTTGCATCCATATAACATGCCATGACAACTCTCCAGTTGTGCACCAATTAACTTTTCAAAAGGAGGTTAGAAAAGATATGAATGCATATATGAATACACAAAACAGGCTACCAGTCTGGTTGCTGATCTCTCCATCGGCACAGGGCAAACAATCAAAGCAGCAGCGGGGCTCTCCTGGACGTCTGGCCTGCCTTCTGCCAGGGAAGCATGGATCACTACACAAAGATGCAGGCACCTGAGAAAATAAAGGTGTAAAATTACAAACTAGATGTTTGGGGGGGGTTTTTTGGAATAATGACAGAAATGTTAATCATCAGATACTATTTACATGTAATATTATTTGAAGTAATTTACATCAAGACACATTTAAAATCATTTCGGGGGACATGCGGGCCACCTGTGACTGCCCTTTTGTCCACACAATGGTGCTCTGCTCTATCTGCAACTGTTGTCCCATTGGAGCTGAACCATCGTAGCTTCCCACTTTGAAAAACCTAAACACAGCATAAAATGATTTAAAATACAATCTGGCCAAACAATACGTGTAACACTTTTGTATCATAACTCATTTGAATGCTTAAAAAAGCCATAATAAACATAAAAAGGCTTATCAATAATGATTCATTACACATGGTAGTAGAAGTATAATATTTCACCTAATTACACCAGTACTGTCTTTCTGCCAGTTAATGACATCATACAGAGGAACTGGCTCTCCGTTGGAGTCAAAATATACCTTCTCCTCGAACTGGTCGGTGAAATTCACAGTCTTTAGATGATGCAGCAACTGTTTTAATAAACAAATAAACGGAAGAAAACAGCCCAGAAGAATGACACTGCTCAACAATTAAAATAATGACATAGCCATTAAAGTAAATAATTGATTTAATTGGTTTAACCTACCTCCCTAGAAGTAAAGGATTTATGATTCTCACACATTCCCTTATGTCCTGCAGAATCACAGTTCAATAAAGTGTGCAGAGCATGAGCAATGGCGTATACAGCTTTATACACATTATAGGATATCCTGACCTGAGATACATCAGCAAAACTGCTGTCAGTGTACCTCAGATCCTCTGAACCAGTGCATACTGGTTTCTGTGCAGCACTTTCATAGTTTTTATCAGCTGACCCTTTGAATGTGCTTGTTTTTCCTGGAATAGGCCTGACCAAGGACCCACTTTTATTTTGAGAGTCTGGTTTATAACCAAAAGCATTAAATCGCACAAAGTTATCCACAGTATCTGCTTCATTTTCTTTGGATCGGTCTCCTCTAAAATCTAGCCTGCAGCCAAACAGCTCTTCCCAGAACATATTGACAAATGTCATCCCAGGTTTGGAAGATGGGTAAATGTTCAACAGGAAATCTTTCAAGCCAGGGATCCTAACTCCAGGGAAGGAGAAGCCCAGCGTTCCCTCAAGGAGAGGGTGGAAGCGGGGTGAGGTCAGCACACTAGCTGTCACCCAGGCTTCACTCGCTATCCACTGGATTCCTGTCACATTTCTGTGAGCTAGCTGGAAAATAAGGCATACTTGATAAAATTTGATAAGAAAGCAATCAGATAAGCATTTGCACCAACATTCTTTTGGACATTCCTAATACTGCATAATAAATCATATTTTAACAATTGAATTAGCTGAGATTGAGTGCTTACTTCTAAGAGCAGATCCAGCAGCTGTCCCTCCGTGGCAAAGACCACCACTACCTTTGCGGTTGAACCCTGCAGCCTGTCTGCCATTTCTTGTATCTCAGCTGCTGTGGGTGATTTTGGGATAGTCAGATGAAATGCCAGACACCCACCTTGTTGTCTAAACTGATCAGAAAATGCTTGGATTCCATAGTGACTGTAGTCATCCTGAAATATACAAAGAAAGGTTTTCCAAATCATTTTGTTGTTGTTATTGTGTTTAACTGACTAATGGTGAGGTAAAAAAAATACATTAATTCACCATTGTCCCTATTGTGCCCACCCAGAGCCAGCCTAAAAAGGTGACCAGTTGAACAAGACCTCTCACTTGAAAGAGATCACTCGGCACAGTCCGCAAAAATGATGGGTAGATATTCTTGTCAGTAAGACAGGTACAAGTGGCAAAATAGCTCACCTAAAGGGAGATAAAGTTAACCATTGAGATTAGACAGAAGACGAACGCAAAAATGTATCAAAAATGTAAAAAACAAAAAAACAAGTGTTGTACAAGAATAATAGCCTATCTGAACATATAGTACAGTAAGTGCATGATTGTGCCTTTTCATTCATTTCTTACCAGTGGGAGGTGGAAAGGGCCAAGAGTGTGAGCTACAGCTCTTGTAGGGGAAGAGGATGCAAGGCCAATCACAGCGGGCACAGGAGAATCAGACAGACATAATGGCAACATTTGAGATTGTGTACTCCTTTCTATTCTCTCTCCTGTTAAATTTTCCTTTAAACAATTAACATTATTTTCAAGACTGTGAGGCATTGCTTCACCAATTTTAGTACCTCTCCTTTTCACTGTGCTTAACATCCTTTTCTTTTTTTGTTTTTCTTCCGTCTTTACCTCCTCCGATCTAGCACCCCTCTCATTTGGTATATGTTTTTTTTTTCTGTATGTTTCTTCCATTTGTTCACTCGTCATAGCGTTGGGGTGACTGACTAATGACAAAAGAGCTTGCAGGCTGGTGTGGACATGGTCGCAGCTGTCCATAATCCGGTAGCCTAATTTAACACCTGGTAACAGGCTCGAGTTACGGTTAATTTCCTCAACTGCAAACACCATGGTCATCATCCAGCGGAAGGCTCTATGATCAAAGCTGCAGAGAATTAAATAAAGTTCAATGCAGTCTATGGAATTTATCATGACGCAGAAAACACAGTATCACAGCACAATAAAGATCAGCATGTATGTATCAAATGTGAAAAGGAGCAATATAGAGAATTGTTTTTCAGTCACTAGTTTGTGTAAGAATTAAAAAAAAAAAAACATTTTAATGTAGGATATCAACATTATCCTCACACTTACCCACTGCAAGGTATGAGCTGAGGTTTGCTGTGGTAGCTGGGCTGTGGCTTAGGAGCCACGTAATGCAATGGGAAAAGCCCCCCGATCACAACATCCCCTCCCGACTGCAGGGCCAAAGGCTCACTGTCTGCCAGTTTCATACACCCAGGTAAGCTAGAACCAACACCACTCAATCCCTCTATCCCCAAATTGCTCAGTCTCTCTGTTATAGTCTCTTCTTCTTTCACCACACCTCTCTCTGAACTTAGTTGTTCCCTTCCTTTCACATCGGAGAAAACTGGAAAAAGAAGGCCAAATAAGGCCAAATGAAGCAGCCAGGGTGAAGCCCCAACAAGGGTATAATGCAGCGCCCATAATGACCCCATAAAGACTGTGTGTACTGGAGACGATGATCCTGAGACATAATCTCTGAAAGGATAATGAAGTAAACCATATAAAAACTATGATGCTTGCTTCATTTCATTGGTCATGTGAGTCATCGCTGCCTCAACCAATCATAGTGAAAACCATTGGCACACGAGAGAAGAAAATACGTGGCACATGAAGTAGACATGGTTATATTATGGATATTTGATATTACATTTTTATTATATTTTATTATAACAATGATCACAATTGTAGCCCAAGCATGTTCTAAACATTTAAAAGAAGTTAATACGTAGGGTTTCATTTTGGGGGTTTGACTGTCAATTACAATTAATGAGACTTTGGTTAAAATGCAAAGCCAAAACAGAAATAGCATCAGACTATAAATTAGAGGATGATTAAAAAATGTAGCAAGGAACAACCTTCTGTAATTCCACCGACTTGCCAAAAGATAAATCAGTTCCTGGGAATTTTAAGAATTTGAAAAATTACATTTTAGTTTTAACTGTTGCATTTAAGACTGTGCATCCTAAGTTTTGGAAATATCTTTTAGTTCAAACAATACCAAGAAGTGACAAAATCCTCCTTTATATATATATATATATATATATATATATATATATATATATATATATATATATACATATATTTATTTAATTAGAGACCTCTAGAAAATAGCTACTGCTACCACCTACTGGACATCATACTGTATTGTAAAGCTAGTGTGCATGTTCTAAAGTTGCGTATGGCTGATATGGAAAATGATTTCTTTTTTTTCTCAACCTCACTAACTGATCAGCACTGAAGCATCAACTAGTTTAATTTGAAGCACTTCCTTAGTCTGTCAAACTGTTAAATCAAAATTGGGTTCAGAAGGCCTCAGTGTACGTGTGTCCACAAAGCACTGAATGTTAAAGGGAATGGTTAAATCAATTACACTGCATTTTTATTTATTTGTATTGTCTAGTGAATGTATGGTTGTATTATTATTTTGTTAAATGTTCTGATTTACATTTATGTGAAACAGTGCATGTCTTGGGATTCAAGAAAGTCATTCTCCGACTGGAAGTTGCCATTTACACAGTAAGAGCACCTATGAGGACAGTGCTGTGTTGGAGAGGGACTTATGCTGCTTATTTAAAATTCTTATTTGATACTTTTACTTAGTAAGTAAACAGTAAGGTAAGTAACAGTAAGGTCCTACTGTTAGTAGTTGTCATTGTTTTTTTTCCAAAAGAGCCGAATTCTAACTTATTGTTGTTGAAATGCTAGCCTGTTGTTGTTGCCATAGCTACGGTAAATATTCAGGTAACTTTTAGTGACAGGGTGTGATCATTATATGGATAAAATACAGAATGACAACCCATAATACTTTAGTGATATACTAAGAACCTTCTAAGTCTTCTTAATTTCCATTTTTAATGTAAACCACCACCTGAGCCGCTCAGGCCGAGCGTCGCCCAAACGTTCTGACAGCTTTCTCTCATCAAGGTCACTTTTCTTCACTAATTAGACATATAAATGTCCATGTAAAAATATAAAATTTCACTTGTAGATTCTTATAAGTGTGTAAATTAATTCTACTTGCCCTTTGGTGCAGATCAACCAGTAAAAGCACTACGAAAAGACCGGAAACTGCACCAGATGGGCTGTGTCTGGATAGGGACCGTACCAGTGAATGACGCCCGACTGGTGATACAGTAACGTACTGTAGATTAATGGAAATAACCGTCCAACTTTGAAAAAACAACTTATCATAACACATCCATTAGGGTTATAAGGACTCTGACTGTTGCTATTAGTAATAGGTTTTGTTCAGAAATGCCGGATTTCATGGCTTATTGTTGTTTGGAAGATTATAGCTTATAAAGGCTGGGCAAAAATAAATGTTCTTTGGCCTTGTATGTAATATAGACATACCTTATACTTTATAACGTTAATTATACAGTATCTCTTGGTATATCAATAAAGTATTATGGGTTGTCGTCCTGTATTTTATTCATATAATGATGACACCCTGTCACTGATGTTACCTGAATGTTTTTCCGTAGCTATGGCAACAACAACAAGCTGACATTAACTCCGCTTTCAACAACAGCACGATTAAAAATAAAATTTGGCACTTTTAAGCAAAACAATTGAATTTGCAAATACAATTACCAACAGTCATACCCCTCAGGACCATATGTTTCTGTCCTCTAGAGATTTTAATTTTTGTTATCATAACTAGAAAATGAAAAACAAATTTATTTATTTTTTAAATCCCTTTCTGACGTTGACAAAGAAAAAAGCCATCAATCTTCAACCGCTTGTCCCTGTCGGGGTCCCGGGGGGGCTGAAGCCGAAACCCAGCTGACATCAGGTGTTAGGCTGGGTACACCCTGGACAGGACGCCAGTCTATCACATGGCACATGACAAACAGAGACACACAACAATTCACACCTACGGGCAATTTAGAGTCATCAAGTAACCTAACACGTGCATGTCTTTGGGAGGAAGCCGGAGAAAACCCACGCAGACACAGGGAGAACATACACACAGAAGGGCCCCAGTCCAGATTCAAAAGAGGAACCCCTCTTGCTGTGAGGTGACAGTACTAACCACCACACCACAGTGCCACCCCACCACAGTGCCACCCCAAAGAAAAAAGCTTTGTAATTTAAAAAATATACAAGGAAAAGGTCCACAAAAGAAATATGACTCTGGCTTTTTTTTTTATGTATCATCAGTGACTTTAAATGTATTAAATCAATGCAGTGCAGTGTGTTTTGTGTTTTGAGTCCCCAAATAAAATCTATCATTTTTGACTTAATGTATTCACTTTATTTTATGTAATATATTTATATTCAGCACATGATAAAAACATATTTATTAGATATAAAGAACATACTAATAAGACATTCACAAGATGACAGTACAATTATAAAATGATTGAATGTAAAGAATGTAAATATCTAAATCAACAAGCTGAGGACTGTGATCTATGAACAGCATTACGAGTATGTTACCATTTATTTTAACTATTTACTAACCTCAGATTTCTTAGGATTTATTTTTGTTCATTAAATGTTTCTTGGTGTTCTTCTCTGGCTTAAACAATATGATGAAACACTTTGGAGCAAATATACACAATATTAGTCCAAAACTGGAGGCCAGAATGGCAAATATCTCTACAGCCACAGTAAATTTCCCAGGAGAGCTGACATATGCCGGGATAAAGGTGATCCAGACTGCACAGAATATCAGCATGCTGAAGGTGATAAGCTTGGCTTCATTAAAATTATCTGGTAGTTTGCGGGCGAGGATGGCTAACACAAAGCAAAAGACAGCCAGTAGACCTATGTACCCGAGCACAGCCCAGAACCCTATAGCTGAGCCTAATGCACACTCCAGGATGATTCTCTTCTTATATGTGGTAAGGTTCTTCATTGGGAAAGGGGGACTAAGAACCAACCAAACAGTGCATATCAAAACTTGAATTAACGTAAAAGACACTACAGTCATCCTTTGCTGTGGAGGACCAAACCATTTCATCATATTACTACCTGGGAGTGTTGCTTTGAAGGCCATTAACACTATTATTGTTTTTCCAAGGACACAAGACATACAGAGGACAAAGGTGATCCCAAATGCCGTGTGACGCAGCATGCAGGACCACTCAGAGGGTGCTCCAATGAAAGTTAAGGAACATAAGAAACATAAAGTCAGGGAGAAAAGCAGCAGGAAGCTCAGCTCAGAGTTGTTGGCCCTGACAATCGGGGATGTCCTGTGATGATAGAACACAGTCGCTGTTATAATGGAAAGACAGGCACCACCAACTGAGAATGCAGCCAGGATGATTCCTAAGATCTCGTTGAAGGAAAGAAACTCCACAGGCTTGGGAAGACAAGTGTCTCTATCTGCATTAGGCCAGAACTCCTCAGGGCAAGGGAAACAGTCAGGGGAATCTGAAAAATGTAACAAAAAGGGCTTTTAGCAGTCATATACGGAAGCCCTGAAAGGCAAGGTGAAAAAAAATAATTTGTGCAATGTTGGCAAAGTTTGGGTACTAGATACTAGCTTGTACGTACGAGATCAACTTTGAAGTTTAGTTAGGCTGTCTAAAGGGCAAGAAAGGGCTGGTTGAAGTGCCTGATGCACGATACAAAGGGAAGTGAAAGTTCAGCTAAATGCAGCATAAAAAAAGTTTTTACCCTATTAGTTCACTACAAATGTCTGTAATTTTACGCACGGACATACAGTATAAGTCCAAGCTGAATGAGAAAAGCATGACAAAACTTTTTGACTGGTACTGTGGATTTTGTTTATTTTACAGCTGCATTATATACATATTAGGTGAGTTTGCACTGTCTGTAGCCATCATGATCACGGTCACCCATTGATGTGAATATTTAGTAGCCATTGGGATCAGGCTGTCTCTTCACAATATGATTCAATCAGATCTTATATCTAGACTGTTTAACCCAAGTTAGCGACCATGCACCGTCCCATTATATTTTACAGACATTTGTAGTGTTACTAATAAGTTTAAACATTTTGTTTATGCTGAATTTTGCTGAACTTTCACTTCCCTTTGTATCCTGTGTCAGGCCCTTCATTCAGCACCGCTTTCTCGCCCTCAAAACAGCCCAATGAAGCCTCAATCTGTATTTTTTACTAACATATACTATTTCCTATGTAGGAGATGAACTCACGACGGCGAACAATGCCTGCTTTTTTTTTTAACTCTCCTTTCAGGGCTATAATGTGCAATGTTAGGGGTATAGTCTAGAAAAAAATCGAATACCTGTAACATTGCTAATCTCTCCCTCAGGACATGGTATACAATCATAACAGCAGATGGGTTTTCCTTTCTGCAGCACTTTTCGAGTTCCCGGAAGACAGCTGTCAGTACACACTGATGCAGGCACCTGGCAAATTGAAACAAGCAAAGTCACACACATTCTGGTTCATACTGGCAGTCAGATATCCCGTCTTAGTTTATAAAGATGCATAATAAACCCATTTATGTCTTTTTTTAGGGGGATAGAAGGTCCATAGTATACATACGAACATATAAGTGGTATACATCATCTAAAAGCTGTGAATGTGAAGATTGAATGCAGGATCATTTGTATTTATTTGCGTTACTCTTGCAAGACATGCCAAAGAGAAGGAGGGGCTAAGCCTGTAAATGTTCTAATTTGTCCAAGTCATTGTTATCCCTCTCATACTAACTGTTTCAAATGCTGTTACTTTGTAATGGATCTCTTTATAGTTAGTATGGACAGGAGGAACAGTGACCAGAAACACATATCATACCTTTCAGTACAATTACCAAACTTAAAATTAGAATATGTCAAATTATTTGTTTTGGGATCCTTACTTGTGTGCCACCCTCTAACCAGGTGAGGTTCCTGCTGATACGGAACTCCTGGCCCACCGGCAGTGATGCATCATAGTGGCCAACTGTCACCAACTCAATGCTGCCACTCTCACTTTTTTGCCAGTTAACCAGCTCATATGTGGGCACAGGATCACCGTTGGCATCAAATGACACATCATAACCATTTTGGGAAAAGTTTACTTTCTTCAACTGGGTAAGAACCTGTGAGGATAAAGGAAGAAGAAGAAGATGTGATAAAAGTTATGTCAAAGTGAAAATTAATATTTGGTCGTTCACATATTTGTTTTGACTGACCTCTCTGGACTCAATCCTGGTGAATTTGTTGCACTGAGTTATAGAATTTGTTTCCTGACACACTGCATTATGAATGGCATGGGCTATTGCATAAACGGCCTTGTACACCATGTTAGTGATTCTGAGCTGAGATGTGTCAGTGTACGGGCTCTGGAGCGTCTGTATGTCTTCAGTTCCATCACACACACCCTTGTCTGTTGCTGCACCTAAAACACACAGAGAGACTCAGAGAAAAGGTTACAATTACAAATCTGTTCTCTACTTTAGCACCACAGACAGTGCTATTGATTTATCAATGCCCTTGTACTCTCTCTGCTACTAGGAGATGGAGGTGGAGAGGTGGTATCCCTCACCATCTCCCTAAATGTGCCTGCTCTATTTAAATATAAAAAGCAGCAATGAAATATAACAATAATGCAATGGGTCTGGATGCTGGATGCTGAAATACCTACAACATGATTGATGTAAAAGGTTTCTTTGTATACATAAGGTTGGTGGATATGATAGTATATACAGTAAAGACTCTGTGATTATTATATCATATTGACAGTGATGATATATACTTGTAAAAAAAACTGCTTGTATTTTAACTATAAAAAATATATAATTTAGAAAAAGACATGGTGACCTGTTTTAAAATAAATAAATGTTCTGTAATCACACAGTATGATAGTCTTATTAGAAGTACATACTTATATATATAGTGTAACTGATACATGCTGGTTTAAGTACAATTTAATCATTATTTAGCTTAGTGGTCTGGAGACTGTCTGTGTCTTTGCGTGTAGGATGATAGTGTTGATATTGTGGAACCACTCCTGCAAAAGTCACGCAAAATATCCTCCAAGAACACAGAGGGCCTAACCTTGACCTGAAAGATAATCCTATCAAGTTAATCACAGAGCTGCACCTTATGTCCACCTCATGTCAATGCAAATAGATTTCCCTTTCAAGTACAATATAATGTGGGGTTTGGCCTTAATGTAGCACCGAAGTCTTAAACACAAGAAACTCCACTCAGACAGACAATGCAAAAAGCAATACAGCACAACCACAAGGACCCAACTGCCATTGCCTACTATACGCTAAAAATCAGCAGAACTTTCTCACTTTTTCCCAGCTTGCAGTTGAATGCATCCTCCCAGAACTCGGTGAATACTTGAGAGGCAGTGACTTTAGAGGGAGAGAGATCCAACAAGAAGTCTCTCAGACCCGGAATGACAGATTGCTCAATGCCAAATCCGATGGCTCCAGCACAGATGCTGAAACTCAGCATGTCTGGGTCACTGACCCAGGACTCACTGCCTATCCACTGGCGAGGTGGAGAAGGTTCCCGCGACAGCTCCTCCAGCAGAATCCTCATGTCTCCAGAGGCTGTAAATGCCACAACAACCATAGATGTTGACCTGGGGAGACATTATACATGTAGTGCATGTTATCAATACATTTAATTAACTTTTATTTTTAACAAAATATGTATTTTGATAGTAAACACGAGCTAACACTAGCGATTTGTTAATATCTGGTCACAATGATTCTATTTTTAAATTATCAGTAATAAACATCTTAATGGCAATCCATTTGCCACAATCAGTCAATCAGTAGAAACCTGCGGATAACGTCCGCTACTCTCTGGATCCTGCTGCGTGGGTGGGTCCGATAGAAAGATTCAGAGTATTCCACACAGATGCCCTCTTTGCGCGCAGCCTCCAGGAAAGACGCCATGCCATTATTGCCATAATCTGAATCTGACCGGACAGCACCTATCCAAGTCCAGCCAAAGTGTTTTACCAGCTTGGCCAGCGCGTCAGCCTGGAACTGGTCACTAGGAATTGTTCTGAAGAAACTCGGGTACTGCTGCTTATCGGACAGGCATGCACAAGTGGCAAAGTGGCTCACCTAAAGAAATGAACAGTGTTATTATTTTACAGGCCAGACACATATCTGCACTGGTTTATATTAAACACACAGTTCGTCAGAAATTCAAAATATTTACTAGAGGAATGTGAAAGGGCCCGATGATGCGCGACATGCTGATGGTTGGAGTGGACCCAGACTCACCAACGATAGCCATCACCATACCGGATTGCGAACAATTGTCGCCGGTGTAAAACACCGGGTCAAAGCCATTTGAAAGCTGGAATGCCACATGCACCGCCACAGACACTGAGGCACACGAGTCGTAGATCTTATAACCGAGTTTGATGCCCGGCAGCAGCTCCGTACTGTTGTTAATCTCCTCGATGGCGAAAACCATTGCGCGTGAGAAGTGCAGTTCACGGGACACAATTCTGCACACAGACACTCGTGTTAAAGTTTATGATGAGGACAAATCATTTAACAGTAATAAAACAATGAAGATGAACTGCTATTCATAGTAATCTGTGAACCAAATTTACATCAAAAAGTTGCAAGAACACTAAAAATCAAAACGTATATCAGTCAAAAATGCACAGGAATCATAATGCACAGATTAACAATAGTCGATTAAATCTAAAGTCTTCATTTGTTTTAATCCTGCTAGTTGTGGTTAGACATGTTTTCAATTAAGAAACACAGAAATGCTTCTTTTAAATTTTTACACTAGTTTTGTGAATATAATAACTCCAATTAATATGGAAAAATACCAATTTTGCATTGGTTGTGCAATTATTTATTTGTTTTACGTTTTTTAGTACAACACAAGCACTGATGGCACATTGTAAAAGTCAAAACATGTTTATCCCCTGTAACATCATGTTAACCCCGACTTCTCCCTCTTACTAACCTCCCTGAGCACTTGAGTGGCTCAGGCATGGTGGTGTAGTTGTGCTTCACCGTGTCTATGTAGTAGTGTATGGAGAAAACACCGCCTATAGTATAGTCACCATCCATTGAGAATACCGGTCGACGAGTGGAACCCTGGAGCTCACATTTCACAGATGAGGCCCCAGTGTTAACACCATCCTCTGTAAGCCCAGCCCTATGTGTCACACCATCCCCAGAACCATTCCAGGCAAGAGCTGAGTACAGCTCAGAGAAACTCAGAGACAGAATCAGGGCAATAAAGAGAGCAGAGATCTCCATCCCTCAACTGTCTGCCTGTGTGTTTTCACTGGTTTATATACAGTAGATGTTCAAACATAAGCTTCCCTCCTTCTACTGTACTCAGTCAGAGACAGGATGCCCTTACCCAATGGTTTTTGAGTAACACTTGTCCAAGTCTTTTCAGTGAACTGCTTGTACTTTGTATGTTTCTTTTCTTCCGTATTTACTTTGTTTCGGCTCATATTACAGTTCAGCCTAAAAATGTACACTTGTAATGGGTTGTTTGTATGGTTTCATCACATCATTACAGCTATAGAAATATTATTACTAAAGGTAACATTTTTAAAAAGTGTTGAGGCAGAACTCAGTACTAAACATTTATGTTCTGATTTTGACTTTATTTATTCACAATATTTTAGATTTTCAGCTCATGCTGAAATAAGTGGAAAATAAGACAATATCATGTTAAAAGCACATTCACAAAATGGCATTGGCATTAATGAAAACATGTCAAATAAATTGAGAAAGTACAAACTTCAGTTGTCTTAAAATTCATTTTTGTTCATTAAATGTTTCTTGGTGTTCTTCTCTGGCTTAAACAATATGATGAAACACTTTGGAGCAAATATACACAATATTAGTCCAAAACTGGAGGCCAGAATGGCAAATATCTCTACAGCCACAGTAAATTTCCCAGGAGAGCTGACATATGCCGGGATAAAGGTGATCCAGACTGCACAGAATATCAGCATGCTGAAGGTGATAAGCTTGGCTTCATTAAAATTATCTGGTAGTTTGCGGGCGAGGATGGCTAACACAAAGCAAAAGACAGCCAGTAGACCTATGTACCCGAGCACAGCCCAGAACCCTATAGCTGAGCCTAATGCACACTCCAGGATGATTCTCTTCTTATATGTGGTAAGGTTCTTCATTGGGAAAGGGGGACTAACAACCAACCAAACAATACATATTAAAACTTGAATTAAAGTAAAAGATACTACAGTCATTCTTTGCTGTGGAGGACCAAACCATTTCATCATATTACTACCTGGGAGTGTTGCTTTGAAGGCCATTAACACGACAATTGTTTTTCCAAGGACACAAGACATACAGAGGACAAAGGTGATCCCAAATGCCGTGTGACGCAGCATGCAGGACCACTCAGAGGGTGCTCCAATGAAAGTTAAGGAACATAAGAAACACAGAGTCAGGGAGAAAAGCAGCAGGAAGCTCAGCTCAGAGTTGTTGGCCCTGACAATCGGGGATGTCCTGTGACGATAGAACACAGTCGCTGTTATAATGGAAAGACAGGCACCACCAACTGAGAATGCAGCCAGGATGATTCCTAAGATCTCGTTGAAGGAAAGAAACTCTACAGGCTTGGGAAGACAAGTGTCTCTATCTGCATTAGGCCAGAACTCCTCAGGGCAAGGGAAACAGTCAGGGGAATCTGAAAAATGTAACAAAAGGGGCTTTTAGCAGTTGTAAATACAATGTCATAGATGTGCTTTAAAAAATCAAATACCTGTAGCATTGCTAATCTCTCCCTCAGGACATGGTATACAATCATAACAGCAGATGGGTTTTCCTTTCTGCAGCACTTTTCGAGTTCCTGGAGGACAGCTGTCAGTACACACTGATGCAGGCACCTGGCAAATTAATATAAAAAAAAGTCCCAAATGTGAGCTATGAAACTCTAAGGATTAAAGGACAGATTCACATTTTTTCCAAGTCTTTCCTAAAACAATACTCAAGTGGATACTGTATGTGTGCTGAAAGTGATAATGGTCACTGTAGCCATTCCTCCTGACACTAGTTACTGTGAGAAATCCCCTCTTAAAGCGAGTTTAATGGAGCTGCTCTGGGACAAAATCCTGCTCAAGCTAAACAGAAGCTTGAGCAGTTTGAATTGGACAAATCAAGTTATATTCCAAAGTTATAGTCTTTTAGACGATCGTGATTTTCAGTTTCCATGCTTGTGCTGCATCTCAACAAGGGGACATTGTTTAGGGGAAAAAAACGAGGGACTCTCGTACTAACAAAGCTGTCACTTTGGAATGGATTCCTTTATAGTTAGTATGGACAGGAGGAACGGTGACCGGAAGCTTGAAATTAGAAAATGTTAAATTATTTGTTTTGGGATCCTTACTTGTGTGCCACCCTCTAACCAGGTGAGGTTCCTGCTGATACGGAACTCCTGGCCCACCGGCAGTGATGCATCATAGTGGCCAACTGTCACCAACTCAATGCTGCCACTCTCACTTTTTTGCCAGTTAACCAGCTCATATGTGGGCACAGGATCACCGTTGGCATCAAATGACACATCATAACCATTTTGGGAAAAGTTTACTTTCTTCAACTGGGTAAGAACCTGTAAGGATAAAAGAAGAAGAAAAATTCAAAAAGATAAATTATATTAAATAAAATGTATCTTTCATGTGATAAAAGTTACATCATAGTGAAAAATTATGTTTGGATGTTCACATATTTGTTTTGACTGACCTCTCTGGACTCTGTCCTGGTGAATTTGTTGCACTGAGTTATAGAATTGGTTTCCTGACACACTGCATTATGAATGGCATGGGCTATTGCATAAACGGCCTTGTACACCATGTTAGTGATTCTGAGCTGAGATGTGTCAGTGTACGGGCTCTGGAGCGTCTGTATGTGTTCAGTTCCATCACACACACCCTTGTCTGTTGCTGCACCTAAAACACACAGAGACAGGGGAGGGTGGTTTTTGCATAGATCATTTTATTGTCACTCTTTGATATGTGTTGATTTTTCTTTGTTTTATTTTGTTTCATTTAACCCACCAAGCATGCCTTGCAGTAGCTTATATATCTATATTGCTGTATTTAATTCCTAACACACACTTTTAAGTTAAATTTCCAAGCACTGTTTTGCAGGCCTTTAATCAACAATGTTTTGCATATTTGAATGTGTTTGAAATAATTAAATCAATTGAATTATCAGTATAATAGATACATGTTAGTAAGTACATCCTTTCATCTTTATTTAGCTTGGTGGCTTTGAGACTGTCTATTTACAACTTTCTCACTTTTTCCCAGCCTGCAGTTGAATGCATCCTCCCAGAACTCAGTGAGCACCGGAGTGGCAGCTACTTTAGAGGGAGAGAGATCCAACAAGAAGTCTCTCAGACCCGGAATGACAGATTGCTCAATGCCAAATCCGATGGCTCCAGCACAGAAACTGAATCTCAGCATGTCTGGGTCAGTGACCCAGGACTCACTGCCTATCCACTGACGAGGTGGAGAAGGTTCCCGCGACAGCTCCTCCAGCAGAATCCTCATGTCTCCAGAGGCTGTAAATGCCACAACAACCATAGATGTTGACCTGGGGAGACATTTTTATAGTGCATTGTATTATACCAATATAAAACTAACGGTTTTTTAAAACATGTGTCAAGATAGTTAACATAACCAAACATGATACTGTAGATAGGCTACTTTAGTATTTGGTGGCACTGACTATTTTCTTTACATCAATAAGTATATCTTTCATCTGATATTTTAACAGAACACTTTTGAGGTGTTGTGTGTAGAAGGTCAGTGTCTGCAAGGACCAAAACTTAATAGAAACCTGCGGATAACGTCCGCTACTCTCTGGATCCTGCTGCGTGGGTGGGTCCGATAGAAAGATTCAGAGTATTCCACACAGATGCCCTCTTTGCGTGCAGCCTCCAGGAAAGACGCCATTCCATTATTGCCATAATCTGAATCTGACCGGACAGCACCTATCCAAGTCCAGCCAAAGTGTTTTACCAGCTTGGCCAGCGCGTCAGCCTGGAACTGGTCACTAGGAATTGTTCTGAAGAAACTCGGGTACTGCTGCTTATCGGACAGGCATGCACAAGTGGCAAAGTGGCTCACCTAAAGAAATGAACAGTGTTATTATTTTACAGGCCAGACACATATCTGCACTGGTTTATATTAAACACACAGTTCGTCAGAAATTCAAAATATTTACTAGAGGAATGTGAAAGGGCCCGATGATGCGCGACATGCTGATGGTTGGAGTGGACCCAGACTCACCAACGATAGCCATCACCATACCGGATTGCGAACAATTGTCGCCGGTGTAAAACACCGGGTCAAAGCCATTTGAAAGCTGGAATGCCACATGCACCGCCACAGACACTGAGGCACACGAGTCGTAGATCTGATAACCGAGTTTGATGCCCGGCAGCAGCTCCGTGCTGTTGTTAATCTCCTCGATGGCGAAAACCATTGCGCGTGAGAAGCGCAGTTCACGGGAGTCAATGCTGCACACAGACACTCATATCACTATTTGAATTTACAATTTACAATTGTAACATAGATAGCCTTCATAATATGATAGAACTGAACACTGTATGACATGATTAGATAACAGGCCAACATTCACGAGAATCTCACCGCACAGATTAACATTTAAAATGTCCATAATTCATTTAATGCTATATTTTTTAAATTAGCTTTTTTAAACACTTGTATTTTAGCTATGCAAAAAACGTGTTTATTTAGTCTACTATTCTCTACCATTTTATGATATATAGCCTATACCTGCAATGTATCTATTATTTAGCACTTCATGTAAAAAATTAAAAAAAAAAGCACTTTCATATGCTACACAAAAGCATTCCAACACAACTGTAATCACATCATACAAATTAAAACATGTTTACATCCACTAGCATCCTGTTATCCCACTTCCCTCTGACTAACCTCCCTGAGCACCTGAGTGGCTCAGGCATGGTGGTGTAGTTGTGCTTCACTGTGTGCATGTAGTAGTGAATGGAGAATACTCCCCCAATAATGTAGTCACCATCCATTGAGAATACCGGTTGACGAGTGCCACCCTGGAGCTTACAAGTCACAGGTGAGGCCTCAGTGTTGACCCCAGCACCAGTGCTATCCTCTGTAAGCCCAGCCATTTGTGTCACACCATCCCCAGAACCATTCCAGGCAAGCGATGAGTACAGCTCACACAAACCCAGAGACAGGATCAGGCCAATAGAGAGAGCAGATTTATCCATCCTTAAACTGTCTGCATTTGTGTTTTCATCAGATTATATAGATTTCAGACAAAAGCTTCCCTCCTCCTATTGTACGTCATCTTACACCAGAGACAAGAGGCCTTTATCCAGTCGTCACAAGATTTAAAGTTCCAGTATGATATATTGAACATAGCTGCTCTATAAACCAATGTATCTACAAATACTACGAGTTTAACAGTTTAGAATGGTTAATTGCATTTCTAAACAAACCATGGTCTGACAGATTACATTTACTCCAAGCTATAGAGAAATTACTGAATATGAAAAATTCTAAGTCTGGATGTTAAACTAAGCCATAAGAAAGCATTCAGTTTAGAGTGATGATAGGGTAATACACATGGGTTTTGTACAGGTGTGGAAGGAAAGCACTGCCACTAAGTCTGTCAAATAATCACAGAATTCATCTATAGAAATTATGGGACAAGCTTTATTATTACAGCAACAATTTAACAATTCATGAAGAGGGAGTATACAACAGGGTGCAATTGACATGTCCCACTAAGCTGTGACAGCCACTAAACACAGTTAAACACAGGGCCAGACTTATAGGTAAGAAACAATTCTCGAACACAGCATGCTATCACCCTCTACTGGATGCACTGCAACTTAACACTTATCTGTCAACCCAGTCCACACAGCACAAAGTGCAATCCACCAGTATGGAGTCTGATTGCGGCCAGGGAAGGGCATTCCTCTTCTCCACTGTGCATCCTTTTTGACCATCTAGTGGCAATTTTCCACTGAAACTACTTTTGATGTGGCCTACTTCTGTGAAAAAAAAAAAATATATATATATATTATACATTTAATATAGAAACCTTTAGAAACCTTGCGGGGAACATTGACATAATTTGACTCCCTTTTTTGTCAAATTCTTAAATTTAGCATTTAACCATTATTTGTGATTTCGATGAAACCTGTGGGGCAAACTAACAAACCAGTCCAGCCAAACCAAGCACTGCCCACAAGCCGACTAGACGGTAGAAAGCCATTAAGACGGTTCCCAAGTAAACCACAAACCATTCTTTTAAAAATAAACCCGCCATCTTATTTTTTATTAGAAACATAAACTTAAACCGTTTTTTCACGCAGTTGTTCACAAATAGGGTGAGCCTCAGCCCATCCTTGCTTGTGAATGACTAAGCCTTTTGGGGATGTTCCTTTTGTAGCCAATCATGACACTCACCTGTTTTTAATTAACCTGTGGAATGTTTTAAACAGGTGTTTTTGAGCATTCCTCAACTTTCTTGTCTCCCCTGTCCCAGTTTTTTTCAAACCTCTTACAGGCACTAAATTAAAAATGAGTTAAAATTTGCAAAAAAAAATATGAGTTTGAACCTTACTATATTCTCTTTGTAAAAAAGAGAATAATCAAGTGAATAATTGCATATATTATTAAAGCATAACTCTACACAATTAAATGCATTTAAAAAAGTAGACTAGATTCACTGAAACACTTGAGCCATGTGATGGCACCATGGTGTGATATCAATTTACACTCCACCTGTTTATGTGACCAAATGGAGCTGCTACACCTTGAAGTATTAACTGAGTGTAGTTTTGTAGAAGGAATATGAATAAAAAAAAACTGGCTGAGATGAAGTATATGTGCGCTGCAGGACCCTGTGACATCTGCACATCCCTGTGCTGCTAGGTGCATTCAGAGGTGAAATAGGCTTTCAATCAGAGAGGGGAGCAAAAGAAAGCTTCATAGACTGGTGTTAAGTTACACTTTAAACGTTGTACTTTCAGCAACGCCGGTACAAAGAATATTGTATAATAAATAGATATTCCTGATCAAATACATATTTGAATTGAATTTGTTTCATTCTTTGTTCAGTTTCTCTCACACATCTGAAGCTCGTGTGTTAGCTCGTTAAGTTAACGTTACCACACCTTTTGGTGATCAAGTGTCATTTGATGAGAATGGTGATGCCTTACCAATATATGATGTTATGAACTGACTGTGGCTCCCTGATGGACGAACCAACCTGTTCTGAGCGTTGAGACAGGACTTCCCCTACTGCTTCATTGGAGGCGTCCACCTCCACCACGAACTGGTGCTGTGGGTCCGGCATGGTGAGGATGGGAGCTGAGGTGAAGCGGTGCTTAAGTGTCTGGAAGGCCTTCTTTGCCTCTGGAGACCAGCGGAACCGCACCTGGGAGGAGGTAAGTGCGTGAAGATGAGAGGCTATTGCGCTGAAGCCTCTGACGAACTGCCTGTAAAAGTAAGCAAATCCCAAGAATTGCTGAACTTTCTTGCGGCTGTCAGGTGTAGGTCAATCTGTCTCAGTGCTAACTTTAGCCGCATCCATCTGCACTCTTCCAGGGGCTACAGTGAAGCTCAGGAAGGAGACAGTGTCTGCATTAAACACGCTCTTTTCAGCTTTAACATACAGGTCATTGTCCAAGAGTCTCTTCAAAACCTGGTTTACATGGTCCTGGTGAGTGCCACGGTCGGGAGAATGGATCAGAATATCGTCAAGGTAAACGTACACAAAATCGTCAAGGAAGTCTCTCAGCACATCATTTATCATGGCTTGGAACACAGCAAGGGCATTGGTAAGTCCAAAAGGCTTGGCCTTGTATTCATAGTGACTGCTGGGTGGGATGAATCCGGTCTTCCACTCGCCACCCTTTCTAATTCGGATCAGATGATAAGTGTTGTGCAGGTTCAACTAGGTGAATATTTTGGCCTGTTGAAGCTAGACAAAAACAGTAGACATGAGGGGAAGAGGTTAACAGTTCCTTATAGTGATGTCATCAAGTGGAATGTAGTCAATGTAGGGTCTCAAGGACCTGTCTTTCTTCTTTACGAAGAAAAACCCTGCCCCTGCTGGAGATGATGAGGGACGAATTAAGCCCGCTTCTATTGACGCCGAGGTGTAATTATTCATGGCGACCCTTTCAGGACCAGAGACGGAGTACAGCCGTCCCGTAGGAATAGGGGCACCGGGAACAAATCTATGGAACAGTCATATGGTCGGTGCAGAGGAAGAAACAGAGCATTCTTCTTGCTGAAGACCTGCCAGAGGTGGTAATAGCGCAGACGGTGCAGGTCGGACAAACTCCTGGGTATCCTGAGACATTGACTTCCACAAAAAGTGACGGTGAAGAAGAGAGAGCGTCCTGGTGACCCCGGGATGGCAGGCAAGATGAGAGGAGTGTCCCCACTGGAGCACCTGGGAATGAACACTGGCAGGAACAAACTGACAAGCACTGCGCACTAACCCTGTCAGGGTTAGAACTCGGAGTAGAGCCGCTGCTCCTTTGCGTTGAATTGAGCCAGTTGAGGTGGTTCGGGCATCTAGTAAGGATGTCCCCAGGGCGCCTCCCTATAGGGAGGTGTTCCAGGCACGTCCAGCTGGGAGGCGGCCTTGAGGAAGACCCAGGACTAGGTGGAGAGATTATATCTCAACACTGGCCTGGGAACTCCTCGGGATCTCCTAGTTAGAGCTGGTTAATGTGGCCTGGGAAAGGGAAGTTTGGGGTCCCCTGCTGGAGCTGCTGCCCCCGCGACCCGACCCTGGATAAGCGGTTGAAGATGAGTTTTGAGTGAGTGATATGTATGTATATATAAATATACATATATATACTGCACTATGTACTGTCTAGCAGTTTGATGATCAATAGATTATTTATAATTGGTTTATTTTATAGTCTCTAAGTTACATGGACAAACTAGCATATTTTCATTACTCTGATCAAGTAATGCGTTAACTGAGAGGAAAACATTTACAATGGTATAACACGACATTGCATTACAAAAATCTCTTAAAATGTAATTTCGGTGCTGAAAAAAACAGTTATATCTAACTATATCTATCTAAGTGTGTGTGTGTGTGTGTGCGTGTGTGTGGTGTGTGTGTGTGTCTTTTGTTGCCCAGAATGTCTTGGAATGTGTTGCAGGCATCAAATCCAAAATGGGTGAATATTTGCAACAAAAAAAAAAAGAATAAAGGTTCAAATCATTATATTCTGTTTTTATTAAGGTTTACACAATGTCCCAACTTCATTGGAATTGGGTTTGTAATTACAGAGTCCTGTTCTGTGCACTGATAGGTTGTGTGAAAGAATAAACAATGACGAAATGGACATGATGAGGATTTCATAAACCTGCATATAAAATAAAGTTATCTTGCATCAAGGTTAGACAGAGGGCTGAAGGGAGGAGAGGAGCATGGGGGCATTTTATGACTTAAACTTAGTCCTTTGTTTCTATCAGATCTTGCTTTTGTTCTCTTCTTTTTTTGTCTTTATGCCTCCCTCTCTTTCCTCATCTTGTAAATCACAGGGACAGTTTCATCTCAATGGGTTGCACAAGGCTGGTGATGTGGTTCTGGGTGGGCTGTTTGAGGTCCACTACACCTCAGTCTTCCCTGAGTGGACATTTACTTCAAAGCTAGAACATCCCTGCTGCAAAGGGTAAGTTTCCAACACATACAAGATGTTAAAATTGCTGAGAACGAGAAATGACATGTATTGTTATAATCCATTGTAATCAGATATTGAGATATATTCAAAAAATGTTCAAAATGCAGCTGTAAAATGGGAGGACACATTTTTAAACAGCATGTTTTGATAATATGGGAATGTGGATTCGATTGTTGTAGACCTGTGTTCTCATAACCTTTTTAGAGGTTCATCGAGACATTTTGTGTTTCAGCTTTGACACACAAGGGTTCAGGTATCTCATGACTATGGTCTTTGCTGCTGATGAGAGTAACAGAAATCCCAATTTGCTACCTAATGTGACACTAGGATACAGTATTTATGATAACTGTGGTGCACTTGTTATTGGATTTTGTGCTGCTTCGGTGCTGGTCAGTGGTCAAGAGGAGCAGTTTGTGCTTTAGGAGAACTGTTTAGGAACCCCTCCAGTCCTAAGGTTTTTAGGTGATTCATACTCAACATTTTCTATCGCCACCTCCAATGTTCTTGGTTTATTCAGATTGCCCAATGTGAGCCAATATTTATTCTGTTAAATAGGCTGTTTAAAAGAGAATTTTTTGACTCACATGATATACTGTGTACTTCTTGTGCATACTATATGTCTCTTTTCAGGTGAGTCATTTTGCCACATGTTCTTGTCTGGGTGATCGGCAACGGTTTACATCCTTCTTTAGAACAATCCCAAGTGATGTTTTCCAGCTGAAACTATTAGAAAAAACATTAAATACACTGAAAATTAGTCTCCCCAATGAAACAGACTCCTGGGGCATGAGGATGCATGTTTTGTGCATAATATATAAATTAATGTGATTATGCTGAATATTTTCTATTGATTTAGGTGTGTGCTATGATTCAGATATAATGTCAAATGATTACAAATACAATGTAATTTATGAAAATATGTTTTTTTTTAAATGTTTATATGTTTTCTATATTTTCAATCTAACAAAAGTTGGCCAGGTATTTACAGGTCATTTATTTTTATGTTTACATGTGTCTTCAGAGTTAGAATGTAGCAAGGGCATTGATGAGCTTTTAAAAAATAAAAATGTCTGCATTCACAAAAGGCAACTATTCTTTTTTGTGAAGTGAACAATTGCATATATTATCAAAGCATAAATGTCCACAATTAAATGCATATAACAAAGTAGACTTGATTTATTCCTTAAATGTCTGAAAGAAAATGTGTTTTATAATGCAATCCACAGGTGGTGAGGCAGAATGTGACAGGCCTGCGATGGATGTACTCAAGACACCTGACTTCATGCCATACCTGGGTGGCACACTGGGAATTGCCATCCGTCGAGAAGAAATAGCAGGGTTCAAGGTCTTCCTCTTAAGAATACATCCTAATCAACACCACAATAAATATGACAATAGTATAGTGAGAATTCAAATTGCAAGCAGTGACATTGTATTTTCATTATATCTGTTAATAAGTTTTGGGAAGATATATTTATATGTAAGTTCACGCCACCTGAAGCAGGTTGGGTGAAGGCTGGGGAAGCACAATGCACTGGACAGGAAGATCTATATACTGTGGAGAGTGAGTTGTTTGATGTTACAAACCTAAGACCAGAGTACAACGTGTACAAGGCTGTATATGTCCTGGCATATGCCCTTGATGACTTGCTGCACTGTGTACCAGGGAGAGGGCCTTTCAGCGGGCACAGCTGTTCCACTTTGCAAACACTGGAGCCATGGCAGGTGTCATATCAATTTACACTCCACCTGTTCATGTGACCAAATGCAGCTGCTACACCTTGAGGTATTAACTTAATGTAGTTTTGTAGTGGGAATATATATATATATTTTTTAAACTGGCTGAGGTGAAGTATATGTGCAAACCAGGACCCTGTGACATCACTGACTGAAACTATCAATAATGCCAGGTGCATTCAGAGGTGAAAGAGGCTTTCAATCAGAGAGGGCAGCAAAGCAAAGCTTTATAGCCTGGTGTTAAGTTACACACAACTGTGTACTTTCAGCAACGCTAGCACAAAGAATACTTTATAATAAATGGCCATTCCTGATCAGATCCATATTTGAATTTTGTTACATTATTTGTCGGTTCTATTTATCTCACATATCTGAGACGCTGGTGTATTATTTGGATGAAGTTAACTTCACCACACCTTTTGGTGATCAAGTGGCATTTGATGTAAATGGTGATGCCTTGCCAATATATGATGTCATGAACTGGCTGTGGTTACCTGATGGAAAGACCAAAGTTCTGAATGTGGGTGAAGTTAAAGGGTCAGCCAAAGGGGAAGAACTCACACTTGATGAAGACAAAATCTTCTGGAACTTTGACTCCAAGCAGGTAACTTCTTTTATTTGTTGTTATTACCATAGTATTGTATGACATATTGTAACAGAATCAAACAATGGAGAATAACTGTGATACAAATCTTACAATCCCTACAGCCACCCCAGTCAGTGTGCAGTGAGAGCTGTCCTTCAGGTACCCGCATGGCCAGAAAGAAAGGGCAGCCCGTGTGCTGTTTTGAATGTGTCCCCTGTTCTAAGGGAGAGTAAATTGTGCAATACAGGTGGGAGGGATAATATCCTTGAGGCCTGTTCTTTTGTATCCATAGACTCCATGGAGTGCACTAGTTGTCCAGAGGATTTCTGCTCCAGCTCCCAGCGTAACCACTGTGTTCCTAAGAAAAGTTCCTCTCCTACCATGAGCCTCTAGGCATCTGCTTGACAACCGCCTCATTGTTCGGCCCATTTATCTGTGCTGTTGTCCTGGGAATCTTCACCTATCATCGTAGTGCACCCATAGTACGTGCCAACAATTCAGAACTTAGTTTCCTGCTCGTGGTGTCACTTAAATTATGTTTCCTGTGTTCACTACTTTTTACCGGCTATCCCAGACTGTGGACGTGTCAATTGAGACATGCAACATTTGGGATTAGCTTTGTGCTTTGTGTATTGTGTATTTTGGTAAAACCATGGTGGTTCTGGCTGTGTTCAAGGCCTCCAAGCCAGGAGGTGGAGCCAGTCTCGAGTGGTTTGGTGCTGTGCAACAGAAAGGGACTGTCCTGGTTCTTACTTCCATTCAGGCAGCAATCTGCACTGCTTGGCTTGTCTCTGCTTCACCACTGCCTCATAAAAACATTACATTCTACAATGACAAGATAGTTTATGAATGTGTAGTCGGGTCTACGATTGGTTTTGCAGTATGACTGGGCTATATAGGTTTACTGGCTATCCTCAGCTTTTCTTATCGTTATGATACGACTTGCAATACTGTCTGTATTTTACGTTCATATAAGAGCATAGGAATTCATTTCTGTTTATCTTAAAACTAAAGCTCCAAACAAAATGTAAATGAATAAAGCTGGTAATGATTATTGTCTTTTATACCGGGTTATTTAATACCTCCTGGGATTTGAAATAAATAATATATGGGCTTCACCATGATTGATTTAACTCACCTAATCTTTGATTCAGAAATTCAGATTCTGGTTCAGAACTAAAATTTCTTGTTTTCTGTGTCATAATCCTGGGGCAATGAATAAAAAACATCCATTGCCACGGTAAAGCGTCCCCTCTCCAGAGACTGACGTGTGCCGCCCTGTTGGACAGCTGGTCCACTATTTGGCCTCTGATGAATCCTGTGACGACCTGGTTCTGCCAGCCCTGCACCTTGGGAGAGACCCGGTGTTCTGCACGTCTGGAAACTGCTCTGGAGCTGTGAAATACCTCTTAGATTCCCCCTCTTTAAAGTTGAGTTTCTGGTGAGATGGCGTGTGTTTGGTATACTTTAATGAGCAAACCTGGTGACCACTGGCCATTTGATATTAAACTTTACTTTCAATAAAGGTATGATCAGAACTAGTATTTCCATATCATAGCTTTACCATGCTTTACCATCAGACCTTCTTAACGTGGAAAAATATATTAGCCTAATTGATCATTAATAAGGTGACTAATTTATTTATTTATTAAATACAATATGGTAGGATCTCTCCTACCTTCCCATATTTTCCTTACAAAGATATGGCTATACATTGTACTGTATATGTATGCTGTCCTAGCAGCTTGATGATCAATAATTGGTCTCATTGGTTTATAGTCACCAAGTTCGATGGACAAACCAGCATATTTTCATTAATCCAATCAAGTAATTTGATAACTGGCAGAGAGAGTCACTGACATCGGTATAACAGTACATTACATAAAAAACAAATCTCTTTATATGTAATTGTTACTGTGGTAATCAAATGTACTCTTTTGAGCCTTGCACCTCTTTCCAGTTATCTCTAAATAAAATGGAAAGAGTCACTATTTGTCTGTATGTTTATCCATCTGTATGACTGTGACACTGTGTGTGTGTGTGTGTGTGTGTGTGTGTGTGTGTGTGTGTGTGTGTGTGTGTGTGTGTGTGTGTGTGTGTGTGTGTGTGTGTGTTAGTATGTAACTCTATCATTTTGGTGACATTTACCTGGCCGGAAGATTGTGGCTGAGAAAAACAGTGGTGTGCTTCTCGGCCTCTGCATTAATTAGACACCGGTCCATTTGTTGACAAATGGAGACACCTACTGCAGCAGGAATACCACAGAAGTGATTTTCAAGTGATTTGCTAGGTGTCTGTGTTTCTGTCTGTGTAGCTAAGGTCTCAAAGTTTTGGTCCAAGCAAGGGCACTGGAACTAGGTTGGTAGGAGGAAGGAAAGGCCCCCCACAGACACTTTATGCCCCAGGTTCAATTTGGCATCTCTCATCTCTCAGATGTTTTATTTAGTCTCTTTTTGTACTTGAGGCAAAAAGATGACTTATCAATCATTCAGAATAATTCTCTTTAAGAAAAGAAACTCCAGAAGAGCTCCAATTTCACAATGACAAAAGAAAAAGAACCTTAAACACTAAAGTAATTAACAGAAAATGCATTACATAAACAATGTAAATATGCCTTTCTGTATCTGTAGAGCTAATTTAATAATGTACATGTATGCCCTGCCCCCAAAGGATTGTCCTTGCCCTGAAGGGTGGTGTGAAACTATGACAAAAAAACACCAACGGAGATGACATAATGTAGCCCTGCATATAAAATTATTTAACCGTGCATTTGGCTCAGAAACTGGAGTAGGGAGGAGGGCAGTAATGGGGGCCTTTCTTGACACATGTTTATTCTTGTATGTCTACCTGTTCTTGATTTTGTTCTCTTCCTCCTTCTTGTCAGCATCTTCCTCTCGCTTATCATCTTGTAAATTAAGAAAACAGTTTCATCATAATGGGATGCACAAGCCTGGTGATGTGATTCTGGGTGGACTGTTTGAGGTTCACTACACCTCTGTCTTCCCTGAGCTGACATTCACCTCAGAACCAAATCAGCTCAGCTGCCAAGGGTAGGTTTCACACACTGTAACAGACAACATGTGCAAATGATTATAAAAAAATATATTTCTTTTTTGTTGTTGATCATTACATTTTATGTGCTAGTTTCGATGCTCCAGGGTTCAGGCATGCCATGACCATGGCCTTTGCTATCGATGAGATCAACAAAAGCTCCAACCTGCTACCTAATGTGACTCTGGGATACAGTCTTTATGACAATTGTGCCACACTTGTAACTGGATTCAGTGCTGCATTGTCAATGGCAAGTGGTCAAGAAGAGCAGTTTTTGCTTCAGGAGAACTGTTTAGGAACCCCTCCAGTCCTCGGGATTGTGGGTGATTCCTTCTCAACATTTACTATTGCCACCTCTGATGTGATAGGTTTGTTCAAAATGCCCATTGTAAGTGTACTTTCTTCAGTTAAAGCTGTGCTTTTGATGTGCCATATTTGAATGTATTTTAATATAATAGGATAGGACATATACATTAAATGTCAGCTCCAGCTTCTCCAACAAGCCTTTATTTGGTAAAAGTGATCTTGTATTATAGATTTTTACAAATGATTATTTGTTAAATAGGTGAAATTATTTGAATGTTTCTAGTGATTTGCATGAAAAGTGAAAACTCTAAGTAAAAAAGTCTCTTTATAGGTGAGTTACTTTGCCACGTGTTCCTGCCTGAGTGATAGGCAAAGGTTTCCATCCTTCTTCAGAACAATCCCAAGTGATGCTTTCCAGGTGAAACTCTGTTTGAAAAACAACAAATGCAAAACATAATTTACGGGGAGTTATGTTAGCTTTAATGTTCCCTAATCAAGCAAATATAGTTTCTTGTTAAGAAATTTATAGTATTTGATTTTTGAAACCACATGGATTTAGGAGAAAGAGTTTCAAGGTGATCAGTCAACTTTCATTTTATTGTGACGCATGAATGGGTAAATTTTCACTGAAAGATTATTCTACACTGTGCCCTAATGATTGTGCTCTCTATTCAATCAGGTGCGTGCTATGATTCAGATTCTTAAACGCTTTGACTGGACATGGGCAGGCCTGTTAGTCAGTGATGATGACTACGGACTCCATGTTGCCCGATCATTTCAGTCTGAGTTGGCTCAGTCTGGTGGAGGCTGTCTGGCCTACACAGAGATTTTGCCCTGGGGTGACAACCCAGCTGAACTAAAGAGGATTGTGGAAGTCATGGAGAAATCTACCGCCCGTGTGGTCATTGTCTTTGCACATCAGATCCACATGATTCAACTAATGGAAGAGGTACCTCTATCTTGTGATTTTTTTTATGAACAAAAAATATTGTTTTATATTATGATTTAGTGCCGCAACATAGACTGCAGTAGATTTGTTCTACGCCAATTGGAAAAAAATATATTTAATCAAATGCAAAGCACAGGTGGTGAGGCAGAATGTAACAGGCCTTCAATGGATGGCCAGTGAAGCCTGGACAGCAGCTGCTGTTCTCCAGACCCCCCGACTCATGCCTTACCTGGGTGGCACATTGGGCATTGCCATCCGTCGAGGAGAAATTTCAGGACTAAGGGATTTTCTGTTAAGAATACGTCCTGACCTACATGACAATAATTATGGACATAGTATGGTGAGATTTTCACCTCACATTCAAATATGTGATAACAATAAGAATATTGTTATTTCTGTTAAGACTTTGTTTCAATACATTTCAGGTGAGGCAGTTTTGGGAATACACATTTCAGTGTAGATTTGTGCCACCTCCAGCAGGTTGGATGGAGGCTGGGGGAGCACTTTGTACTGGACAAGAAGATCTAGAGAGTGTGGAAACTGAGTTTCTGGATGTTTCTAATCTCAGGCCTGAGTACAATATTTACAAGGCTGTGTATGCCCTGGCGTATGCTCTTGATGACATGCTGCAGTGCGAGCCAGGGAGAGGGCCTTTCAGCGGGCACAGGTGTGCTACTCTGCAAACACAGGAGCCCTGGGAGGTGTGGTTTCAATTACGCTCAACATGTTTAGTGTTTGAAAAACAGCTGCTGCATCCTGAGGTGTTACTGAAATATATATTTTGTAAAGATGACATTAGTAGGATGGTTTGAATCTCCTGATTGTCTTTGAGTAGAGGAAAAAATCTTTAATCCTAGAAGTTGCAAGATCTTTATTTCTTTTGAAAAAAAATGTTTTAACTGCAACAGTGTTTGTTTAGAAAGCTTAAATTTTCGTGTTTTTCACAATCTATCCAACAGAACAACAGCACATGTATTTAATCTCCATGTCACAATATCTTTCTCTATTGTGCCCCTTGTTAGCTCATGTATTACTTGGAAAAGGTAAATTTCACCACATCATTTGGTGATCAAGTGTCATTTGATGAGAATGGTGATGCCTTACCAATATATGATGTCATGAACTGGCTGTGGCTTTCTGATGGAAGAACTGAAGTTCAAAGGGTGGGGGTTGTAAAGAAGTTTGCCTCCAAAGGTGAACAACTCACACTTGATGAAGACAAAATCTTCTGGAACTTTGGCTCCAAGCAGGTAACTTCTTTTATTTGTTGTTTTTACCATAGTATTGTATGACACATGGTAACAGAATCAAACAATGTAGAATGACTGTCATACAAATTTTACAATCCCTACAGCCACCTCAGTCAGTGTGCAGTGAGAGCTGTCCTCCAGGTACCCGCATGGCCAGAAAGAAGGGGCAGCCTGTGTGCTGTTTTGTATGTGTCCCCTGTTCAGAGGGAAAGTTCAGCAATGAAACTGGTTGGTATCATTATAAAATATTATGCTAAATTGTGCGATACAGGTGGGAGAGACAATATCCTTGAGGCTCTGTTCTTTTGTTTCCATAGACTCCATGGAGTGCACTAGTTGTCCAGAGGATTTCTGGTCCAGCTCCCTGCTTAACCACTGTGTTCCTAAGAAAACTGAGTTCCTCTCCTACCGTGAGCCTCTAGGCATCTGCTTGACAACCGCCTCATTGTTTGGCACATTTATCTGTGCTGTTGTCCTGGGAATCTTCACCTATCATCGCAGTACACCCATAGTACGTGCCAACAATTCAGAACTTAGTTTCCTGCTCTTGGTGTCACTTAAGTTATGTTTCCTGTGTTCACTGCTGTTTATCGGCCGTCCCAGACTGTGGACGTGTCAATTGAGACATGCAGCATTTGGGATTAGCTTTGTGCTTTGTGTCTCATGTATTTTGGTAAAAACCATGGTGGTTCTGGTTGTGTTCAAGGCCTCCAAGCCAGGAGGTGGAGCCAGTCTCAAGTGGTTTGGTGCTGTGCAACAGAAAGGGACTGTCCTGGTTCTTACTTCCATTCAGGCAGCAATCTGCACTGCTTGGCTTGTCTCTGCTTCACCACTGCCTCATAAAAACATTCAATACTACAATGACAAGATAGTCTATGAATGTTTAGTTGGGTCTACGATTGGTTTTGCAGTATTACTGGGCTATATTGGTTTACTGGCTATCCTCAGCTTCCTGTTAGCATTTCTGGCAAGGAATCTTCCAGACAACTTCAATGAGGCCAAACTCATCACTTTCAGCATGCTAATCTTCTGTGCAGTGTGGGTGGCCTTTGTTCCTGCTTATGTTAACTCCCCAGGAAAATATGCAGATGCAGTGGAAGTATTTGCTATCCTGGCCTCCAGTTTTGGCCTCTTGGTGGCATTATTTGGACCCAAATGTTACATAATCTTGCTGAGACCAGAGAGGAACACAAAGAAATCAATCATGGGTCGAGGAACCACAAAGACTGAAAGCAGCTTTTAATTAATCTGTTCCACATGTATTCAAGAAGCAAAGCTAGAAGCAATAAAGTAATGTTTAAAAGTTTAAATCAAATCTTTCATTGTTAATTCTGTCTTTGTCTGATCTTTTTTGTTGTTTTACAATCCCCTGAGAATTGAAAGATAAAAAAAAGCATGATGTCACTCTTTCCTTTCTCCTTTCTTTAAAAAACATTTTGTCATTGCATCGTTTTTGGCAGGAACAGCCAAAATAGGCTATGTAACCGTAAAAATCAATGAGTGAAGTATCATAATCATGTGTTAGCGTGTGTATTAGTAATGATTAATGAGAGTGTAATAATAAGACGCAATAAGTATAATCCTTTAAGATTGTGATAGTATGTGCCTCTGCCAGGCTCAAAGCTTTCTGCAAAACATCAGCACACAAACTTTTGGCAGTCAGTCAAGGTCAAAAAGACAATGAAATAGCCAGCTTGCACAAACGCACCTGGCAACTAGTTGAGATTAGAGAATTGCTGTTCGCAAACAACAACCATATAAGGAGACAGGAACAACCATACAAGCAGACAGGCTGTAGGGAGGATGAGAATATGCGCTTCCTTCACAGATAAAGAAGACAAGTCATGCGGAACAGATGACACCCCGACGCACGGGGGTGAAAGATGGAAGATGGAGCAGCGGCTACTTCTGAAATACACATATGCACACACAAGCGGACACATAACCATGCCTTTGTAACAAGCATAAATGCTGGAGTAGTTACTCTAGATATCAGAACTTCTTGCCTCTGATCACGGGTACTGTGTTGCACACAGTTACTCTAGATAGAGAATAGAACATTTCTCCAGACGTCTGTTTCATCCGATGTCCTTCTACTAATAAATGCCTGCTGGCGCACTAAACTGCCAACGACTCTGCTGACTCCAGAAAGCCTCCTGTAGAATTTGAATTACGCAATATATACTCTGTGAGGTCCTTCTGATTTGACTAAAGTATTGTGTGTAAAATTCCTACAAAAGAAAGCAAAAGTGAGTGAAACATTTCACATGATTTCACATATGGTAATAATAAAACTAATCACTATTATCTGTTGACTATTCTCTACTAAGCACTAACTTGAATGCATCTTTTTGGATGTGCCTGTGTGCTTGCAAACTCCTCAGCCACCAACGAGTACCAGACATTTAAAACAGTGAGACATCATGTTGGTATAAGGGTGTAAAATTAATCACAATCATATTTAGCATAAACCTAGCCTGCTGATAACAAATCACTCCATCAACTAATGTAAAGAAGAAAGCTACACCAAATAATATGCTCTTTTAATGTAAGCCAGCTAGCTGTTACTTGGCTACGCTGCATGGATCTATTGTTGATAGCTTTGTAACGTTTGCATGGGTCATCCTCTATGTATCCCCTTTTCCCCAAAAGGGTCCTTCGTTCCCCGGTCGCATAAGCCTATGCCTCCACTGATTTAATTTAGCATTTTGTTAGGGTTAGGGTTAGGGTTTACGGTTAGGGTCAGGGTCAGGGGGTATTGTTAGGGTCTACATAGGCCTATTTGCCAGGGCATTCGATACTGATTGTGGGAAAAATAATAGACCAGGGAACATAGGTACTGATAAGATCAATTAAAAGCGGCGAGACAGACAGATCAGCCCTGGGAGTCAGAATGAATTAGCAGACTTTTTTTATCGAACTGATGTTTTCCACTCAAGGCAGTACTTTAAGTCAGCTAGCTAGCTCAGTAGCACAGCAAGCTAACATTAGCCACCTAAAACCACAATATATTTCATACTGTATATCTGCGTTTCTTCTCTGATTTTTATCAGTACTGGGGGGAAAGAGCTTTGTTGCACCACACTTAAGAGTTTAAGAGGCTATTATTGAGTCAAATTCCTAACAGTTTTTTTGGTTTACATATTTTCTTCTACGATCTATTTCTTAAAGGTTTACTTTAGCCGGTAATTGAAGTAATGAAGATACAATGTTTTTGTTTTGTTTTTTTCTTTAATTTATCCCTTTATAAGATGTTTTCTTCGGATTCAGTTGAAGGCAATGTTTCAATGGGTGGAATAATCTCCTACGTTGTAGGTAAGGGGGAATAGAGCTGAATAAGGCAAATCATGCCTGTAAAAGTATGTGCATGCAGTCACTCTTAATGCAATGAGGTACATAAGAAATTTTTAAAAACTTGCTGTACCTCTCCCTGTAATCATAAATAAAGATACCAAATCTATAATAAAGCAAATTGGACTGACTGAGATTTTCAGGGGGATCTCTTGCATACATGTTTTTCCAGGATTTATCTAATACCTGCCAAGTTACAATGAAATACAATAACCCTTTAAACAATTAGACAGTGTAAGGAATGATAAATTATTTTACCAAATATGTTGGTATGGTGCTACCATCTAGTGGATATACTCAGGTTTGATTTGAGCATTTGGTGAGTTTTATTTGGTATACTTCTCACATCCAAATTTTTGGAGAGCTACTTTATACAGACTATGATTTGGATTTGGAAATCCAAATCATACTCTGTTTAAAGTAGCTCTTCTGATATGTGTTACTGCATTGTATATGTAGACGTTTTACTGGAAGGGAAAACTGTCTCTACTTTATCTACAAATCAATTCACACATTAAAGCCCATTTAATGATAATGAGCACATTATATAAAATGACTGTTGTGCAAATTTCAATATATAGACATCAATCATAGTGGTCATCCACAACTTAAACTTGGGTTGGAAAGGTTGCTAAAATGTCGTTGGTGAGATGTTATTAAAATTGCACAAATTAATTCCACGTCAATCTAAAACATCTAAAAAAAAAAAAGAATGCATATTAGGCCATGCCCTTATTTTTTTTGCTTACGCCTTAATGGGTGATGTGCAAAAGTAAAACAATAAGTCAATAAAAGGGGTTGACACTGGGTCAGAAAAGGAGTTAGCAGGAGAAAAGTCATGTGGGCCTTTTTAGATATCAACTTGTTCTTGCTTGTGTATTTCATGTTATTGTATTATTATTTTTCTTCTGCTGTGTCCTCCCCTATTTATTCTACCTCCCGCCAGTTACAGGGAAAGTTTCATCTAAATGGGATGCACAAGGCTGGAGATGTGCTTCTGGGTGGGCTGTTTGAGATCCATTTCTTTTCTGTCTTTCCTGACCTGTCTTTTACCTCAGAGCCGCCACGGGTGAGTATGTCAGGGAAACAGCAAAGAGCAGAAACTGGGTAAAATCAATTCCAGTACTACAATGTGTTTTATGTAATGCGATATGACAGAATTACATTGGGTATTTATGCAATTTTAGACACATTAATTGTTTGCACAGTCTCCATCATTTTTTCTGCAAATATTGCAAAATTTGCTATTCAACTGGCTTATTTGTTGGCTTTGTCTGTGCAATATGTTCATGTCAGCACCGTTACAGTACTGTATCATGTGGTTGATGAGATCAACAGAAACTCCAACCTGCTGCCTGGTGTGTCTCTGGGATACAGTCTTTATGATAACGTCAAACTAGGAATTGGATTCCCTGCAGCATTTTCATTAGCCAGTGGTCGAGAGGAGCAGTTTATATTCGAATTATAACTTAATTATAACTTTATAACTTAAATGTCAAACTGAAAGATTTCCTTCACAATAACATTTTATCCTGTAACAAATAGATTTAATTGAATAAATCACACATCCCATTTGTTAAAGGTGCTGTAAGTGTGAGTTTAGAGTGAGATCGTTAACCTCCTGTTATGAGGTTATAATACTGTGTTAAACACAGTATTTAACACTTTCACCTGTGTATGAATAATACAAGCTATCAACTGTGTCATGACTGTTTGAATTAAAAAATGTATAATGCATAAACAGGTGGTAAGGCAGAATGTGACAGGCCTTCAGTGGATGGCCAGTGAAGCCTGGACTGCAGCTACTGTGCTTCAGACCCCCCAACTCATGTCATACCTGGGTGGTACTCTGGGCATTGCCATCCGTCAAGGAGAAATAACAGGGATTTCCTATTACAAATACGCCCTGATCTACAATACAACAACAGCTATGGAAATAGCATGGTGAGTTTAACCTTGCAATCTGGAATTCGTACAAATATTATGGTATTCTTATTAATATTTATAATGTGTCTTTTGAATAAATTTCAGGTAAATCAGTTTTGGGAATACACACTTCAGTGTAGATTTGCACCACCTCCAGCAGGTTGGGTGGAGGCTGGTGGAGAACTATGCACTGGACAGGAAGATCTAGAGATTGTGGAGCCTGAGTTCTTGGGCAGTTCAAACCTCAGGCTGGAGTATAATGTGTACAAGGCTGTCTATGCCCTGGCATATGCTCTCGATAACATGCTGCAGTGCGAACCAGGGAGAGGGCCTTTCAAAGGGCACAGCTGTGGACATTTGCAAATACTGGAGCCATGGCAGGTGTGATATCTCTTTACACTCACCTATTCATGTGACTGAATCCTATGCTTTAATATTTTTTGTGGAGAGCATTTAGGGAATGGGATTAAATTCAAAGCTATGCAATAACTAATTCTAAAGTGCATTGCAGATAGCTGAAAGGATTTTTCCTAACACTGGGTGACAGCAGTGGATAGTATTATCAGGTTACTGTCTTGTCACTGGGTATGTGGTAATAACATTGGTGTGACTTTATAAGAAATCCTTTGTTGGAGTTTTTCAGAAATGTTGTCTGTAGTCAGTTTGATTATTTTATCAAATGTTGATCATATAGAATTATTTTTTATATCTTCCCTTTTTGGTTTTCCTCCATGCCTTATATTCATAGCTTGTGTATTACTTGGGAAAAGGTCAACTTCACCACATCATTTGGTGATCAAGTGCTATTTGATGTAAATGGTGATGCCTTACCAATATATGATGTCATGAACTGGCTGTGGTTATCTGATGGACAAACCAAAGTTCAGAATGTGGGTGAAGTTAAAGAGTCAGCCAAAGGGGAAGAACTCATTATTGATGAAGAAAAAATCACCTGGAATTTTGAATCCAAACAGGTTAAATCTGATTTTTCAGACACCTATTTTGTGTCCCATGGATAAGTCATTATAGCAGTGGAAAGTAGCATAGGATAACGTATATTCATTTTTCACCCCATAGCCAGGCCAGTCAGTGTGCACTGAGAGCTGTCCTCCAGGTACCCACATGGCCAGAAAGAAGGGGGAACCAGGGTGTTGTTTTGATTGCATTCCTTGTTCTGAGGGAAAAATCAGCAAAAAGTCTGGTTGGTATTCATTTGTTAATATTGTTGGTTGGCAATATAAAATAAGAATGTATCTCAATACTTACTCTATTTTGTTAGACTCCATGGAGTGCACCAGTTGTCCAGAGGATTTCTGGTCCAGCTCCCAGTGTGACCACTGTCTTCCTAAGGAAACTGAGTTCCTCTCCCACCATGAACCTCTTGTAGCTGCTTGACAGTCACCTCCTTGTTTGGCGCATGTATCTGTGCTGTTGTCCTGGGAATCTTCACCTATCATCGCAGTACACCCATAGTACGCGCTAACAATTCAGAACTTAGTTTCCTGCTCTTGGTGTCACTTAAATTATGTTTCCTGTGTTCACTGCTGTTTATCGGACTGTCCTGGTTCTTACTTCCATTCAGGCAGCAATCTGCGCTGCTTGGCTTGCCTCTGCTTCACCAGTACCTTATAAAAACATTCAGTATTACAATGACAAGATAGTTTATGAATGTGTAGTTGGGTTCACAGTTGGTTTTGCAGCATTACTGGGCTATATTGGCTTTCTGGCCATCCTCAGTTTTCTGATTGCATTCTTAGCAAGGAATCTTCCAGACAACTTCAATTAGGCCAAACTCATCACTTTCAGCATGCTGATCTTCTGTGCAGTGTGGGTGGCCTTTGTTCCTGCTTATATCAGCTCACCAGGCAAATATGTGGAGGTATTTGCTATCCTGGCCTCCAGTTTTGGCCTCTTGGTGGCACTGTTTGGACCCAAATGTTACATAATCCTGCTGAGACCAGAGAGGAACACAAAGAAAGCTATCATGGGTCAGGGCATTGAGACATCAAACCCACACTTAGTTTCAGACCAATAAGACATAATTAAACATTCTTCACAAAAATACAGGCAGAAAAATAGGCTGATAGTAAGTGCTAAGTTATTGTTAAAGCAGGGATGATGACAAATAATTTGTAATAATGTGTGAGAATGTTTCAGTAAAACAAGTTATTCTATTTTTTCCATGATGCAGCACAAAGCTCTTGCATTTAAGATACAACTATTGTCTTTTTGACTTTTCATGGTGTATGTTAACATTTTACCGGATTAAACAAAAAATAACTTTTTTCAGAACAAATTAAGACCATCATCATCATCATCCATCATTATTATATGCATGTACTTTTGACCTGTCTGAATCTGGTGTGGACTCACCAGTGTGTATGTTGCCCCAAATTTAAAAAAAATATCTTCTCAACACCTGAGTTTCAAAACAAAATTACTCTCTCAAAGAAGCAGTGATCTATGAGTATAAAGTATAATATGACTATAAAGTAATTGCAAGCAACATTGATAATTATACAGTACAAAATACAAGCACCTGAGTTTAAAGCTGACTGGGATAGCTTTTCAATATTCTGACTCTCCAGAGTCTCTAAGAGCGTACTCACACTGTCCTCCCGGACCGCGACCCGGACTTTAGGGTACTTGTCCCCCCTCCCTCTCCCCCCTGCGCCCCAGCCCCGTTTGTACTCACACTGCCAGGGCCGGCCAATGCTTCTTGCTGTCCATACGCCATCACGCCGTAACACGTCACATGCGTTGTTTGCATGTGTGTGGCTTTGTTTACAAATCTTTCCACAGACCTCAGAGTTTTCGACTGTTTTTGAATATTTTCATCCGACCAAATCTGCAGTAGACACTCCACCTCCGCATCACACCAACATGAACCTTTCACCGCCATTGTTGTTGTTGTTAAATGTCCGCGCATGGTCCGTCCTTCTATTTACATGTCCGAACAGGCGGACATAACGCTACTGCCGTAGGGCTCGTGCTCATGCTCGCACACGTGCGCACGCTCGTGCTCGTACATGTGCAAACGGCTCCACTAAAGCCCGCCTCTTTCAAGCGGGCTGTGGATGGCCCGCTGGCCGCAGTTGTGCGCGGAGCGGGTGCACTCACACTGCTTAAAGGTACTAGGCTTTAGCTGAAAAACCGGTTTTGGCCCCGGCCAGAAGGACAGTGTGAGTAGGCTCTAACTTTCACTAAGTCAGCAACTTTATAAATTATACTGTTACCATGCTAGAGGGCTTTGCTTTACTCCATAGAGCTAGAGTTATAATGAATTAACTTTGCTCTATTTAACAGCAACTTTACCACCTCTACAAGCATAAAAAATAAGGCTAGTTATTTTAAGATGTTCAGGGGGAGATAGGAGGTCAACAGTCGATGCCACATGGAAGTGGTGTACATCATCTGAAAGTTGGAAATGTGGAGATTTTTTAAACATGAAGTGTTTATTTTTGTCACAAAGTTTTGTTATTACTCACTATGCACGTATATAAGTTAAATTAAAATGATTTAGCATGCTTTCAAATTATCAACTTAACAGAGGGCATAATTAAAGGATGTTGCAGATAAACTCCAGGTTAAAAGTGGATGCGGTAGAATGAAAAGGGATCTGCCCCCGGAAGTGGAATGTTGCATAGTAGGGAGTGTTCTCTCTACAGGTACTGGCGGTTCATTGGAGGAACCATGTGACCAGGGGCGGAGGATTCAACTTGTGTATGAATGAGAGCCTGTCTGAGAGTGATGAACAGTCCAAAGCCAGGACCAGAGACTGCTTCAGCAACATTCTGAGCCAACCCAATGAACTTTATTGCTGTATAAATTATTTGTGTGGGTGGGGCTCTGGGCTCTTTTTCTGGCTCATTGGTTGCAGCAAAAGCATGGCTGATTACCAGGATGACTCCGATTTCTGATCTCACAGAGACTCCTTGTTCAAGCATAATATCCTTTATAATAAACTGTGTATACCTTAAGTAGTAGTATGGCTTTCCTCATAAAAAAGAACATGACAGAAGCCAGAACATTAAAGCAGCTCAGTACAGTGTGTCAAGGTTTTCTACTCATCAATCAGAAAAACATTTTTTAAATTAATTCATTAAAAAACATTTTAAAAGTTTTGAAGGCCTTAGTACATTAAGATTTAATTATGAAAGCTACTCCCATAATGCCTCATAAGTTATTGCAGCAGCTTTTCAGTTTAAAACATTTGTTACACAGATTTGGTGTACATTTTTTGAAAAATGTACCACTCAAGAATTGATGAAAATGGTCATAAATCGCTCCAAATGACCACGTTAAAACACCCAGACCATGAGGAACACCATAGAAACTATAAATGTAGGCTAAATTTTAAAATATTGACCTTTGACCTCTAGGGACGGCTGTTGGCACAGTGGTTAGAGCAGTTTCCCAATGTAAAGAGGCTGAAGGTCCTTGAGGGAGTCTCTTTCACCCCATTTCCTGTCTGTCCTATAAAATAAAAGGCTTTAGGAAAAAAGAAAATGGGTTCTATACCTACGAAACTCTCCTTTACAGACATGACCCCTTTAACACTGCACTGGGGGGCGATAGACCAGAGGGGCAGCATTTAAATATACTTTCATAGCTCATCTCAACCCTCTCCCCCGCCAGGCCCTTCATAAATAGTTTTGGTGCCAACACGAAAAGGGCCTAGCTGGAGATGAGCTCCATGAATGTATCACCACTAGCTTGGCTGTATGGAAATCCTTAAGGGAATAATAGACACGTGTACCGCCACTCTGCACTAACGTTAAGCTGTAGTAAGATAGGGGGTATATTTGTTAATCAAAGCCGCTATACCAGGTGAAGTGTGCTGTCAACATCACACTGATTTAGCGTTCATGAATGGAGACAGTGCTGTGAGGCCCTCGGTTATGACTGCTTACACTAAGCGCCCACTGCCTTCTGTACTGGAGGTGTGGCAGGCATAGCGTGTGTGTGGGTTTTGTGCTTTGGCACCAGACAGCCATGAAGCATCATGTCAGAGGTGGGGAGGTAAGGGGAGTATGTATTTTGTTATAGAAATCATAGGGCAGCGGAGCCTGTGAGATAGAACTCCCTCTCATTTTGTTTCTCAACTCAAAATAAACGTGGCACAACCTGAAATGCAAATAGCTGCTTCACTACACACAACAGGAACACAACATTGAAACGGTTTCATTTACGTTTATTAACGTTGCTGTTTTTTATGCTGTACAAAGTTTGTACCATTAGTGGTAGTTGTGAGTATTGAAGTAAAGTAGGCCTATGTTTTCAATTTCGATTAATTGGAAAAATATCTAAAAGAAAAGAAAATAGAATCTAATCAGTTGTCTCTGTGGATACACTTGACATTATTGGTAAAAACTAATAGTAGCCAGCAGACATTCATCATTGACTTACTTAGGATATGTCTTTTAGTAAAATCTGCAACGAAAAAATATGTTTTTATGATACCATATGCAGCGAGATTGATAAGGAAAAAAACTTAGATGCATTATTCATTTCCACTGCTACTTGGCCATCAGGTGTTTCCTAGTATTTTTCTCCGGCCTCAAAAGAATGATGAAACACTTTGGAGCAAAGATACAGAAAAGTAAACCATAGCTTGAGGCCAGAATTGCAAAAATCTCTACAGCAACAGCATATTTTCCAGGAGAGCTAACATAAGCAGGAACAAAGGCTATCCAAACAGCACAGAATATCAGCATGCTGAAGGTGATCAGTTTAGCCTCATTGAAGTTGTCAGGCAGTTTCCGAGCAAGAAAGGCCAAAAGGAGACAGGTACAGGCCAGCAAACCAATGTAACCCAACACCAGAGAGAAGCCCACCACAGAGGCCATGGCACACTTCAGAGGGACCTTTAACCCTGGGATATCCAAGTCAGCTTGAGGCACAGGGGGGCTGAGTGATAGCCAAATGATACAGATGAAAACCTTGATGGAAAAAAAAGCATTGCGCAATGTCAGCTTAATATAAGTAAAATGCTGTTTCACTTTGTTATTAAAAAGCTCTAATGCAAATCTGACCTGTAAAGAGGAAAAGAGGCAGACACTTCCTCTCTGTTGGCCTGGACCGAACCACTTCATCAAGGCTTCAGCACCAGGCCGAGCTGAGCGGAAAGCTGCCAGAACAACTATGGTCTTGACTTGGAGGCAGGAAACACAAAGTACAAAGCTGATCCCAAAAGCTGCCTGCTGGAACCGACAAGCCCAGGCTGATGGACGACCAATGAACACCAGGGAGCACAGGAAGCAGAGCTTCAGCGACAGAAGAAGCAGGAAGCTCAGTTCTGAATTGTTGGCTCGCACCTAAAATGAGAATTTGGACGGGTATTAAAAAGACAAGCACGTTCTAAACCCAAAATGGATACATTCAGATTTTTAAAAACAAATCTATTTTAATATGCAGTCACACAGAATTATATTTTTTTCTGAGAAAATTCACTAACCGAAAATAAGTTGTGGGAATACATTACATTTACATTACTCTGGGTTCTTACCATAGGTGTCTGACGGTAGTAAAGGAAAACTACTAACACAGCTGTTGTAACAGCGACACCAGACACAGCTACTGTAGTCAGGGTAATGCCCAAGGTTTCATTAAAGGAAAGGAAGTCCAGGTGACGAGGGATGCAGGCAGTCCGTTTAGCATTGGACCAAAACTCAGACGGACAGCGCTCACATTGAAGGGAACCTGGTAGAGGATGACACACAAACGGAAGTATGAAAACACTGGTAACACTTTAGATGAGCTGAAACACAAAGTCAGGAATATCTTATGTTGAAATTTCCTCACCAGTTTGATTGCTTATCTCCCCTTCAGCACATGGGATACAGTCAAAGCAGCAGAGAGGTTCTCCCTTCCTGTTGGCCTTTCGAGTGCCCAGGGGACAGCTCTTACTGCACACTGAAACAGGCACCTAAACAAAAAGGAAATTTATATTTTAATGTGAATCTAAGGAATATTTAATTCAACAGACATTTGGTGTTGGACTGAATCAAATTTGATCCATTTTAAACACCTGATTGGATCCTGTGCTCCACTGAACAGCTGATTCATTAAGGTGGAAGTCAAACCCGTCCACACGACCAATCAAAACAATTGAGAGTGACCCTTCGGGGGTGTTCTGCCAGTTGACAAGGTCGTATTTTGCCGAGGTGTCGCCCCCTTGGAAGTAAAACATTTCCCCCTGTTGTGTTGTGAAATTCACGTTGTTCAAGTGCTGCAACAGCTGAAAGCATCAAAATTGTAGTAAATATTTCGATATTTCGATAGATATTTCGAAATCTAAAAGAGAGATGGATTAAGCAGCACATCTCCCAATGTGGTGGTGAAATAGACATCATTTTTACCTCTATGGGTTTGATGTGTTTTGGAGAGGAGCAGGTGGAACTGTTTTTTCTGGGTGAACTATCTCTATTGGGGCAGGAGAGAAGGCTGTGAAGGGCATGAGCTGCAGCATAAACAGCAAGGTAGACATTATATGTCACCCTTAACTGAGAGACGTCAGTGAAGTGGTTGTGCACTCCCTCCAGGGACTCTGTGCCACTGCAGAGTGGTAGAGAAGCCTTTTGATTCAACTTGTCTACATGAGACAGTGGTGAAGACGTATATGCAGAGAGTGATCTGTTCCGAGGACTGCAAACAAACATCTTTTCCCAAAATTCTTTTAAGAACTTATCGTCAGGACGACTAGATGGGTTCAAACTTCTAATATAATCTTCAAATCCAGGTATAGCTGAACTTCGAATGGCCACACCTAAAACCCCCCTTGCCACTTTAGAAGTGATGGGGTCTTGGAGAAGATCACCGCTGGTGCTCCAAGCTTCACTGGCCAGAAACTGTCTGTCAGTCACCTAGTGGTAGCAGCACAATCCAAAGATTATTTCAAAAAACTATTATGTTTCTGTTATTAATTACAGATTCAATGCACAGGTGTATCTCAGTTTCTTACGTTTATCTTGTCTAGTTGCAGGAACAGTTCCCTCACATCTGTGTACCAGGTAAAGATCAGAATCACTTTTACAGTCGAGGCCTGAATTGTGAGGGCTGCTCTTCGGGCATCAGTCACAATTTTTTCCCTTTGGAGAGTCTCTACAAAAGCCAGACACACCCCTGCCCCCTGAGTCTCCTCCTGAAAAACCTGACATATACAGTTGAATGGAGAAAAAAATTAGATGAATGAAAAGTTTTCAAACAGAGAATTTCTGTACATATCTTGTATATATTCCATCACAATTAACCCACAAAAAATGGAAACACCTTTATTGCAATGTTGCCATAATCGTTGTTTGCTACCACTGCTCCGATCCAGGTCCAATTGAAGCGTATGGCAAGCTGGGCAATGGCCCGGGCTTGGTAAATATCACTGGGCATGGTCCTGAAGAAGTTGGGATACTGGCGTCTGTCACTAAGACAGGGACAGCTAGCTGTGTAGCTCATCTACAGTAAAATATAAAATAAAAAAACTAAATATGTTATACACATAAACATTTCTACAATCTTATTATCACCCATCGTGTTTTCTTTTTGCAAAAGAGGTTTACTGCAGTGAGTCAGTATTTAGGCCACAAAGTCCATCAAAGTAGGTTAAAAACAAACTATAATTTTCATTAGAAATTCAAAATAAACACCAATACATTTTGAGATTTTAATTGAACTCACTAAAGGTACAGAGAGTGGCCCCAGGAGTCTGGAGAGTATCTTGGCTGCTTTAGACGAGGAACCGCCAATGATCAAAGGAACAGAATGATCACCTGATTAGTTTATAAATAAAAACAAATAACATAATTTGTTAGGGTCTGAATCTGTTTCAAACAAAACACCACAGTATTTATGCTGTCATCATTATATTCACTCCTTAGACGGTTGTATATCGGTTGCATACAAGGGTTGATTCAGTACCTCTCATTTCTCTGATTCCCTCTCTATATCCAGCAGAGTAATCTGGAGGGTCTGTTGAATCACAGCTGGTGCTCTCTCCTCCGACCAGCGACAGTGCAGCCTGCATAGCCCAAAGGGGTAGGGCACAGCTATCACGGATATGGTAGCCAAGTTTCACACCTGGCAGCAATGTTGTATTACCATTGATTTCCTCCAGCGCAAACACCATAGCATATATATACTGTAATGGAAGATTTTGCAGACTGAAACCATAGGAGAAAAGAAGTGAGAGAGATACCAGTCAAAATGCTGAAGCCCTGTAATAATCTTGTAATAATTTCGTGTAATTGGATAAGCAATTATAACAACACTTTTTTTTAACAAGAAAACTGATCTAAATGTGAAGAAACCACCATTAGTTAATTGCTTGTGGAATATAAAATATATTGATGTTAATACTTTTTGTGCAAATGTGTTTTACCGTATTCACAATAAATAGTACAGTTCAGAGTTTTACCCAGTGCAAGGTTTGATGTTCGGCAGCTGAGTGAAGTCATGGTTTATAGCTGAAGGCTTGTAATAAAGACTAAAGAGCCCACCGATAACAACATCTCCATCCTTGAACAGACCCTGGTTGCTGGGTGTACCCCACCGAGAACAAGTTGCTGTATGAACCACCTGCAACCCGACCCTGAGCCCCAGTCGTCTGCCCACAAGCCCCATGAGTAGCAGGGATGGTACTGAGCACAGTCTCAGAGTGAAGAGCCAGGTGAGCCAAAACATGGATGCAGCTGTTGTGGACACTTTAGATATATACAGTATACTCTGTTAGATGGCTTCTCATTAGTACAACATTCATAAATAAGGTTAACAGTTCCTGAAATGGAAAAGGTCAGATTTGATTAAATCCCTTTGTTATGCATCCTTACGACATTCACCTGTAAATCAAAATAAATGTAAATTGCAAAATGTACAATTACAACAGATACAACTTCCACTGACAACTGGCAAGGTGTTTCATACCCCCTCCTGCTCTGCACAACATAGATGTTGTTCTCTGTATTTATAACATCAGTAAAGGCCATGGTGGAATTACAGCAAACAGAATAACACTGTACTGAATGGCTTCTCTCAAGGTACAAAAACAATAATAAAATCACTGACTGCTGTGTGATACAGAAACTAGAGTATTTACCCGGAGGGCAGTGATTGTAGATATCCCAGTAGATTTAGATTTTCATCTTTAACATTCAGTAGATAGATTAATCCACAGTGACTCATAAAAACAGGGCAACACCTCTCACACCAGGGCCCTGCCAAACCACGCTCTTGTTTACGTAAGGTAGATTTATTATGAAGACCTTTTAGAAAATGTTTTGAAAAGACTGGTTTATTAATTATATTACAAAGTGTGCATACTCGTATACTGACCAAGAAAAAAGTTAGTGACTCCAAATCTAAATTGTGAAAAAAAATAATAATAATTCTAAGTGACATTTTCTTTAAATATGTGATAACTGATGCGGAAAAAAGTGTTGGCAATTAGGAAAAAAATGTTATGATTATACTGATAATCTTTCAGTTTTTGCTTATGTAATACATTTTGTCTACACTAAGCTGAAGTGCACCCTGTTCATGTTCTTGGGGCATGTTAGCTAAAAGAAAGACATGACAGTAATCTAATAACACACTAGCACACAGTATATGTCCCTTGTGTTTAAAGTACATTGAAAAATTAAACCTCTATCCATCTTCAACAGTTTGTCCCTATGGGGGTTGTGGGGGGCTGGAGCCGAAACCCAGCTGACATCGGGCGTGAGGCGGGGTCCACCCTGGACAGGACACCAGTCTATCACAGGGCACATAGAGACAAACAGAGACAGACAAACATTCACACTCACATTCACATCTACGGGCAATTTAGAGTCATCAATGAACCTAACATATGCATGTCTTTGAACCGTGGGAGGAAACCGGAGAACCCGGAGAAAACCCACGCAGACACAGGGAGAACATGCAAACTCCACACAGAAGGGTTGGGGTTAGGGGCAAGAGGGTTCCTGGAAAAATTAAACCTGACCTGTAAAAAACAAAACATGACAGATTTTAGTCCTATTTAGAACTTGGGATAGTATTATATTAGGAGTAGTTATTCTGACCAAAATTGTGTTTTACTGTTTTCAGGGGTGAAAAAAAATTACTTAGAATAATGATCGTCAATCCTAGAAAGATTATCCCCGCAAAACATTTCTTTGTATTTAATTTCAACTGTAAACACAGGAGAGGAAGTAGTTAATATCAGACCTGGATAACAGATCACCATTATTATTTTTTTAGACGCCTCTCAGGGCTAGAAATTAGTTCCATAAAAACTTTCCACAGCATCCTATGCACACATGTCCCAGTACCATAAAGATAGCAAGCACTGAGGTCACAACAACCCAGTTTCCAAATCATACCCAACATACATAGACGGATTATCATGACTAAAGGCCCTGAACAGAAACTTACCAAGGCCCCCTGCCAACACATGCAAACAGTGCGCATACACGCAAAGGCACTGTGATGCCAGCCAATGTAATAATGTCAGCAAACGTGATAAACCACAGACACCCACTAATAATATTGACCATGCATGCAAAATCCAGCTGCTGACCTTCCGCTCCGCTGTCACACAACGGAGCGGAAGGTCAGCAGCTAATATTGCTAAAGCACGAAGAAAAGAGCACAGTACCGTTATACTTGCTGTGTGTTTGTTTTTGTGAAACAATAATAATAACTCAGATTGAAGAGGAACAATGTGGATCCCTTCCTGGACGTGGAACAACTGACCAGCTCTTCATTCTCGCAAGGATCCTGGAGGGGGCCTGGGAGTATGCACATCCAGTCTACATGTGTTTTGTGGATCTGGAGAAGGCATATGACCGGGGTTCCTTGGGAGATACTGTGGGAGGTGCTCCGGGAGTATGGGATGAGGGGGTCACTTCTGTGGGCCATCCAATCTCTGTACACCCAAAGCGAGAGCTGTGTCCGGATCCTCGGCAGTAAGTCGGATTCGTCCCCGGTGGGGGTTGGCCTCCGCCAGGGGTGCGCTTTGTCACAAATCCTGTTCGTGATTTTCATGGGAAGGATATCGAGGCGTAGTCGTGATGGGGAGGGGTTGCAGTTCGGTGGGCTGAGGATCTCATCTCTGCTTTTCGCAGATGATGTGGTCCTGATGGCATCGTCGGTCAGTGACCTTCAGCACTCACTGGATCCGTTCGCAGCCGAGTGTGAAACGGCTGGGATGGGGATAAGCACCTCTAAATCTGAGGCCATGGCTCTCAGCAGGAAACCGGTGGATTGCCTTCTCCAGGTAGGGAATGAGTCCTTACCCCAAGTGAAGGAGTTCAAGTACCTCGGGATCATGTTCCGAGTGAGGGGACGATGGAGCGTGAGTTTGGCCGGAGAATCGGAGCAGCGGGGGCGGTGTTGCAGTCGCTCTACCGCACCGTTGTGACGAAAAGAGAGCTGAGCCGGAAGGCAAAGCTCTCGATCTACCGGTCAATCTTTGTTGCTACCCTCACCTATGGTCATGAAAGCTGGGTCATTACCGAAAGAACGAGGTCGCGGGTACAAGCGGCCGAAATGGGTTTTCTCAGGAGGGTGTCTGGAGTCTACCTTAGAGATAGGGTGAGAAGTTCAGCCATCCGTGAGGAACTCGGAGTAGAGCAGCTGCTCCTTTGCGTTGAAAGGAGCCAGTTGAGGTGGTTCGGGCATCTAGTAAGGATGCCCCCTGGGCGCCTCCCTAGGGAGGTGTTCCAGGCACGTCCAGCTGGGAGGAGGCCTCGGGGAAGACCCAGGACTAGGTGGAGGGATTATATCTCCACACTGGCCTGGGAACGCCTCGGGATCCCCCAGTTAGAGCTGCTTAATGTGGCCCGGGAAAGGGAAGTTTGGGGTCCCCTGCTGGAGCTGCTGCCCCCGCGACCCGACCCCGGATAAGCGGATGAAGATGAGATGAGATGAGACTTTGAATATTATCACAATTAAGTGATCAGTCAGTGATGTAAATAACAAACTGCAAACAATAAAGGCTTCTAACCATTTTTTTCATTTTTCAGTGTCTCTATTTTATATGAGAATCGTTTTTATATAAATTGAATATAAAAATTGAATATAAAAAAATAAAGGAAAAGAAAATATGAGATGTTTTACATATTTCGGCCATAAGCAGTCTAACTGACCGCACATCACTTCACTTCGGTTTCATTGTTACATTTTTCATAAGATTTGCTGCTTTCATTGTCTCTCTTGTCGCTAACTTTGTTAGCGGTCTCCAGCTGTGCCTCTTTGTGAATTTACTTGTAAGTCAATTATTATATAGCTGTATTATATCGCCTGGTTGGCACCATGGGCAAAGAAAAACGGGAGTTCCCCTCCGTGAAACAGCGAGCGGAACAGTTCGGTGCTGAAATAATGCGACTCTGTGTAGCAGGGAAAGCCGAGGAAGACTGTCTGCATCCTGAGCACCTTGCGCGCTGGTGTGGGCACCTTTAGTGGGGCGAAGGCAACACCAGAAACTGTGATGTGCTATAACAACACCAAGTACGGCGAGGACAACCCGGACAAGTTGCGAAAGGGGTAGGCTACTCTGTCAAAGGCGGTACGGAAGACGGCCGGCCAGTGGCGGCCTTTATAACATCCTCCTCGACCTGGCTGGGATAAATGCCCGCATCTTATTCAAGGAGCACCAGCAGCAGGAGAGCCCGGGGAAAGCGGCCGCGGCAGTCGGCACAAAATGGGCACAGCGGAAGCAACCACCACAGCAGCAGCAGCAGACACGGACACGGAGGCAGTGCCGGTCTAAAGAGCTGCAAACGAAACCGAACCTCAAACACTTGAAATGCCTCAAGTCTGTGCGTCATTGAGTCATCACACATTACTCATTTAATCTTATAATTTCTGAAAATTGCAAATGATTTTATTATCATAGTACATTTTCAAAACAACATTCATTCCAATTCCAATTTTTTTTTAAATTGTACCGAAAAAAAAAAAAAAAAGCCTCTGAATGAGGCCAATAGGGGCCCTGGGCACACGCCCACTTTTCCCATGCGGTAATCCGTCTATGCCAACATATCAGGAGTGCAACTGCCTGATGGGTCATCTCACTTGTCCGAACATGGCAGATGGCCAGGATGAGCAAACACACCTGCCTGATCTTCCCCCTGTGCCTGGGACTGGGACTGATAGAGGGAGAACCTCTCCATCTAGAAGCAGGCCACTGCCTTGCCACTCACCACCACGAGCCCTTACAGCTTAGCTTTGAATAAGGAAACATGCTACGTCTCAGCATCTAGGTCTTATGAAGATGTGAAGTAAGGTAATCATCAAACAAAGACAGCAATAGTAAAACGTTTGGAAAATAAACTAATACAACAGAGCTTGTTGGTGCTTTCACTTTTTGGGCACATGGTGTTTAAATTTCCGATAACTTCTGCAAGTGTCATCATGTTCAGTTGTGTCCATGTTGTCTAAAATCAAGCATTCTCAAGGAAGATACCCCGATGTCAACCAGGACTGATTTGTCTCGGAGTGGATATACTTCTTAATCCTGTATTAATTTATGTACACAGGCAAGCACAGAACAATGCCCCCTGTGTCACAGCAGCTTGTTTATGTTTACATGAACTGTAAAAAAAAAAAAAAAACACCTATATTAAAACATAAAGAAGCTTCAATATGGCACCAAGAGGTCAATCATCAGTAAAGGACTCAACAGTTTAACATGCAGTGGAATACAAGGGTTCCCATGCTGTGAGTTCAAGCATGAATTTACAAAATGAAGTCTGGTAAGATCGACTTTACACACTTCTCTTCAAGCCTGGGACATCCTTTGTTCAAAAGGGCAAAATTCATTCAGGAGGATGGAGGTACTAATGAGCCGCAGGTGTGCAATTGCTCACCTCCCATCATTGTTCATTACATACAAGCAGTTACATCTCTTTCCACACTGACACAGAGATGGCACAGAGGGGAAAAGATATGTTGTGTTCATCTTTGTTGTTATGCATGGTTTTGCAGACCATAGCTAACACATCACCATCATGTATTGTATCTACATATTACAGTTTCAGAGGTCTTATTGAAAAGATGTATCTTAATACACCAAAAACAAATCTAATAAGATATAAATAAAATATATATAAATAAGTCATCAGCTGCTAAAGTGTGTATACATTTGTTTGGGACACCCTGTATTTGATAAATATATATATATATATATATATATATAACTCCACATATCTGTCTACATGTTCATCCTGTTGTGATTGACTGTACGGTGAAGTGGAAATGAATTTCCCCTCTTGAACAATAAAGTCTAAAGTCCATAATTTTTCACCATCTGAGAGGTTTTCAAAGTACTGTAATATCTAGAATAAATTCATGGAAATAATACTAGCATGGGTAATTCTACTAACTCCACGGTGACAACTTGGCAGTGTGTTGGTATACGATTACTACTACAATAACATATACATTTATCAGGAACGGACATCTCAACCATTTTGTAGAGGCCTATATTTAGAAATGACACATTTTTCTTAGTGGGGGCATTAAAGTGTAATTCTCTTTGTGGTCAGCAGCAATAAAAACTTTAAATAAAGTATGGCTCTATATAATGTGTGAAGGTTGTAAGGCAAATGATTAAAAATGAAAATGGCATGTGGTTTCATCCTCAGAACTGACACAAGAACCTGTTTGTGAAAAGCAGGAGGCCTTTCAGACTCCCTCTTCACTGGCCACTCTCAGCACACCCTGATTGGCATTATAGACAAGTGAAGTAGGCAGACAACTCTTCCCCACATCTATCTGCCTACCTGATGGGATAGGTGTTTAGCGTGTGCCAAGCATGGACGCACTGCACCCACACTAGTCCCATTAAACACAGGGGAACTGCACCTACAACTTGAAAACAATTGTGAAATGGTTGAGTTCTTCAGCTCCGGGGGAATGTTTGTCAAGTCTAGTAGGAAAGAAATTGTCTGTCTAACAAAGACACATTATTATTAGCATAATAGGAATTTTGGAGATGAATCCGTCAAAATGAATATTCTGTATAGTTTGGCCTTTGCTGCACAGACTTTATATAGAAAAGTGACATCAAAGATCAGATTTTCATCTTCAGTCAACTATTACATATTCACTACAGTTTGTATTTTGTTGTTGGTTTGGTAAATTTTAGACTTAAGAATAGGATGCCTTGCAGAGTTATTTTGTATTTGTATTTGTACTTTTATTAACAGGTGAGAAAGAGCAAGATGTTGCACAGCTGCCCAACCTAACCAAGCCGAGATGTACATGACTTCTAACAAGAAAGACACCTTGGTGAGGCAGCATCAGAGCATCATTAAATGGTATAATACTTCCATCTAGTGGTTGTTTTTCAGTACATGCAGTGAAACAATGATGCCCATGTTGTCACCATACCATTACTTCTTTAGAGGTTAGTCGATTAACTGCAGTTAGAATAATGGGTAGCTTGTAATATTTCTCTCACATATTTGGTTTTGATAGCTACATCAACTATTGTGATGATAAAAAATGTAGTTCTTTAATGCCATTTACAGTACTGTTAAACATGAAACTATAAATCTAACTTATTTAATTATATGTTTTCATTTCAACTAATGCAAAGCATAATGAAAATAGTATGGTACACAAGCTAAAATCTGTAATATTCATCAAAGTCTTAGTTTTCTGAGAAACTGGTGGAGAGTTTAATTCAGTTGATGTACAGTATTTGTTCAAAACACAGAAAAAGATAACCACATTAATACAAAATGAATCAATACAATGTTTAGTGAGCAGCATGTAATATACATTTTATTGTTTTATGGTTCATGAAAAGTGTTATATTAGCATTTAATGATGTCTAAGAATAGAAGAAATTTTCAACTGCCAATGAAAAGACATAAATATGTGTGGCTGCAAGTAATTGGTAAATTTTCTACAAACACATTAATAATTAGCATTTTTAAGATGAAAGAAATTGACATAACAAATACACATAAACAATTGTGTGATACCAGACCGGGGTACATATTTACATTTATCATATAAATAGGAAAACGATTAATATGCTTACATTTAAGCTAGAAAAACTACCTGGCCATGAGATGTTTCTTAGTGTTTTTCTCAGGTCTCAATAAAATGATGAAACATTTGGGGGCAAAGATGCATAGCAACAAACCATAGCTGGAAGCCAGGATTGCAAAAATTTCCACAGTGACAACGTACTTCCCAGGAGAGCTAACGTAAGCGGGAACAAAAGCCACCCAAACAGCACAGAATATCAGCATGCTGAAGGTGATCAGTTTGGCCTCATTGAAATTGTCAGGGAGTTTCCGTGAAAGAAAGGCCAAGAGGAGGCAGGTAGAGGCCAGCAAACCAATGTAACCCAGAACTAGAGAGAAGCCCACCACAGAGGCCATGGCACACTCAAGGGTGACCCTTGACCCTTGAAAACCCAGATCACGTCGAGGCACAGGAGGGCTGAGGGACAGCCATGTGACACAGATGATAATCTGGATGAAAAGTAAACACATTTAAATCTTATTGTTTTTATATCAAATGTAGAAATGTTCTCATTATTTAATCAATAAAACAATATATACACACCTGTATAGAAGTAAAGAGGCAGACACTTCCTCTCTGTTGGACTGGACCGAACCACTTCTTCAGGGTTTCAGCACCAGGCCGAGCTGAGCGGAAAACTGCAATAACTACAAAGGTTTTGACCAGAAGGCAGGAAACACAGAGTACAAAGCTGACCCCAAAAGCTGCCTGCTGGAACCAACAAGACCAGGCTGATGGACGACCAATGAACACCAGGGAGCACAGGAAGCAGAGCTTCAGTGACAGAAGAAGCAGGAAGCTCAGTTCTGAATTGTTGGCTCGCACCTGAAATGAGAATTTGGACGGGTATTAAAAAGACAAGCATGTTAACAACCCAAAATGGATACATTCAGATTTTCATCAACAGGCAAACATGTGTCCATAAATAATACAATATCATTTAATAAACAAACAAAACAAAAGAAAGAAAGGTGAAAGATTTCAAATGCATATAACAGACTCCATTGAGTTACTCTGGGTTCTTACCATAGGTGTCTGACGGTAGTAAAGAAAAACTACAAACACAGCTGTTGTAACAGCGACACCAGACACAGCTACTGTAGTCAGGGTAATGCCCAAGGTTTCATTAAAGGAAAGGAAGTCCAGCTGGCGAGGGATGCAGGCAGTCCGTTTAGCATTGGACCAAAACTCAGTTGGACAACGCTCACAGTGAAGGGAACCTGGCAGAGGAAAAAAAGAGGAGAGAGCGAAGGGAAATGAACACACAGGGAAAAACGAAGGTTGTCTCATGGAATCATTTCCTCACCAGTTTGATTGCTTATCTCCCCTTCAGCACATGGGATACAGTCAAAGCAGCAGAGAGGTTCTCCCTTCCTGTTGGCCTTTCGAGTGCCCAGGGGGCAGCTCTTACTGCACACTGAAACAGGCACCTACACAAAAATCCAAATAATATTCTCAATCATAAAACCTTGTGAATCAACACAGGTGTTTTGTTCGTTAGTAGTTTTAAGACAACTTGTTGATGTGACTACCTGATTGGATCCTGTGCTCCACTGAACAGCTGACTCATTTAGATGGAGGTCTGACCCCTCCACACGACCAATCAAGACAAGTTTGAGTGACCCGTCAGGGGTGTTCTGCCAGTTGACAAGGTCGTACTTTGCTGGAATGTCAGCACCTTGGAAGTAAAACATTTCCCCTTGTGGTGTTGTAACGTTCACTTTGTTCAAGTGCTGCAAAAGCTGAAAGCATCAAATGTTGACATTTAAAACAAGTCTGTATACAAAAAATGATTTATAATACATTTTTTACAATACATTTTTTGTTTATCAACACTTTAAGGGCTAGGACTCCTGTGGATAAGATGGCACAGGCATATTTGTGTTTACCTCTATGGGTTTGATGTGTTTTGGCGAGGAGCAGGTGGAGCTGCTGTTTCCGAGTGAACTGTTTCCATTGGAGCAGGAGAGAAGGCTGTGAAGGGCGTGGGCTGCAGCATAAACAGCAAGGTAGACATTATATGCCACCCTTAACTGAGAGACGTCAGTGAAGTGGTTCTGCACTCCCTCCAGGGACTCCGTGCCGCTGCAAGGTGAAAGTGAAGCTTTCTGAATGGCCCCCGAAACAGAAGTTGAAACAGAAACATTTGACTGATGGTCAGATCTTGTTTTGAGTGGTGAAGGGAAACTTGAAAGGAGAGGTACTGGATGTGATTGTGTAGCTCTAAGACTGCATTCAAACTCCTTTTCCCAGAATTCTCGTAAGAATATGTCACCAGGACGACGAATTGGGTGCAAACTTTTGAGATAATTTTCAAATCCCGGTATTGTTGAACTTCTAATGGCCACACCAAGAACTCCACTTGCCACATTAGAGATGGCAAAATCTTGAAGAAGATCACCGTTGGTGCTCCAAGCCTCACTTGCCAGAAACTGTCTGTCAGTCACCTACAGTAAGAGGACACTGAAATAAATTACAACAAGAATAATAATTTATGACTTTTTTTTTTTTTTTTACAAACTATGTCTTTGTTTAATGATGAAAACCTTAGTTTTTTACACATTCCTATTCCACTTGCTCACATTTCTCTTGGCCAGTTCCAGAAATACTTTCTTTACTTCTGTATACCAGCAAAAGATCAGAATCACCCTTGCAGATGAAGCTTCAATTGTGAGTGCTACTCGTCTGGCATCTTTCATGATAGTTTCTTTGCGCAAAGTCTCTATGAAGTCCAAACACACCCCTTTCCCCTGAGTCTCTTCCTGAAATGCCTGGAAGTCGAAAGAACAAATATGTTAATACATACAGTATATTATCTGTGCTATATATGTTTTCAGGCAACTTTCAGTATAAAAACAAAGACATAGACCTGTATCGCCAAATGACCATAATCGTTGTTTGCTATCACAGCTCCCACCCAAGTCCAGTGGAAGCGTATGGCCAATTGAGCCATTGCCCGGGCTTGGTAAATATCACTGGGGATTGTTCTGAAGATGTTTGGAAACTTAAGCCTGTCACTAAGACAGGGGCAGCTTGCTAAGTAGCTGATCTGAGAGAAAAATGCAGAAATATTGTTTTTACAGCAAAAATACTATTTTTTTTTAATCACGTTTTCAAAATAGTATCAACCTCTTGATGTAGACTGTGTAAAAAAGGTTTATCAGATGCTTTTTTCTTAAGGTAATGAGACTTACAAGGGGCACAGAGAGAGGCCCCAGGATCCTGGATAGAATCATGGTTACTGTTGACGAGGCAGCACCAATAAGCAAAGGAACAGGTTGGCCACCAGCTAAAAGCATTACACATATAATGACACAAAGACAATATTTTTAGACTAAGACCATATCAGTTGTTAATATGAAATAAACTGCATACTAAATTATATTAAGTCATACCTGCTGTATCTCTAGGTTGTTCATACACTGAAGAACGAGACGTAGCAGCTGTGAAGTTGCAGCTGTGTGCATCTCCTCCAACCAGTGACAGTGCAGCTTGCAGAGCCCAGGGGCCTCGGGAACAGCTATCAAGTATACGGTAGCCAAGCTTCACTCCTGGTAGCAGGGTACTGTTACGATTGATTTCCTCCACCGCAAACACCATAGAATATATATTTTTTAACGAATGTAGATCTAAACTGAGATCAAAGGAGATGAAAAGTACATATATTTAAATCAGCTAAAGATAAAAAAAATAATAATAATAACTATGGACATGAATGTAAAAACAGCAAATGTCAAAATATATCTATACGAACATAAATGTATTACATCAAAATCTATTTAAATAATTCTACTATAATTAAAATATGCTTAGCTCAGATAAGTATAAAGACTACATTTGTGTAAATACATATCAAACATTGTGTATACTAAAGAATTGCATACGTTATTAGCTCAACTTTTAGTAAATTTATCTTTTATATTCATCTTATCATCTTAGAAACACGAGCATGACAAAAAGCACAAATATATATATATATATATATATATATATATATTTTGCTGAATAACATAATAACTACCAGATGTTCAACAACATCATATCAAGTATTACCCAGTGCAAGGTCCATAATACGGCAGCTTGGTGAAGTCCTGCTCTAGAGCTGAAGGTTTAAAATACAGATTAAAAAGTCCACCGATAATCACATCTCCATCCTGGGAGAGGGTCTTGTTGCTCGATGCACCCCACTGGGAGCACACTATCGCCTGAACTACCTCCAGCCCCATGTGTCTGCCCACTACTCTGAGAAGCAGCAGGGAGAGAGCTGAGGAAGGCCACCGAGTGAACCAAGACATGGACGCAGCTGTTCTGGACATTTAACAGATATTGTTAACAGTATGAATGTGAGACTACACATCAATAAATTCAGTCTGCCTAAAACACAGTCACATCTACAATGCTTCATCAAACCTGACAATAGAGTGAATGAAAAAACATACAGTACCTCATAGACAATGTTCAACAGTTCCTGATACCAAAGAAAAATCCCTTCCACATTATCAAATGTAACTTCAAAGCCATATGTTACCTGAACAAAGAGAAGACATTTTAAAAATAAACATGCCACACAGTTAAAAAGCTCCTATCACAATGTAGATAGTTAACTCTGTAAATGGTATCTTGTCTAAAACAGAACCACCCCCCACTCTGCACAAGTTAATTGTTGATGTGAGTATTTATAATAGGTGTAAAGCCTAACAGAACAAGTAACGCTGGTCACACAAACAGTACATAAGCCAGAATTATTCCTCTCTAGAGTGATGGTGGAAAAACAATCAATTGCACATGAATAGCAGTTATGAGGTGGTGGGGGGGGGGGGGGGTGCAAGTGTATAGTATGATGTCATGCAAATAACCTGACTAATACTGTAACTCAGGAGAAGGAAGTTAAAAAGTTTTGGGAGGCTGCTTAGCTGTTATATTAAACTGCAGAGTGGACATCAAACATGAACAAAATGATCCAATGTCATGTTGGATGTTAGATGTTAGATTTCTAAAGAATATTGTACTGTGATTGATCCATATAACTAAACAAAGTGTGGCAATCTGTTGAAACCAGTATGGGGAATTGTATGCCCAGAGCAACAGGTGTGCTGTTTGTCAGCTCTATTATACAGTAATTTTATGAACAATTACATCCCATTATTTTAAAGATGGCATATGGGAAAAGATGAAGTTGTTTGTGACTTACAATAATTGATGCTGAGCTTGAGCTTCACTCTTGATAAATTATCTGTTGTAAGTTCTGTGTAGCATTTTAAGTAAAATAGGAAATAAACATGGAATTTCTTGAAATCAAATATTTCTATTTTTTATTGCATTGATAGGAAAATTCCCACAGTCCTCTGATGAGCAAAAATACAAAGAAAAAAGTATGCGTAACACTGAAACAAAACAAAAAAAAAATTGCTTTGCCACCCTCCCCTCCTTACCCTGGCCCTGTGCTGTTATCACTTTATGTTTTTCATTCCATTAAGTTATATAAAATAAAACAACCATAACCAAGAAGAGATAATTTTTGCAGTGTATCAAAGTAATTATAAAAATAAAAACCTTTAAACTCCAGATATTTTAAATTTGCAATCATGTTTTCAAATTATTCCCATCAGAGAGCAAGTTCAACCATGGAAGTATTTGTTCTTCACTACACCTAATACAAACAAGCCCATGTCTCTCTGTTGTAACCAACCAATGCATCTATTTCTTCTGTGCAAATATTGTTTGCCAATGCAACATATATTGTATAAATTGGTGCATAGTCATGCTTGACATGTTCACAGGTAACATGCACAAACATAAATGTACAGTTAGAATTGGTTCTCGACTAAAACCCATCTCAGATTAAAAACAATGACAGGAATATATACACACAACACAAATAAAGAAAAACCACTGAAAAGAGAAGGAAGACTTACATTTGATCTTTGCAAAGATGAACCCCATCTAATAAAAGTATAGCTGTTGGATTATACTACACATTCAAATACTACAAAAAAAAGACATTCCCTCTCTGCCTAAAACCCAATTCTTTTTTTGTTTTTCTTTTTTTTTTGCTTCAAAGTCAATGTACGCAGTGTGGACAGTACATCACAGGGACAAGGATAACAAGTATCTGTACAATCAGTCTAGGAAGCCATTTGGAGGAAATCAAAGTCCCCAAGTACATTAACACATCAAGCAGAATATAGACAATGCAATGTCAGACAAGAGAAACCATTCACTACTGACTAGTGGACATGTCATAAAGGAAATTCATGCCGTCAGGTCCAACCATGGATTACATGTGATGTTTCACTTACATTGTAGAGAACAGCTTGCGTTATAATTAAAACCTATTCATCTGTGAACATTGGAACAGACAATGGCAAGTACTTATTACCATGGATCTTCTGGCTTTGGGTGCAGCTAAACATCTGCAAGAATCACTGTAACTGTTAATTTAATTTGAAACTATGATCAGAGCTACAGTCTGAGCAGAAAGTACACCTCAGGCTCTGACACAGAGTGGTTGGAGTCAGTGGGTGGAAGAGAGTCATCTGTATAGTACCGATCTCCGTAATGATCTCCATTTCCATAACGTAATGTACAAGCTCCTTCAGGAAGTCCCCTGTCCTCCAGCTGACCAAGGTAGCCTGCTATGTAAGAACCAGTAGAGTGTCTGTTAGCTGGTGGATTCTGTGAGGCTGGTTTATTTCTCAATATCACCCCACCGATGCTGGCAGTACTATTGATCACCACACCTGCCCGAGGCTTTAGAGCCTCTTGCTGTCTTTCGCGGGCACGGTTGTTGATGTGGCGCACTCGGCTTTGGCTCCGAGAAGATAGGCGCCGGGTAAGGAGTGGAGGGGAATCATCTACATTCCTTGGAACAACAGGAGCTACATTTGGTGCAGGTGGCTGTGTCAGTGCAGATGTTGCTCCCTGACACAACTGAGGAGGCTGGGGTCCATCTCTGTCATTGTCATCCCCCTCCAGACTGACCAGCTTACGAAGCTGTTCTGTAAGTGGATCACACGACTGTGATTGGAAAGTTACTTCCCCCATGGTGCACATCCTCTTTTGCTTCCTCATATGGGGAGTAATAAAACTGCGACTTATAATGTGGTATTTGCTCTGGAAGTTGCATGATATGTCTTCAGAGGTCAGGTCTCCCAGGGACTTGGACTTACATGGGCCGGGGGCTGTTGGGTCTATGGTAGCAGACTGGGGACCAGTTAATAAAGGACCTAAATTTGAGTGCAGAGAATCCCAGGATTCAGGCTGGGACTGGTGCCTTGTAGCGACAAGGGAAACCTTTTGGTTCCATGAATGATTTGGGGTGTATGATTGTGTGTCACTTTGACAGTGTGGCTGGGGTTTTTGAGGAGCTAAAGACCTGGATGAGGGCTTAATGCTGTCATAGTCTAAGTGACTGTACAGTGCTTCGCAGTGTGAAGAAGGGCAATATAGACCTCTGTCTCTACTGATGTTTGTAGATACAGCAGAATGGCCAGGGAGGCTTTCAGAAGAGGAGAGACCATTGTGGAAACACCTTACTTGCTCCCTCTCAATCTGTTTATACCCTAGCTTATCTTGATGAGACCTGTTTAGGATCTGGTCGCCACTATAGCTCCTCTGTTGAATGTAGGGCCTGCTGAAGTCTCTGCTGTTGTTAAAGGCATCAGAATTGCTCTGAGGAGCGGGGTAGCTGTTCTGACGCAGTGGACTAGGGTTGGAGGGTCTAGAGTTGACAGATCTGTGGAAGGGTGAAGGCTGGGAGTTATTCTCTTGGTGGTGATTTGGCAGCTGATGGGAAGGTTTATTCATTGGGGAGGGACACTGTGAAAAAGCATGTGACAGATATTGCTGATGAGGATCACGGTATGATGAAGGCTGTTTTTGTTTGAAGTAGTTAGGAGCGGACTCATGGTTTTGGTAAATAACATGCCGTTTTGGTTGGAGATCCTCCCATTGACTGCTATGTCTCTGTGTGGTCATCATCATTTCCAGTGGATCCTCATCGACATTTATCTCCACTTCTGCAAAAGCATTTCCAGCTGAGTCATGGAGAAACTTGAAACAGCCGTTGTTTACAGAGGAGCCTGTGTACCTTTTAGAAGTACCTTGTTCTATCCCTGGTACTAGTGCTTGTGCTGGGGGATCATACACTTCTTCATATTCACTCTCCTCTGCCTCCTCAATTTCTTCACTCCCACTCCTCTTTCTGTTCACATCATCCAAGCTCACATTGTGCCCTTTCCCTAAACCCTGGACAGCCTTTGTTGGAGAAGACCCCAAGCTGTTTGAGGGTGTGCTCTCCCTAGTGTTTGCCTGAACATGAACTGCCTGTTTCCTCAGGTTGTACACAGATACAGAAGACAGCTCCTCCTCATCCAAAATGGTGTAGACCTCCTCAAGCTCAGCGGTTTCTGGGCTGGAGAGGAGCGCCTGAGCATGTGCATTTGCCTTCGAAATCTTGTGCTGTGAATGGAATTCATGATTTGTTTTTTCAGCTAATTTTTGGGAACGTATTAGGTGTATTTTGTTGGAAGATGCAGTGTTGGTTTCTGAAGAAGACCTTAAGTTTTGCAGCCCTTTAGGGGTGGTAGACCGGAAGTTTGAGTGACGCAAAGGGGTACGATCATGAGATAATGTGTGTGAATCGTTTTTTTCAACAGTGCTTTCAAACTGACCAATCAGAGCCGAAATAGAGCCACATGTGTCTTGGTCGTTTCCTAAGGACACAGCATCAATGAGTCTGGAAATTGTGCTGTCATGCAAAGAGCTCGGACTCTTCAGATCACAGTCCATAGTGACAGGGGAAAGGGGAGGCAAAGAGGAAAGGGCAGAGGAGGAGGAGGAGGAGATTGAAGGTGCAACTGTGAATGTTGTGCTGTTTGACAATGTTTCCGGTTTATCTGATCTCATCTGGCTGTTCCTGGAAGGGGAGAAAAAATACTTTTTCTCTGCTCCTGTGGAGATGATCTTGGATTTGTTGACTCCATTTTCTTCGGACTGATAATTGGCATAGTCCTCTTCCTTTCTTACTTCTCCTCCACCAATAACCAGGTAAGAAACCTCATCTGACTGGTCAAGTTCTTTATTTCTATTGTTGTATGTCTTAGAAGAGGACGAGATGTTTGGTTCAATAGAGAATGAAGATTCGATGAAAGGGTCCAAAGAGGAAGACCTGGGTCTGTTGAAGGTGCAAGCTCCTGTGGACACAGATAATTGAACAAACATTAATAAAGTTAGATTTATATATATATATATATATATATATATATACCATTTGATGTAGAACACAGAGCCAACCAACAATTAAATGACAACGATTAACAGTCCAGCCAATACAAGGCAATAACAATACACAGACAAATGGATCACCAAGTACAACTGTGAAGGGAAAGCTGGAAAATGAGACTTAAAAAAAGGACGTTTAAAAAAGGAAGAATCCATGTTTGTGGACATCAGATTAGGAGATGGATGGTCAAATGGGATTGGTTTGGTCAAATGGGATCAAATGACACAGCAAAATATTTCTCAGACCACTTTCGGACAAAATACACTGGGTGGACGACGCAATACTGGTATGTTTTTGGAAGATGCAACCTTCAGACAATAGGTATTTTAGATTACCTGCAGGAATATCCTAGTCAGTTCTCTACTATAAAGCAGCACAACAAATGAAGATGGGACAGAAAAGGCATGTTAAGGTATCATGAAGAGTAGGCTGTAGTGTTTCACTTCACATGGCTACTGTACATGAGTTTTTAGATTTAGCAGGATAAGTAAAGGAAAGAAGAGAAATTAGAAAAAAAACTAACATCTCACATTAATCGATGTGCAAAACAAATCAATTGAAAGCCTGCTTTAAGACATCAAAACATTTTATCAAAAAGAAAGTAGCACTTTTGTCATACAGTTTAAACAAATTATTGAATAACACAGCATACTTGTTCCCAAAGCCAATAGTGACTCTGTTAATAATACTCAGATTGATGGGGCTTGGATTGTGTTAGTATTCTTAAATAGTCTGGAATCTTTCAAATTCCTTATGTTAATTAAACTAGAGTGGATGCAATTTGGGTGTACTGTAATATGCAAATTATTTGTCTAGGATGATGAAAGGAAAATACCCACCAATGACAGTGTCTGAGCCCATAGCATGCTGTTCCTTGTCAGGGGAGCAAAGAGATAGCTGCCCTTGCAGAAGCCTGTCTAGGGGCATGGAGATAGGTCTGTGTGTTAGGGGGCCTCGTGGCTGGTAACGCTTCCCTACACATGCTTCATTCCCTGACATGCCCTCTCCTCTTGCTTCTGCACTAGCGCCATTTTTTTGGTCTGATATCGAAGCCACTGATTCTGATAGCGCCATCTTGGTCTTCTTCCGTCCCTTTGCTGGGGCACTGGCTGTGCGCCGCAGGAGGTGATCACTGATGGAGCGTTTCCGAAGGCCACCGGAGTTTGTATCCACAGAGGACTTGGAAGAGCGATTAAAGAAACCCCTGATACCTCGCAGCTGATGACCCTGAGGTTAGGATGAACAGAACAGGAAAAAATTAAAGTAGAGAAAAAAGATATCAAGAAAGAAGAGAGGAAATGTGCTTCTCAGAAACCCATTACCAACCAAGGTGCATTTCGGACATAGACTAAAGACAACTTTTTCACAGATAAAAGACAAGATATGCCACATACCAAACTTAAGTCACAGCAAATTTTAACAATTGCATGCTTTCAAATGCATTGCCTATAGATGGCACCCTTACTCCTCAAGCAATATGCAAGAAGCTGTTGAGGATTATGCGTGCATGCTTACATGGCAAATAATTACATTATTTATTGAAAATGCAATGACCACAGTCATTTTTCTCTTCCTTTTTTTTTAATAAAAATGACATTGTTAGCAAACTGTATGGTTGAATGGTTTAATATCACATACAAACAAGTCATTGGAGATGCAGCTTAACACAAACTGCACTTTTGCATCATGCATTGTTGTTTCATGCAACACACAACCTCATAGTATCAGGTCACCTTGTTAGATCCTAGAAAGTGCATTATGGTAAAGCTGGGGTTCAGGACTAGAGGGCTCCACTAGAAAGACAAAGGGTTTAGCTTAAATGTCTTGATGTGTCGAGAGAAACACGCTATTTTCTATTCAACTCAGTTGACAAAAGAGGATCCCAGGGGAAATGCTACAATAAATATTTATACACTATACAGCACTTACCTTTCCATAGACATCATGCACTGACACATGCACAAAGATGGAAGCCTCAGTCAGTCCCTCCAAGTACACATGTCTGTAACCTGTTGTTAGAGATAAAGGGACAAAGCAAGTGAGTGAGAGAAGAGTGAGTCAAAGCATGTTGGCAGTCATTAGACTGGTGATCGCGTTGTAGTTGCCTGAGGAGAGGACAGGAGTTCAGGGACAACTCTGATAGATGTTAACAACAAAAATAACCTGTCATGCCACAGGTCTTTTAATATACAAATCAAACAAATCACGGTCCACTAGATACAAGATAATACACCCCATAACCAAAGCCAACAGGGAAATTATGTGTTTAAATGTCTGTGAGTAAGTCTGTCTGTCTATTTGTGTTTAACAGCAGAACTATAATAATTGTAACTGGCAATGACAAACAGTCGCCCCTGTCAAGTTCATGTAATTCATGTTGTGTCTGTTTTCTCGAATAAATCTGAAAACACTGAGGGATTATGCACAGACCAGGCATCAGGCTGCTGAAGGCAACAGTCCGTTGACCGATGAAGTCCCGTCCAATGGGGTCATGGTCCCAGACAAGGAAACGCACCAAAACCACCTCAGCCATGTGAAGTGTAAAGGACAGAGTCTCCTCCCATACTGGGTTAAAACCTGAGAACAACACACACATAGCATATGTTCATTATAATTAGGATGTGTTTCTTCAGTATTTCATTAAAGCATACACAATACATTGGAAAAGATGGAGTTGGTGGTAGTGATCTGTCAAATTATGTATTTTGTGGATCAATGCCCTGCACACTATTCTTGTAATACTCCCCTCTCCTGTCAGGTTCCCTCATCTGTGGGGACAAGTTAGGGGTGACACCAGCAGAGCCTGCATTCTGCTTCCGTTATGCCTCTAATTGTTTTTGACTTTTGAGCATTGCTCCACAACCCAAATTCCAATGCAGCATCTGTGGCTGTGGTATCTTTTCATCGCTGCTCTTTTTTCATTTCTTTAGGAATGATAGTGGTTATTATTAGAGGTTTGGAGAGGTGAGATGACATCAGATATTTTGTTTGTGTGCCATAAATACAGCATTTCTATAGTAAGTAGAGTGTAACATAGTATGTGGCACTTGTCAGAGGTAAAATGGGTGGCTGACCGATTTATCCATTCCTTAGTTAATATCACTCCAAATTAGCAGAGGCCTAGGAGCTGGATTAGATTGGATCATTTTTATCTATATTGAAAAACTGCTAATAGAGAGCTGTATCAAGACCTCAGGTTATGAAACAGTTGCTTCTTTACACATCCAGTGGTTACACATAAGCATTCATCTGGAGTCGTGTTTCTGGCCACATGACAAATGTAATTCTGTATTCCCTCTCTTTTGGCTCCATTTTTGGTCTCAAACTCCTGAGGAACTATTTGTCACTTTAGCTGCTAAATGCTCTGCCATGCTCACCGGCTAGTGAATAACTGTGTCTGTCTGCTGTTTGGTGCTTATCAGGTAGTGTTCAGAGGCCCTGTAAAGCTTTTGCGTTCAGAACAGCCACCTGCTGCAGCCAAAAACGGTGCTATGCTGAAGCTACAGCTAAACATAACCTGAAACTTGAACATTCTCTGTAGATTTGTAACTACAAGCAATCCCTTTCACATTGTCTCCACATTGTCATTTGATCCATTGTTTTTTTAATATATCTTTAGCCATTTTAAGCAATTTTCTGTTGTGCCCGGTGACATGTTAAAATATTCTTGGTGTAGTGAGTGTACAGTTGTCTAATGTTGTTCACGTTGATATGTGTGTGTCTAACCGTTGTCATCAACAACCCGTGTCTGTTCCTTGCAGCAATCAACCGGCAGGCCGATGATCTCCACTTCGACAAATGGATCAATGATCTGTTAGCGATTACAAAATATATATATTACGTGACGCTGAATGCATTTCTGCTGAGAGCAGAGAGTTAAACATTTCTGAGTAGTCGAGCATGATGGAGAAAGGAGAATGTGAGCACAGTGTGTGAGTTTTAGTGTGTTTATACCTCTCCACGGTCCCCCAGCATGGAGTCTGGTGGTTTGGGCAACTGCTGTCCACTAATGATCTTGAGAATGAGTTGCTTCTTGGGGTAAGCTGGAAGCGGGTCATCACTGAATGGGTTGAAGGAGCCTAGAGGGAATGAAAGACAGCAAAGCAAGAACTTTGATTTATGTCATCACTCAGTCCTGAAATCCGGTCCTCTCATTCTTCAGTTTGTTCCACTTTTATGCAATATTTACATGCAAAATAAATAACAGTTATACACACATTTCTGTAACTGATTATATCAAGTTGACGAGTGTGACTACAGTTACATTTGGATCTACTAGAGAGCACACCTTTTGCAGTCTCTGAATTAGCATTGCATCAAAAAGATAAGCATCGTAAAACCATCTATATACAAATTCTTATACATTTACAGTTCGCATACCTCATGCATGTTTTTCTAATTGATACCTGTGCTGTCCCTAAGCCTCTAACTTATTATTATTATTCCATACGTCCAATCACACCAAATAAATACTGATTTTCATTTATTGAATAAAACAATTATTTGCGTGCATGTATTGGTGCTTGAACGTGTGCACGTGGTATGTTTGTTGCAGTACCTTTACACATGGGAGGGGGCTTGAGGACGTAGCCAATACCTCCATTCACCATGAACTTGGCTCTGTTGAGCTGCATCATCCTGCCCTCTGTCTGGTAGTTCAGAGCGACTTAAAGACAAAGAAAGAACATTTATGCAGATTTAGATATCAAATATCATTAAGCATCTGCCTGCATATGGAATTCATTTTTTTTCATGTATTACCCAGATATTGGTGCAGTATACATAAACTGTAACAATCACCAAGTTGCTTTGTAACTGTTTCTATTTTTGTACACTTGATTTCTTAGAAAGCAAGGGATGAATATTGCTCTCTGAATTTAACAGAAAAAAAAATTGTCTCGGACAGGTAGGGAATTCTTGGATCTTGATTTCCTGCCGCTGCTCAATTCTGCACAGATAAAAATATTCTCTTCTGACTCATCCAGCATAGCTTATGTTATTTTTTTTTTTTTATTTATGTATTTATGTGTGTGTGTGTGTGTGTGTGTGTGTGTGTGTGTGTGTGTGCTTGTATTGCTATCATTATGGGGACATCAATCTGTTTACACAGTCACGTCATGGGGACCTCTGACACCATGGGGACAAAAATTGAGGTCCCCACAAGGATAAGCCTTTAAATGAATGCAAAAGCCATTCTGAAGGTGCCTGTGAAGTTTTTAGCTTTGGCCCATATATTATGTTTTTCCATCGGGACACACACACACACCTGCCCACTATCCCCCTCTAAAGGTCACCCTCCAGTACTGCACCCAGTTGTCCTCACACACACATCTTCCAAATATGGTAAGTACCGCCCCTTCCGTGTCCCCATTAAGAATGTTTGGAACATTCATAGTGTTAAGGCAACATTTGATGAGATAGATAGATAGATAGATAGATAGATAGATAGATAGATAGATAGATAGATAGATAGATAGATAGATAGATAGATAGATAGATAGATAGATAGATAGATAGATAGGGCAGAACCATTTCATAGAAAGGCTGCACACCAGAAAAACTACAGTACTTTCTCTTGTTACTGATGTGTTTGTCACACATCCATGCATTGTAGCAAATAATCACACAAGCCTAAATGAAGAATGTAATATTCCACATCATAAACTGACTCAGAGCAAATGAAAGAACGAGGAAGGAACAGCAAAAAGCTCAATACTGAAGGCCAGAATGGAGCACATGGGTGACTGGATCCAGATCCATTCTATAACCCTATGACAACAACTCTATAGAGATCCAGCACAGCAATACTGGATTGCTATTATAATTAATTACAAACATGAATTATCCTGCTGTTTTAAATCTATAACAATATATTGTTCCATTTGAATAAAAATAATAAACATAGTGAATGCACAGACCAGCACAACAAAGGCAGCATAATTATGAATATGCTGTCACTCACCAATACTGGACTGCTGGATCTGTCGAACCAGACCAACACTGCACGCTGGCGCAATTCACTCCTATTCAAGGCATTCAGAACATGTCCTTGGTGCACACCGCAGTCTCGCGTCCGGTAGACTGGCAAACGTGGAATGTGGAGGCTATGACAGCAGGTTTGCTATCCCCATTGTAGACTATTTCAGTAAATGGCCTTGACTCCTACTGCTACAATGCCTACTGCCATGGCATTCCTAATGTATAATAATATAATAATAAACTTTATTTATATAGCGCTTTTTAAAAACAGAGTTTTACAAAGTGCTTTGACAAGACAATGCAAATTTTTTGGAAACAACAGATGTGAGGGAAGTAATGGAATAACATCATTAAAAACAGGAAAAAGAAAAAGAAATGGGTTACATAAAAAAAAACAGGAACAACAATGTTGTCAACTCAGACGGTAAGAGCGAAGTAAAAGGAAGACGTCACATAAAAGCAAGCCTATAAAAATGTGTTTTAAGAAGAGATTTAAAAGAGGTTACTGATCCTGCAAGCCTTATCTCCCCAGGCAGGGCGTTCCAAAGCCGAGGGGCCCTGATGGCAAAGGCACGATCACCTTTGGTTTTTAACCCCGACTTTGGAACGGTTAGAAGGGCCCTGCCTGAGGATCTAAGGCTGCGCGCTGTCTCATAAGGAGTTAAAATGTCTGTAATGTAACTCGGGGCCAGCTCGACAAGTGCTTTAAAAGTGATCAGTAAAATCTTAAATTCAATTCTAAAACGGACGGGGAGCCAATTAAGGGAGGCTAGAATAGGGGTAATGTGGTGTCGTCTGTTAAAACCGGTTAGAAGCCTAGCTGCAGAGTTTTGTATTTATTGGAGGCGAGAGAGTGATTTGTGGTTGATACCGGAGAGAAGGGAGTTACAGTAATCAGTAAATTTAAAGATGGCGCCGTGCTAGTGGCAGCCTATCGTAGCAGCTCCCGGTACTTTGTACTTTTTACTAGGTTTTTGTCGTGTTTTTAGTGTGGGTTTTTTTTTATTATCTGTACCTTGCACTGTGGATACACACTGTCCACACATCAAGATGTCTATCATACGGTTTGGATATCTCTTAGTTAGCTTTTTCGTGCTTTGGTCTCTCCTGGTGACTGAAAGCCGTGCCTGCCCTACAGCCGGCATTGTTTACAGTCGCGACCAGCTGATCGCCCTGGGGCCCCAAAACCCCTTTGTCGGGGAGAGACCCACAGTACCGAAGGAGCTAAGGAGGAGACGGCGAGGCTGCAGAGCAGGAGCTAAACGGAGGAGGAAGTTTAAACCCTGCATCCCTGCAGTTATTACTGGAAACGTAAGGTCCCTGGTAAATAAGATGGACGAACTGGAAGCGCTCGTCAGGACGCAGCGGGAATACAGAGAGTCCAGTATCATGTGTTTCACGGAAACGTGGCTACACGACCAGATACCGGACTCAAACGCCACCATCCCCGGCTTCCATACGGTCAGAGCCGACAGAGACACCACCGCGAGCGGCAAGAAGAAAGGAGGAGGACTCGCCGTGCTCGTTAACAACAGGTGGTGTCATCCCGGGCACATCTCCGTGAAAGACCGGTTTTGCAGCCCGGACATCGAGCTCATTGCCATCGGACTGCGTCCTTATTATCTGCCACGGGAGTTTACCAGCCTCATCGCCATTACTGTTTACATTCCGCCGTCTGGAAATGCCGACGCAGCGTGTGACGTAATCAGCGCTGCGACCGCTGCATTACAGACAAAACACCCCGGAGCATTCGTCATCATCACAGGTGACTTCAACCACGGCTCTCTCTCTCATCCACTCTCCCAACGTTTCACCAGTTTGTTAAATGCACAACAAGGGACAATAAAACAATAGATCTGCTGTATGCAAACGTTAAAGAGGCATACAGCTCCACTGCCCTCCCTCCCCTGGGAAGGTCAGACCACAACCTCGTCCTGCTTTCCCCATCATACATGCCTGTGGTTCAGCAGCAACCAGTGACACTAAGAACTGTGAGGAAATGGTCTCCTGAGGCCATAGAGTCACTGCAGGGTGCTCTAGAAGCCACTGACTGGTACGCACTGTACAAACCACACGGTGAGGACATTGATGGCATTACTGATTGTGTCTGTGATTACATTGGGTTCTGCATTGACAACACCATCTCCAGTAAAGAGGTCCGCTGTTACCCAAACAACAAACCATGGGTTACCAGCGACCTGAAGGCCCTACTCAATGAGAAAAAGAGGGCCTTCAGGTCAGGGGACCGTGCAGAGCTCAAGCGTGTACAGAGAGAACTCAAACACAGCATCAAGGAGAGTAAGGAAAACTACAGGAGGAAACTGGAATCCAAACTGGAGAACAATAACACCAGGGACGTATGGAGGGGGATGAGTGAGATCACCGGCTTCCGGAGGAGAGGAGGAGGAACAGCAGAGGGAAATGAACAACGTGCGAACGAGTTTAACCTGTTTTTCAACAGGTTTGACCCCAGCTCCCCCAATAGCCCCCCTGCTGCTCCTCCGAGCAACTACCTCTTCTCACAACCCCCCCACAGCTTTACACCAGCCCCACAACCCCACCCCAACCCCCGCAGCAGACACCAGGTTCCACCACCCCCAGCCTCCCTTACCCCACCCCCCACCTCCCTTCTGGCCCCCACCACAGTCCGTCTCACACACCCCTCCCCCATGACCCTCGCACATCCCCCACTGCTACCATCCACCCCGCAGTCTGGTCTCAACATCACAGCCAGCCAGGTGAGGAGAGAACTGGAGAAGCTCAGCCAGAGAAAAGCCGCCGGTCCGGACCGCATCAGCCCTCGCGTGCTGAAGGCCTGTGCCAGCCAGCTCTGCGGAGTTCTCCAGCACCTCTTCAACCTGAGCCTCCACCTTCAGAGAGTGCCAGTGCTGTGGAAAACATCCTGCCTTGTTCCAGTGCCCAAAAAAGGACATCCTGTGGCACTGGATGACTACAGGCCGATTGCACTGGCCTCTCACATTATGAAGGTCATGGAGAGGCTGGTTCTTGCACACCTCAGACCCCTAGTGTGCCCATCACAGGACCCCCTACAATTTGCATATCAGCCCCATGTTGGGGTTGATGATGCTCTCATCTACCTGCTGCAGGAAGCCTACTCCTCCCTGGATAGACCCAACACTGCTGTCCGCGTCATGTTCTTTGACTTCTCCAGCGCCTCTAACACAATCCAGCGCAAGCTGTTGAAGGCCAAACTGGAGAACATGCGGGTGGATTCTCCTCTCGTCACATGGGTAAAGGACTATCTGACGGGCAGGCCGCAGTATGTGAGATTACGGAACTGTGTGTCTGTCCGCCTGATCAGTAACATTGGTGCCCCCCAGGGAACCGTGCTGTCGCCCTTCCTCTTCACCACCTACACTGCAGATTTTAAGTACTGCACTGAGTCGTGTCATCTGCAGAAATTCTCTGATGACACGGCCATTGTGGGGCGTGTAGAGGGTGGAAGGGAGGACGAGTACAGGGACCTGGTCGGCAATTTTGTCAAGTGGTGTGAGGAGAACCACCTGCAGCTGAACGTGGCAAAGACAAAAGACATGGTGGTGGACTTTAGGAGGAACAAGCCCCCGCCCTCTCCAGTCTGCATTGGTGGGACGGACATCAACATTGTGGACTCCTACAAGTACCTGGGTGTGGTGCTGGATAATAAACTGGAGTTGACCACAAACACACAGGCAGTCTACAAGAAGGGCCTGAGCCGGCTTTACTTCCTGAGGAGGCTCAGGTCCTTTAATATCTGCAACCGGATGCTTCAGATGTTTTATCAGTCTGTTGTCGAGAGCACCATTTTCTTCGCTGTGGTGTCACACTTGGTTGGACACCAAGATTTCGTGCAGTCGGTTTTATGTTTGCGGACAGTGGACCAAGGGCTTGGTGAAGAAGGCTGGTATGGTTTGGGGGGCCGAACAGTATTATTTCAGTTTTTGAGCTATTAAGCTGTAAGAAATTTAGAGCCATCCAATGTTTGATGTCTGTGAGACAGTCTAAAACAGCAGCTAGGCTTCCAGGGTCACCGGGCCTCAGCGGGAAGTATATTTGTGTGTCGTCAGCATAACAGTAGAATGAAACATTGTGGTTTTGTATGGTCTGGCAGAGTGGGAGCATATAAATACCGCAAGGTGATCCGCCCCGAGCGTGGGAGATGGAGGAAAGGAGAGGGCGGATGGACAGGTGTGAGTAATGGCAAATAGTCAATCGTGTGCATAACGCACCGCATGCTGGAGTTTGGCAGCAAGCATGTTGCATCCCAACATGCTCAGGTGAAGTCCAACTTCTGTCTTTGCCCGTGAAGGGAACCCCTGTACTGTCACAACTGATAATCGGCCCCAGTTTGGATCCTCTGCCTTTGATGATTTACTGAGTGAACGTGGCATTAAGCACATTAAAACAAGCGTACAGTACAGACCAAAAGTTTGGACACACCTTCTAATTCAATGAATTTCCTTTCTTTTCATGACTATTGACATTGTAGATTCACACTGAAGGCATCAAAACTATGAATTAACACATGTGGAAATATGTACTTAACAAAAAAGTGTAAAACAACTGAAAATACGCCTTATATTCTAGTTTCTTCAAAGTAGCCACCTTTTGCTCTGATTACTGCTTTGCACACACATTGCATTCTCTTGATGAGCTTCAAGAGGTAATCACCTGAAATGGTTTTTACTTCACAGGTGTGCCCTGTCAGGTTTAATAAGTTGAATTTCTTGCCTTATAAATGGGGTTCGGACCATCAGTTGTGTTGTGCAGAAGTCAGGTGTATACACAGCTGATAGTCCTACTGATTAGACTGTTAGAAGTTGTATTATGGCAAGAAAAAAGCAGCTAAGTAAAGAAAAACGAGTGGCCATCATTATTTTAAGAAATGAAGGTCAGTCAGTCCGAAAAATTGGGAAAACTTTGAAAGTCACAAAAACCATCAAGCGCTACAAAAGAAACTGGCTCACATAAGGACCGCCCCAGGAAAGGAAGACCAAGAGTCACCTCTGCTGCGGAGGATGAGTTAATCCGAGTCACCAGCCTCAGAAATCGCAGGTTAACAGCAGCTCAGATTAGAGACCAGGTCAATGCCACACAGAGTTCTAGCAGCAGACATATCTCTAAAACAACTGTTAAGAGGAGACTGTGTGAATCAGGCCTTCATGGTAGAATAGCTGCTAGGAAACCACTCCTAAGGACAGGCAACAAGCAGAAGAGACTTGTTTGGGCTAAAGAACACAGGGAATGGACATTAGACCAGTGGAAATCTGTGCTTTGGTCTGATGAGTCCAAATTTGATATCTTTGGTACCAAACACCGTGTCTTTGTGCGAAGCAGAAAAGGTGAACGGATGGACTCTACATGCCTGGTTCCCACCGTGAAGCATGGAGGAGGAGGTGTGATGGTGTGGGGGTGCTTTGCTGATGACACTGTTGGGGATTTATTCAAAATTGAAGGCAAACTGAACCAGCATGGCTACCACAGCATCTTGCAGTGGAATGCTACTCCATCCGGTTTGCGTTTAGTTGGACCATCATTTATTTTTTAACAGGACAATGACCCCAAACACACCTCCAGGCTGTGTAAGGGCTATTTGACCAAGAAGGAGAGTGATGGGGTGCTGCGCCAGATGACCTGGCCTCCTAAGTTACCGGACCTGAACCCAATCGAGATGGTTTGAGGTGAGCTGGACCACAGAGTGAAGGCAAAAGGGCCAACAAGTGCTAAGCATCTCTGGGAACTCCTTCAAGACTGTTGGAAGACCATTTCAGGTGACTACCTCTTGAAGCTCATCAAGAGAATGCCAAGAGTGTGCGAAGCAGTGATCAAAGCAAAAAGGGGCTACTTGGTTCGTCTGCTTCTTGTTCCTGTACCTGCCTGCCTCTGTGTGTGTCTTGCATTTTGTGAAACAGCATCTGAAACGGCAAGCGTGTTGCGTCATTGCGTCACTTCCTGTTGTTGTGTTACTGACTGATAGCGTAACTTTACTGCTCCGTCTCGTCCGAGCAGATTATTGTTGTATTCCTTTCTGCAGCAACTGAGATCCCGCTTGTGTGATCGGGCACATGCTGGTCCACTAAGGCTTTCAACAATACTCTGTGTTTATAGCTTGGTCGCCGAGCTCGCTGCTGTTTGTCGCTCTCCTAGCTCTGCTGGCTAATCTAGCGTGTCCTAGCTTAGCCACTATCAGCTAGCGATGGCTACTCTCTTTCCCTCTCTTCCCCACTCAGCGACACACCCGCTGAGAAACCAACTCTGGTCATTGGCAGCTCCATATTACGAAACGTGAAGTTAGAGGCACCAGCAGCCAAAGTGAAATGCATCCCAGGGGCCAGAGCGTTCGACATTGAATCAAATTTAAAACTGCTGGCTTAAGCTAAACGTAAATACAGTAAAATCGTACTACATGTCGACGGTAATGACTCCCAGCTACGCCAGTCAGAAGTCACTAAGATTAATGTTGAGTCGGTGTGTAACTATGCCAAAACAATGTCGGACTCCGTAGTTTTCTCTGGGCCCCTGCCAAACCTAACCAGTGATGACATGTTCAGCCGCATGTCATCATTCAACCGCTGGCTGTCAAGGTGGTGTCCAGCAAACGATGTGGGCTTTGTTGATAATTGGCGGACTTTCTGGGGAAAACCTGGTCTCATGAGGAGAGACGGCATCCATCCATGACCTGTAATTTTCTGCTGTTAAATTCAGATAAAAGGCCCATCCTGTCTCAAAAAGATGCAGAAAAGCTAGTCCATGCATTTGTTACTTCCAGACTAGACTATTGTAACTCTCTATTATCAGGCTGCCCTAACAAGTCTCTAAAGGGTCTCCAGCTGGTCCAGAATGCTGCAGCACGTGTACTGACAGGAACTAAGAAAAGAGATCATATGACTCCTGTATTGGCCTCTCTGCACTGGCTCCCTGTAAAATCTAGAATAGAGTTTAAAAACCTTCTCCTCACTTACAAAGTTGTTAATGATCAGGCACCATCATATCTCCAGGAGCTCATACTATAACCCAACTAGAGCACTACGCTCCCAGAATGCAGGATTACTTGTAGTTCCTTAAGTCTCCAAAAGCAGAATGGGAGCCAGAGCCTTCAGTTATTAAGCCCCTCTTCTGTGGAACCACTTTCCTGTTTTGTTCCGGGAGGCGGACACTCTCTCTACCTTTAAGAGTAGACTTAGAGCGCGCTCACACTATCCTCCCGGACCGAGACCCGGACTTTAGGGTACTTGTCCCCCCTGCCTCTCCCCCCCGCGCCCCAGCCCCGTTTGTACTCACACTGCCAGGGCCTCGGCCAATGCTTCTTGCTGTCCATACGCCTTCAAGCCGTAACACGTCACACGCATTGATCGCGTGTGTGTGGCTTTGTTTACAAATCTTTCCATAGACCTCGGAGTTTTTGTGCGTCTTGTCGACTGTTTTTGAATATTTTCATCCGACCAAATCTGCAGTAAACACTCCACCTCCGCACCACACCAACGTGAACCTTTCACCACCATTGTTGTTGTTGTTAAATGTCCGCGCATGGTCCGTCCTTCTATTTTCCGAACAGGCGGACATAACGCTACTGCCGTAGGGCTCGTGCTCGTGCGCGTACATGTGCGCACGCTCGTGCTCGTACATGTGCAAACGGCTCCGCTAAAGCCCACCTATTTCAAGCGGGCCGTGGCGGCCCAGCTGGCCCCAGTTGAGCGCGGAGCGGGTGCGCTCACACTACTTAAAGGTACTAGACTTTAGCTGAAAAACCGGTTTTGGCCGCGGCCAAAAGCACAGTGTGATCACGCTATTAATGTAGCACTGCTACATACTATCCTTACCGTTAATCACTGCTGCTGTTGTCACTGGTAGTCACATTTCCATGAGCATTTCATCATTATTGCTGTAATACCTCTTTATGTACTTTAATTCCTGTCAACCATCCATTATGATTGTATACATTGTGATCTCGTCGATCTGCTCTGTACATGCGACATCTATTGCACGTCTGTCCGTCCTGGGAGAGGATCCCTCCTCTGTGGCTCTTCCTGAGGTTTCTTCCGCCTTTTTTTTTATCCCTGTTAAAAGGGCTATTTTTTGGGGCAAGTTTTTCCTCACTTAAATCGAGGGTCGAAGGACAAAGGGTGTCGTCTCTGTACAGATTGTAAAGCCCTCTGAGGCAAACTGTGATTTGTGATTTGTGTGGCTATACAAATAAAATTTGATTTGATTTGAAGAACCTAGAATATAAGACATATTTTCAGTTGTTTCACACTTTTTTGTTGAGTATATAATTCCACATGTGTTAATTAATAGTTTTGATGCCTTCGGTGTGAATCTACAGTTTTCATAGTCATGAAAATAAAACTCTTTGAATGAGAAGGTGTGTCCAAACTTTTGGTCTGTACTGTATATCACCCTCAGGCAAACAGGTGTGTGGAACACTGTGACAATGTTAAAATATATAATTCAAACAGAACAGGCTCCCTCGCAACCTGTGGTGACTGAAATGCTTCACAGCTACTGAGCTACACCCCATGCCACAACTAGAGAATCCCCTTTACAGCTGCTCAGAGGACGCCAATGAGGACAAAGCTAAACAGCCTATAAGTATATGTTTAATTCTGTTATACTAAATGTTATAATGATGACATTAATTCCAGTAAGACTGTTTACAATATTGCAGATATGCTGGAAGTCATATTGTGAGGTGAATATACAAGTTACAAGTTATTGTTACTACTTGCACTCAGTTGACTGAGAAAGGAATGTTATTTGAGGAAAAGGGGAAATGGTTTACACCTTACATTAAATTTTTTCAGCATAAGTAAGGAAAAATAAATTGCAAAAATATCTAGGGCTGCAGCTATCAATTATTTTAGTAATTGAGTAAACGATCGGTCATTCTGGTGATTAATCGAGTAATCAGAAAAAAATATTGCACGTTCTGCAATTTTTTCAATTTATTTAAGAACAATGGTATATACAAAAGACAAAATAAAATAGGTCTCTTAAATGAACAACTATAAATTGATTAAACTAACTCTACTTTTACTGTACTGTTTTTTAAAATTAATTTATCCCAAATATGGATATAGTACAAGGCTTTCTGATTGCTACTAAACAATTTCTTTGCACAACATAATATAGAAATGAGACTTTGAGTATAAAAACACAGAAAAAGAAATACATGACATATTTGAAAAGGAGTGAGCAAAAGCATAGCTTGCTAGCTCTCACCCCTTTGTCTAAAATGATATATATACATACATATACTGTTTAGACTTTACTTTTGCCTTTAACTTGCCTTAAATCCTAACTTCCGCTGGTGGACTTTTATTGTGAAATCGAAGAGGAAGTAGTCTCTACATTCAACCTGAGCTTGACGACTCACTCTCCATACACGACAAGACAAGTGGAAATCATTGGTACCTGGCGTGTTTAGTAAGTATTAAACATTTTACTGAAACGTAGCTATTATATTTGTGTATTTATTCGAACTATGGTCTTTTAAGTTTGAATGCCTTTAGCCAAGTAAAGCTAAAGATAGCATTAATTAGCAACTAACTAACTTTAGCACATTTTTTTAGCAAGCTAATTAGCAAGGCCCATTGTTTATGTGAAATGATTAACTTTAACTGTGCGTTCATTTTCATGTAAATCATCTTAATATCAAATAACCAAGCTATATGTTAAGTGCAGGGACCAGTGCTTGAGAAGAGTTGTGTATTTCATCTTAAGTTTGTTCTTATTTATTTCACTAATTAATAGTGCTGTCAATTAAACGTGTTAATAATGGCGTTAAGGCAAACCCACTTTAACTCCGTAATTTTTTTATCGCGAGATTAACGCTGTGTAGTTTTTGTCACATGCCATTGCAACATCTAGTGACGTTAGAGAACTACAACACCCACCGGATCTAGCTAGACCGGAAACAAAACAATAGCCACGCTGTTTGGGAGCAGCCAGGTAGCAGCCTCCATAGACATATATACATAGACGCCTCATTGAGTGGGTTGGCCCGCTGCTGCGATACGTCGACGTCGCCGCCATATTGGAGGAGGCAGATTCGCCCCATCAACTAATACAAGTCAAAGGAGGAAACTTTATAAAGCTGCTTCTACAAAGTGCTGTAAGTTAATGTCTCTAATTAGCACATTCACACACTTACGGATATATTCAGGGAACAGAGAGGAACAAAAAACAACGTCTGTAACGTTCTCTGAAGATTATAAACGTGAACTACTCCTCATGTGTTAAGTATACAGGTCCGCACCAAACCATTTTATAATGTTTTTATGAGTGTTTACAGCTGCTAATGTATGTAACGCTTTTACTATGATGATACATGACAGTTAAATATTGAATCTGTGTCTATAATACCCACATCCTGACATGTAAACGTGACATCTGTCTGCCACACTGTCAACTTGTTTCATTACGTTTAAGTTTAAATATGAAAAACTGACTTTGTAATATATGAATCAGAATCAGAAATACTTTATTGATGCCCGACGGGAAATTGCAGCATTACAGAAAATAGTACTACTAGGACTAACGTTACTACTGCAGCTTCTGCTGCTGCTGCTGATAATAATAATAATAATAATAATAATGATGAAAACTGCCCATGGAGAATGCAAGTATGTCTGATGACTACTATTTAAATGTGTTGAGTTTGAGAATGTCTCAGATTAACATTGTGTGTGAAGGTATCTGAATTTTGGACAGAATATTAGACTCAGACTCACTCATCCCCATTAAGCTTGTTGTATTGAAGATGTGTGACAGCAAACACAGGTTGACTCATTAGTCTGAAGTATTACAGTATAATTTTGAGATTTGTTTTCCTCTGAAGTCTGGTGTTTTGGCACGTGTTTAAGTTTATAGATCTTTAAGAACATGTATTTTTCTACTTGATTATGCAGTGTTGACATACATTGACCGAGAAATCTTCATATTAAATTGTTTTTTCCTCACAAATCATTGCAGATGACATTGTGTGCCATGGATACACGTCCTTAAATTGTGTTTTCCTTACAAACCATTGCAGATGACAGTGTGTGCCATGGATACTCATCCTGCAAAGAGCTCCCATCCTGCTGTCATGTCTGAGAAACTGATGGAAGAAGCTTCATGTTCACACGACACTCCTCAACAGGTACATTAACCATCATCACTTGATGTTTACTTTTACAGCCTCTGTAAGTCTGGTTTTTGGCCACTAAATAAAGCAAATGAGCTTTATTAAATTAAATAAAACAGTTGAGTCCAATGCCTCAACGAGTCCAAAGATAAAGGAACTTTTAAGATGGATGTGAACCTGTCTGGATAGTTTCCCTTGGCCCAATTCTTACTGTATTCTGGCACATTTACGATGTCCCCACAATGCACTTTTTATGTTACTATTAGTGTTAAATACGATCCAGAGATGCTTTGTCCCCACAAAGGATGAAAACTTGGTGTGTTAAATGTCCCCATTAAGCTTGTTGTATTGAAGATGTGTGACAGCAAACACAGGTTGACTCATTAGTCTAAAGTATTAGAGTAAAATTTTGAGATTTGTTTTCCTCTGAAGTCTGGTGTTTTGGCACATGTTTAAGTTTATAGATCTTTAAGAACATGTATTTTTCTACTTGATTATGCAGTGTTGACATACATTGACCGAGAAATCTTCATATTAACATTGTTTTTTCCTTACAAATCATTGCAGATGACATTGTGTGCCATGGATACACGTCCTTAAATTGTTTTTTCCTTACAAATCATTGCAGATGACAGTGTGTGCCATGGATAATCATCCTGCAAAGAGCTCCCATCCTGCTGTCATGTCTGAGAAACTGATGGAAGAAGCTTCATGTTCACACGACACTCCTCAACAGGTACATTAACCTTCATCACTTGATATTTACTTTTACAGCCTCTGTAAGTCTGGCTTTGGCCATTAAATAAAGCAAATGAGCTCATTGTAAGGTTACTGTATTGTCAATCAGGTCTTCTAACATTTAAGTCCAATGCCTCAATGAGTCCAAAGATAAAGGAACTCTTAAGATGGATGTGAACCTGTCTGGATAGTTTCCCTTGGCCCAATTCTTACTGTATTCTGGCACATTTACGATGTCCCCACAATGCACTTTTTATGTTACTATTAGTGTTAATTACGATCCAGAGATGCTTTGTCCCCACAAAGGATGAAAACTTGGTGTGTTAAATGTCCCCATTAAGCTTGTTGTATTGAAGATGTGTGACAGCAAACACAGGTTGACTCATTAGTCTGAAGTATTACAGTACAATTTTGAGATTTGTTTTCCTCTGAAGTCTGGTGTTTTGGCACGTGTTTAAGTTTATAGATCTTTAAGAACATGTATTTTTCTACTTGATTATGCAGTGTTGACATACATTGACCGAGAAATCTTCATATTAACATTGTTTTTTTCCTTACAAATCATTGCAGATGACATTGTGTGCCATGGACACCCATCCTTAAATTGTGTTTTCCTTACATATCATTGCAGATGACAGTGTGTGCCATGGATAATCATCCTGCAAAGAGCTCCCATCCTGCTGTCATGTCTGAGAAACTGATGGAAGAAGCTTCATGTTCACACGACACTCCTCAACAGGTACATTAACCTTCATCACTTGATGTTTACTTTTACAGCCTCTGAAAGTCTGGCTTTGGCCATTAAATAAAGCAAATGAGCTCATTGTGAGGTTACTGTATTGTCAATCAGGTCTTCTAACAGTTGAGTCCAATGCTTTAACGAGTCCAAAGATAAAGGAACTTTTAAGATGGATGTGAACCTGTCTGGATAGTTTCCCTTGGCCCAATTGTTACTGTATTCTGGCACATTTACGATGTCCCCACAAAGAACTTTTTATGTTACTATTAGTGTTAAATACGATCCGGAGATGCTTTGTCCCCACAAAGGATGACAACTTGGTGTGTTAAATGTCCCCATTAAGCTTGTTGTATTGAAGATGTGTGACAGCAAACACAGGTTGACTCATTAGTCCAAAGTATTAGAGTAAAATTTTGAGATTTGTTTTCCTCTGAAGTCTGGTGTTTTGGCACGTGTTTAAGTTTATAGATCTTTAAGAACATGTATTTTTCTACTTGATTATGTAGTGTTGACATACATTGACCGAGAAATCTTCATATTTACATTGTTTTTTCCTTACAAATCATTGCAGATGACATTGTGCGCCATGGATACACGTCCTTAAATTGTTTTTTCCTTACAAATCATTGCAGATGACAGTGTGTGCCATGGATAATCATCCTGCAAAGAGCTCCCATCCTGCTGTCATGTCTGAGAAACTGATGGAAGAAGCTTCATGTTCACAAGACACTCCTCAACAGGTACATTAACCTTCATCACTTGATGTTTACTTTTACAGCCTCTGTAAGTCTGGTTTTAGATATTAAATAAAGCAAATGAGCTCATTGTGAGGTTACTGTATTGTCAATCAGGTCTTCTAACATTGAAGTCCAATGCCTCAACGAGTCCAAAGATAAAGGAACTTTTAAGATGGATGTGAACCTGTCTGGATAGTTTCCCTTGGCCCAATTCTTACTGTATTCTGGCACATTTACGATGTCCCCACAATGCACTTTTTATGTTACTATTAGTGTTAAATACGATCCAGAGATGCTTTGTCCCCACAAAGGATGAAAACTTGGTGTGTTAAATGTCCCCATTAAGCTTGTTGTATTGAAGATGTGTGACAGCAAACACAGGTTGACTCATTAGTCTGAAGTATTAGAGTAAAATTTTGAGATTTGTTTTCCTCTGAAGTCTGGTGTTTTGGCACGTGTTTAAGTTTATAGATCTTTAAGAACATGTATTTTTCTACTTGATTATGCAGTGTTGACATACATTGACTGAGAAATCTTCATATTTACATTGTTTTTTTCCTTACAAATCATTGCAGATGACATTGTGTGCCATGGATACAGGTCCTTAAATTGTTTTTTCCTTACAAATCATTGCAGATGACAGTGTGTGCCATGGATAATCATCCTGCAAAGAGCTCCCATCCTGCTGTCATGTCTGAGAAACTGATGGAAGAAGCTTCATGTTCACAAGACACTCCTCAACAGGTACATTAACCTTCATCACTTGATGTTTACTTTTACAGCCTCTGTAAGACTGGCTTTGGCCATTAAATAAAGCAAATGAGCTCATTGTGAGGTTACTGTATTGTCAATCAGGTCTTCTAACATTTAAGTCCAATGCCTCAACGAGTCCAAAGATAAAGGAACTTTTAAGATGGATGTGAACCTGTCTGGATAGTTTCCCTTGGCCCAATTCTTACTGTATTCTGGCACATTTACGATGTCCCCACAATCCACTTTTTATGTTACTATTAGTGTTAAATACGATCCAGAGATGCTTTGTCCCCACAAAGGATGAAAACTTGGTGTGTTAAATGTCCCCATTAAGCTTGTTGTATTGAAGATGTGTGACAGCAAACACAGGTTGACTCATTAGTCTAAAGTATTAGAGTAAAATTTTGAGATTTGTTTTCCTCTGAAGTCTGGTGTTTTGGCACGTGTTTAAGTTTATAGATCTTTAAGAACATGTATTTTTCTACTTGATTATGCAGTGTTGGCATACATTGACCGAGAAATCTTCATATTAACATTGTTTTTTCCTTACAAATCATTGCAGATGACATTGTGTGCCATGGATACACGTCCTTAAATTGTTTTTTCCTTACATATCATTGCAGATGACAGTGTGTGCCATGGATAATCATCCTGCAATGAGCTCCCATCCTGCTGTCATGTCTGAGAAACTGATGGAAGAAGCTTCATGTTCACACGACACTCCTCAACAGGTACATTAACCTTCATCACTTGATGTTTACTTTTACAGCCTCTGTAAGTCTGGTTTTGGCCATTAAATAAAGCAAATGAGCTCATTGTGAGGTTACTGTATTGTCAATCAGGTCTTCTATGTAGATAGTGTCTGCCTCTCTGATCCATGGAGAGAGCTGGTTCTAAAGTAAAGGAGCCCAGTGACTAAAGGTTCTACCTCCCAGTCTATTTTTTAGAGATACTGGGAGTCACTAACAGACCTGCATTCTGGGAGCAAATTGCACTGACAGGACAGTAGGGAATGATGAAGTCTTTCAGATAAGGTACAGTATCTCAAAAACTAAAGCACTTTTGAGGGTCTTCCATCTGTCCTAGAATGTCATATGATCACAACTGGTGCCTCGGATGTAGGTTTATGTCAGCTGTAAACGGATAAACTGAGAGCTGAACACTGAACAAATCACTGAGGACAGATGCCTATATCAGCTCTGATTAGCCTCATAATTTCACTTGTACTGTACTGATGCAGGACTTGGAACTTTAGCTTCTCCCTTATACTGTTACTTAAAACTTTATTTTTGTCTCCTTACAGGTAGAGCTCCACAGAAAAGAACACCATGGCAGGTGGCGGAGGTTAGGGCAGTAGAGAGGCAAATGAATCAGTTCATCAGATCTTGTACGGTACCATCAAAGAGAGACTGCGAGAAATGTTTGAGAGCTGAACCTGAAGCTCTCAGTAACAGAAACTGGCAGAACTTAAAATTTTATGTCTACAACAGGATTACAGCCTTAAAAAGGAAAATGCACCCCAAATAGTATGGCGAACACAAAGAAAATGGTTGTGGAGATGTTTAGTTTTTTCTTAGTCTTTTCGTCTGTCTGTGACTGATAACATCCACCCAGTTCCAGCTTTGTGGGAGTTACCCTGTATTATTTGTTCTGTTCTGTAAAACTTTAAGTAGAAATCTGGTGTTAAATGGACTTGGGGTGTAATAAACATGATAATGAGTACGTGTTTCAATACCCCCAAGTCCATTTAACATTGGATTTCTCCTTTTAAAATGGAATTTCATGAAGCCAATTGTTCAGTCTGGCAGATAGTCTCTTAAAAGCTCAAGCCTTGAGGACACACGCAGAACTTGCGTGTGAATGTTTTTTTTTTACACATAGTTTTACTGTCATTGCAGAATTATAATTTATGCAATGTAACCTATCGGTCTTTGACCTTGTGTCAATAAAAAAGTATGTTCAAAAAGTATGGTCAGTTGTGCAGATCATGTAACTTGGCAGTTATTTCAGGCTAACGAGACCAAACACTAACTAAATTTATCAGGGTAGAGCAAAAACTTCACTTCCAGTGATCACTGGGACATTAAAGCTGCATATATGGAATCTGTGGTCAATTCTGGTAGTGGAAATGGTGGTAGATGGTGGAAATGTCCAGTAGTTGTGTCCCAATCTTCCCTGCTGTCTTAACCACGTTCTGGAGAGCCTATATGCCATTGAAATATAAAATTATTTAAATATGAATATGTCCCCACTAGTAACATATTAATCTGTGTGAAGTATGCAAATTTATGTTAATGTGGTCCCCTGTAAACAGGTTAACTAGTTTTTCCGGAAGTCCCCATAAAGCACACCAGGGACAGGTCTATACCCTTACTTCGACTTTTCTAAGATTTTAAGGCGTGTTTAGGCTCACTCACTAATGGCTACTTTACCTGATTTTTTTCACACTTGTAGAACTTCCAGAAAGGGTAGTCCCCACAAGTGATGATTGCAAAATTGGTCCCCACGAATTATGGAAACCAGTATGTGTGTGTGTGTGTGTGTGTGTGTGTGTGTGTGTGTGTGTGTGTGTGTGTGTGTGTGTGTGTGTGTGTGTGTGTGTGTGTGTGTGTGTGCTATGTCAGTTAATGTGTGATGACAGGAATGTAGCTAAAGGGAATGCACCTGTTGTTTTCAACATCCGTAGAGGTCAAAAGCTTAGATCAACAGACAGCTGTCTTACCCAAATGACATCCCACATTCCAGTAGAACTGGGGGTTGAAATTGGACGAGTCGATGCGATAGGCTGAGGGATAAATCCGTGACAGCTGCCTCTGGTTAAAAGCCAGGAATTGTTCGGCTCTGTGATTAACCAGAGACTGGGCTCTGGTCTCGCTGAATGACAGAACGTCACCTGGAGTACCTGAAGAGACACAAGGGTTAGGCATGAGAAAATGTCTCAAGAAAGAGATTGCAGTGGTCCTATTTGTTTGTGTGTGTGTGTGTGTGTGTGTGTGTGTGTGTGTGTGTGTGTGTGTGTGTGTGTGTGTGTGTGTGTGTGTGTGTGTGTCTGTGTGTGTGTGTCTGTGTGTGTGTGTGTGTGTGTGTGTGTGTGTGTGTGTGTGTGTGTGTGTGTGTGTGTGTGTGTGTGTGTGTGTGTGTGTGTGTGTGTGTGTGTGTGTGTGTGTGTGTGTGTGGTATCATGGCTTTGTTTGTCGTTTCACCTTCATTCAGACACTCCTGTGTGGCAACAGAGTTGGTGAACACCACCAGGTTTGACAGATCTCTACTCAGTTTCATCGTCTTCCTCTTCCGTCCACCCCTAAAACAATTGCCAGATGACAGAAGACAATTGCAAAAAAACGAACAGAGGAGAGTCAGTGAGACCATGTAAACATACCACCATAAAAAAACATGCACACACTCATATACCTGTTTAAGAATTTACAGAGGCAAAAGCAAAGCAAAGGCAAGAGAGGATTGTCCATGAGGGCGGCAGCTTGTGAACCGCAGGAAAGAGCATCAAAGGCAAAAAGCTTAATGGGGCTTGGAGCGCATGCAGTGCGGCAAGACTCCATACATACTGTATACACACACCGTCACGCACATGCAGTCTTGCAGTACGATAGTAGTCAGTCACATAGCCACTCAGCTGCATGCTTGTAGGAATTTGAACTGAGGCATGCATATATGAATATGCGACCAGAGACTTTGAGAACAAACAGAGGTTTTGTACACAGAGCAACTACAGGAGTAAGACACGGCTGAATTTACATACTTCCATACAACTAAAATGTACTATAGTTACAGGGTTCGGTCGGTATAATGGGCAATTATGATCTTTCCAAGTCCCTTTTGTCGCAAGGGGCACTGTATTTTCACTCAAGTATTTTTTATAGTGTTTGGTTTTTCTGCTTTATACTAAACAAATGCTTATCTTATAATTCTTAAAACACTGGTCACAGGAGAATGGTTTTAGTGTCAAAGCAAAAAAAATATTGACTAAAAGAAGCAGCCACGTCTGGATAAGATTTCTATTTCTAACAAAATAATATGTACAATAAACACTGCTTTGAGCCACTGGAACTGCGTGACTACACTTCCGGGTGTCCTGTCTTTGGTCTTTTGCACTTGTGGGTCAGTTCACTCAAGTGACTTGATACATTTAAGCAGTGCGAAAAAGAAATCATGATTGAGCAGCGAGGCTTGCAGGGTGAACACATCCTTGCATTACTGCTGTCCTACGTTTAGTGTAAATGCATCAAAGGTGAAACAGTAAAGAAAAGGAATAAAAAGCAATCAGGCTTCCCTTTCTCTGCTGTCAGTGGTAGCTCTGGACTTGAACACCACCATTTTTTCCCTCACACAAAAATACTTGTGAAGAAGCTTTAGTGGTTTGCATGACACTACAGATGCCCTGAACTGTTCTATGCTCCCAGCAGTCAGCAGATACCAAACCTCCAAGTTGTCAAGGATTGTCAGTGTTGTGGTGAAGTAGGCTGAAGGTCACCTGTTGAACTGTCCTCCGGCCTCCCTCTCAGACTTCTCCAGAGCCTCCTCCTCCTTGTCCACGCTTTGGCATGACAGCCTGGATTTGGAGTGCCTCTGGAAAATGGACACACACACAAACACAGGAATATATATTAACAAACTCACACACAAACTTCATACAATGAAGGTTGTCTCCCTAGCTGAAGAGCAAAAATGCATTGCCTATATTGTTGTCTTCAGTTCGGGGTGTATCTGCAGCTAACTGTATGTATTTCTGTGTGATTCATAGAGAGTGTTGCTATTGTAGTAGCAGCTTTAATGTGTGTGGCTGCGCACGTTGGTGGGTGTTTTAGGTAAAACGTATGTAATTATAGTAAGTGTGTATTTGGTGAAGCGTGGGTTTTATTCTGAGAGAAGCAACATCTCTAATAGGGCTAAAGTGAAGTTGAGGAGAGGATGAGGGTCGCAGTAATTACAGGGTTTAGGCCAGTTGCCAACAGATTACATGCACCCTTCGCATGCACACACATACACACACACACACATACACACAGACACAAAGACACACACACACAAACACACACACACACACACACACACACACACAGACACACACACGTGGGAGGACGCATAATATGTAAAGAGGAAGGCGTAAAAGAATAAAGGGGGGATGTGAGTGCACAGAGGAGGGGAAGGTGAAATAAAGCAAATGGATAAAGGAAGAAATTCTGGCTGAGAAATTATGGAATGTAGAGAAAATGTCTTAAAAGAAATACCCCCCCCCCACACACACACACACACACACACACACACACACACACACACACAACATCTATGTCCAAACCTATATAATACTGTAAAATGAATGATAGATGATAAATTTGTCTCAACAGAAAAAACTGAATGAATAGAAAACATCTTAATAAATGTCACTACAAGGGAAAAATACATGCCTCAGAGAGGATCTAAATCAATACTCTAAATGCTTTAGATCCTCATGTGTAATTCACAAATATGCACAACACACCCATTCACTGCATTGATCTGCAGTGTGGAAATGGGAGATAGGTGTTAAGATACGTGCAGTCTTAATTATGATCCTGCTACCTCACCCAGGCAGAAGATAACACTACAAAGGTTGCTTTGTTCCATTTTGTTAATGTATGACTTTATGCACGATTAATCTGCAGGAAAACAGTGAGGAGGATTATTTTCTGCATCCCATAAGTGAAGATCAGTTGAAGAGGCTTATAAAACTCTTCATGTTTAAATAGTACACTCAGTGGTCAGTTTAACTTTCTGTTTTGATTTTTTAACTGTTTTAGAGAGGCGTTGGATGCTGCAGTTAATGTTGTTGTTGTGGTGAATATTGAGTTATGTCAAGTAACTGTCAAAGCTCCAGACTTACTGTCTTTCTGACAGAGAAAGACGCCTGAGTCCATGCTACACTGAGCGGCGGTCAGTCAGTCTCCCCCTGTGTCCCCACACATGACACTACGTAGCCACAAGGCCTAACCGCCTGCTCCCTCCCTCCTCCATTTCATATTTTAAATAAGCTGGGAAGGAAAGTTCTAGCAGAATGTGTAGTAACCCGTTAAGTAGATCAGTTCAATTTTTATTTGGGGAAAAAAAATGTTTGCACTCTTGTGTAAAGTTAAATGAGAGTATTAATATATCACTCATATGTATGGTAAATAATGTGAAGGAGGCCTAACCAGAAACGCTTAGCTTAGCTTAGCATGAAGACAGATAGTCTGGCTCTGTCCAAAGATAAAGAAAAATATCCACTTACTGCACCAGCACATCTAAAGCTTGCCATTTAGCACATTATATGTTGTATGTTTAATCGTACAAAATACATTTATTGTATTGTATAAATATGTATATCAGTTTGTAAAGTTGGGGTTGGGGTTGTGATGTGCTGGACTATTGTCATGGGCCAGATCACTTCTGGTCCTCCAGGTTTTCCTTGCCTGGAGAAGTCCAACTCAGCACAACCTTGGGGGTGCACTTTGCATCTGTCCTCCACAAAAACAAATTGTTTATGTTTTACTGCACTTATAATGGTCATCTAAAAGCCCTGAGACACCAAGCTGAACCAGCCGAGGCCATCGTGACAGAGTTCTGTCTGACGAGCTGTACAGCTGAGAAAATCTGTGATTTTACTCATTTATTGTAAGTCGCCTATTTTTTCCACAAGTAGAAAAAAGTGCTTGTTCTCTGAGGGCAGTTTGTTGTATCAGGGCTCAAACAAGGTGTCAGGTAAATAGAACCAATAGAAACTTGGATACTGTCTAATAGACAGTATCCAAAGAAGAGAACAACCTAAAGTCGTGTTATTATTGTGATATGAAGTAGTAAAGTTTTTTGTTACCAACTAACCTGAATTTTCCATTTGAGACCTCACACAAATGGATCACAAATCAAGCAAAAGAAAACCGCTCTTCTCATGCTCCTCACCTTCTGTTTGAGCGTCGTGATGAAGGATCTGCTTTGGGATTTCTTCAGAACCCCTTTGGAGCCCTAGAGACCAGGAGAACACATTCAGAGACTGTTTTTGACGTGTGTTTATGTGTGTGCTTGTTTTACGTTCATGGGTGTGGATCCTTTGATGTGCATCTAATCACAACCACATTAGCACCCAGCGATACACTTAAACCCTATAGCTCAATAGCTGGAGGGGCTGCATCAGACATCAGCTAATAAAGCAAAGAGCAGCTGAAGAAGAGAGTGGGTGAGAAATAAGAAAAAAAAGCTAGAAACTGAAAAAGGAAAATTACAGTAAGTTAGACAGAAAGAAAAAAAAGCTTAAGAGATAGAATGAGGTGAAGGGGATCACCATCAAAGGCAGAGTAGAATAAAGAGAATAGGAAACCCCGATGCACAACACCCACTACATTAAAATGGCTGTCAGGAAGCTGAAGCTTCTAAAAATAGCACAGCCGGCAAGCTGAGAAATTAAATATTAAGTAACACTGCAGACATTTAGTTTCTCATCACTTTTGCTGTGTTTTGACATGCTTTGGATGAAACACCACCTTGATGGGAGCACAGCAGTGACCTGTGAGTGCTGCAGTAACTAGTCCACTTCTTTATTTTATCCATTTCCCTCTGTGACTAATACTATGGCCTACTTTCAACATCCCGCCCTCTTTTTTTTCGTCTCCTCATCTGTTGACGAGTAATATTCTGCTCGACATGCAGCTCTACACATTTCCTTGGGTCGGTAAGCTACCTGCCGCAGGTTCTTCTGAAGGCCCTGGTGAGTAGCCCGGAGCAGAGCTCGGATGCTGAAACTGTCTGTATCTTCCTTGTCTCCGATCCGAGACTCCTTCAGTAGAGAGTCCAGTTTCTTTCTGATGTGAGACTCCACCTGGTGATTACCATTCCCCTGTGTGAAAGAAGAGGAGAGTTATGAAGAAAAGTGAAAGAGAAAGAGAGCCACGCAAGGAAATGAGACACACGAAGGAGGTTGTTTCAATAAAGGTGCAAGGACACATAAATTGATACGAGATGATGGAGAAGTAGTGTCCTTTTGGAGCAACAACACATTGTCATTCATGTGAAGCACCTGAAACCAAGCCCAGCCAATATCAACTGACTGCAGGGCAAAAGTATCACCAGCACCACCTTTTGGCAAGAAAGGGTGATGGTGAAAACAAGTTTAGAATTGCAGATGAAGATGCACAAATGTGCACCATCTATAGGTATAGAAATCGTATGCTGTTGTAATATTGACTTCTGCGCCACCTGCAGGCCATGAGTGTTGTCATTTCATCACTGCAGCGTTTAATACTCAAGATTTTATATTTTAAACCTGCAAAAGAGTGTTATTGGGTGTGCCAATGAAGCTTAATTTCAAAGACAACATAAATAATAAACTAAAACATCTGGTTTTACTGCTTCAAGCTACATTGTACTTCTGTTGGATTACTTAATATGCACTATAGTGTCATATTGTTTTAATTTAGCCATAAGGTAGTACAAGTTTCAAATCTTAAACCTCTCAAAACATTAATACTATTAGGTACACATAGGCCATGTCCAAAGTCCCTCCCTTTTACACTCATGCACTTGTCTCTATATAACAGACACTTCGTAGTTTAGTGAGCTGTTAATTGAGTTTAATTGGCATTATATACAGCTGGAGTAAACAACACCACACAAGTCATCTTTTTTCCATAGACCATGTAGCACTACTGGAGCTATATCAGCAGTCACACTATTAATGCAATATTATTGGTGACTGCTGTGGAAGCATACTGCTTTAATGAGCTCAATACAAAACCCCTCATCAGTTGAAACCTGCCACCATCCTTTTAAAATGGCAATGATCATCCAAAGTGGCATCTGCGGCTTCATGCCTCCAGCTAAGTATAGAAGAATGATGCCATATTGTGTTACACAACGGAACCATCTGGAAAATAACTGAGTGTTTTCCTGCTTTTAATGTGGTGAGGGGGGCCCGGGCATATATCACTCAATAAATAAATAAACAGGACTAAGAATGAGGCAGCATGGTGGTGTGGTGGTTAGCGCCCTCACAGCAAGAGGGTTGCTGGTTTGAATCCGGCTGGGGCCCTTCTTTTTGGAGTTTGCATGTTCTTCCCGTGTCTGTGTGGGTTCTCTTCGGGTTCTCTGGCTTCCTCCCACAGTCCAAAGACATGCACGTGTTAGGTTAATTGATGACTCTAAATTGCACATAGGTGTGAGTGTGAATGTTTGTCTGTCTCTGTTTGTCTCTATGTGCCCTGCGATAGACTGGCTTCCTGTCCAGGGTGTACCCTGCCTTACGCCCGATGTCAGCTGGGATCGGCTCCAGCCCCCCCACGACCCCAATAGGGACAGGCGATTGAAGATGGATGACTATATTAATGGGTAGTTCAGGAGTGATCTGCATAAACAAGCAGCGAAGAGATTCTCAAATATTATTTACATGTTTCTGTTTTTTTTTTTTAAATATCATTGACTTGATATTTATATCTGCATCATTAAACATTGATTATTCTGAAACATTACTACAATGATGATCAATAAAACTTTACAAGCACCGACATTACTACCCAATTACTGAAGTCATTATGTCGAGCACAACAATATCATTAAGATCCCATTATCTAACTTGTGTTTGCGGAGCCTGCATGCAGGAAGGGGTTTGATTCTCTAACATTAGTCCCTGAAAGATAGGATGTTGTTGATGCCTTTTTTTTTTTTACTAACTGATACTACTACTACACGCTTGTAAAGGCAGATGCTAGATGCCACTAAATCCTTTACGCTACATCATAGAAGCCCCAAAGCAAAGCTGCCCAGAAAGCAGGAAAGGTTAAGGAAATAAATGAAAACAAAGGAAATATGTTAAGTTAAAAATACAAAATTAAAAGATAAAAAAACGAGTTTTGTAATGCTCTCTCATTTATTATATCAATTTCATCTAGCAATATACTGTACTAATTTGTCCGGATATGTTTTATTGTGTGGAATGACTGCTCTGTGACAGGAGAAAGTCAGGCTTATTACAGCTTTGGCACTGATTGAAATGGAAAAGGCCTTCATTAGTGACAGGTTACTCTGCCCATACACAAAATTGCCATACTTTTATAAAAACGAAAAGTAAATTTAAATCTCGCAAACATTTTTTGTCTTTTATCTTATATCATAATTACAATATGACACAAGACACAAACGTGACTCTACACAACTGACCTTAGAATTTTTCTTTTCTTTTTTGTTAAAGATTATTTTTTGGGCAGTTTTCAAGCCTTTTATTATGTAGGACAGACAAGAAATTGGGTGAGAGAGAGAGGAAGACATGCATCAAAGGGCGGCAGGTCGGAGTCAAACTTGTGGCTGCTGCCTTGAGCCTTCAGTCTCTTTACATGGGTGCATGGGTACATGACTGCTCTAACACTCAGCCACTGGCCACCTCGAAAAACCTATTTTACTGACTTTAATGTTTACATCAGCCGTATACAATATAGGTCCAAGCAAAAATACAAAGAGCCTATCAGAGATATATTGGAAATGTCAAATTGAAAACAAGGAGAAAAGATGCGTAACATGTCTATTTTGGGGTTGTAACACCATTTTTCATGTGTGTTTGTGTGCACGTTATGTTTATTGCTACATTATTCTATCTTACATTACTGCTTTTCAGCTTGAAGTCATCCTCAATTTCATCGGCGCTGTCATCATCAGACACTTCACCTTCCTCTGCGTCTGCAGACAGATAGGCGGGTAGACTCTTCCCCTGGATAGAGAGAGGACAGACAAAGACATGAGAGGATAGTGGACCAACATACATTTGACCCATGCATATGTAAGAAATCCTTGCTAGTCTTTTTTATACACTAGGACGCCCACACGGGTTGCACCTGTAGTCCGAGGATAACACAGTAGAATGCATCATGATTAACTCAGACATTCATAACTTTAACTGCACACAAGCCTCGAAACACAAACATGCACCTTAAAGTAATCTCCATTTTGCAGCTCCTTTCTCAGTATTCAAAAGCAGAATGGAAGCTATTAACGTCGCATATAGACACACAAGAGGGCACAAAAAACACACTTGTGCACACACAAACATACAACACAAATTGAAAAATCAGCTGCAGATTCTCTGTGCAGCACCCTGAGCAGCCTTTTCTCCAGGGTGGAAGCCCATTAGTGAGCCATTCTGAACGTGTGAGTGGGAGTCAAGATTTCTTTTTCCAAAATCAATGGCAGATCCAAGCTTCCCGCAGTACATCGAATCTCACTGGCTGACATCAGTGCCCTCGTTACAGCCGTTGCCACAAGTAGTCTATCCCCTCTTCTGTGACTGTCAAAAACCCTTACTCCATTTTCCTTTATTATTGTGACTTTCTGGTCTCTTGCTCTACTGGGGGTTGGAAAGGGTGAAAGGCTCTCAAACGAGGGCAGAGAGGGGGAGGAAAAAGATGGAGGAAAACTGTTAGAGGAGTAAAGGGCTTTAAAGAAAATCAATATTGCTCTTTCACTTTTCAGACATCTGGCTGGGGAGGGACAAAGCCAGAGCTCCTGTCTTTCCAAGGGAACAATGCAAGCTTTCTTCACATTACAGATAAAGTCAATTTTATCTGGTTCTTATAAAAAATTCAATAAATGCTGAAAGCTTTTGCTCATTAAGATGCTCTCTGTTTGTTTATTTGTATGAATGACTCCTCCTGTTGTGGTGGATAAGGATTTTCTGGGTCTAAGGCCAATCAATGTGAGGGCTTATTTATAAAAGGTAGGGTTGGGTTTTCATAATTTTTGAAGATGACCATATCAACCATGTTTCAAAGATCATCTCAGTGCACCACTGTCCTGCCTTTTGGGATTACAACAGCAGTTGCTGCAAAGAGATAAGCCTGTGAGGCTGGACATGATAACTGACTGTAAAGGGTGCAGAGATGGATAGGGAGGAAAATTTATTTTGAATTTTAAAATGATCAGTCGCTGATCGGATTTGTAGGTAGATGCTTTTGCCAAAAAAAAAGTTTGTGAGAGGATTTGGAAAGTCACCAGATTTAGTGAGTTTGCAAAACTGACTGCACTATGAACCATTTTTCATCTTTAAATATTTTTTCTTTTCTTCTGACCTTAGTAAAACCAATTACGTACAAGTTTGGAGTTGTAAACCATGCATTTGCCACAAAATGAGCTTTGTACGTTTGAGAAATGCAGAAATGCCTGTAAAGAAAAGCATTTTTATTGCACCAAATAAGGAAAACTTTAATGTTTTATATGACGTTCCTTTTGTTCACCAAAAAGTCATACACAGACACTGGAGCTGCTAAAACTTTCTGAAACAGAAATCTATATTGACTGATTTGGGGAATTGGGAGGTGTTAGCCAAAAACATAACAGAAATATAGATTATGAAAGTCACTGATGTATCTCCGCCAAGGTAGAAGGTAGTTTAACCATGTTTTACAGAGGGGGGTTCTCTGAGACCCCAAACAGAAGTAATGTTTCAATTTTCCTCATAAAATTAGGAAAAATCATTGAGTATCAAGCTGATAAAACAATTAAGTATGTATTGTTTAAGAGGACCCAGGGTCTCCAAACAGTAGAATGGTTAAACGTTGATGGAGGTAAGAGACAGAACGTGAACAACAATTTCCTACATTCCTTACCTCCTTTCTGTGTTATATTGAAACAAGCATCCTGTTTCCCAGAGAGGCAACCTCCATATATGCCAAAATAAAAGCATTAATCAAAACAGACCGAAATAAAGAGTCTACAATCCAGCACCTTGGGAAGAACTAATCAGTCTTAATCTGTACTCAAGAGTACTTAAGAGTTTTAGTGGCTTCATTTTAAGTTAATGAAGAACTGCATTATTTATTATTAGCCATGTAGGGGAAATGGTGTGAGTAAAAACACAAAATATAAAAGCTTTACTTTCCAGTTTTAACCAGGGGTTTGAGAAATAAATGACTGTCATTCGGTGTAAACTCTGCTGGGTATTTGTCATGGAATTCAAATATGTTTTTAAATATTCATCTATTCATCATGGTTAATTGCAGAATTGCTGGGACTAGTATTTAAATAATGAATCGTTTGACAGCTCCAACTGAGTCAGCGTGCAGGTTGTGTTTGTACATGTGCCTCTTTTTGCGCATGATTGCATGACAAAAACAAAAAAACAACAATCTGTCGCTCAATTATCATATGCCAGCATCACATCCCTTTCTGGTTCCCCTCTATGATTAATACAATGACCTAGTTTTGTCCTCACTTTCTCCTCTTCTTTCTCTTCATCTGTTTATGGGCAATAATTAGCTGCCTTGCAGTGCCTATCCCACTCCCCCTCAGTACAGCAACGAACATGAAGTCAAATATGGAGAGATAACGAGTGCTCTGCTTTCTTCACTGAAATAAGAGGTAGGAAATGAAGGCGTGCGGGGCAGATGCCTTGAAATGCAAGTGCACATAATGACTGGGTCTATTTTAATTTTGCAATTTTTGTATTCATTTAAAACACAGTGTGTCATTCTACCATCCATCAACAGTGTCCATATATTTGCACTTACTTTGATGAGTATCTTGCCCTGCAGGCTTTGAGGACTGGGTAATACTTTGGAGTCTCTACTCAGAGCATCTCTCACGTCCAGTTTGTCTCCAAAGATTTCTCGCAGGTACTGAGCAATCTTCTTCTGCTGCTGGATGCTACAGTGGTTCTCTATGGACAGAATTACTGGGAACCTAAAAGCAAGAAAATTTCCATAAATTACATCACAACCTGTCAACACAACGTGTCTTGAATGCAGCCGATGGCCTGAAGTGAGACTGATGTGCTGATGTAAGTTTCAAACTGTACTTCCATTTCTCACCTCCAACCAACAGAACAGTGAGGAGGTAAATGATGTAAATACAGCTGCATAAACAGTGCTTCACCTCTGTGGCATGGTGTGTGTGTGTGTGTGTGTGTGTGTTGTGTGTGTGTGTGTGTGTGTGTGTGTGTGTGTGTGTGTGTGTGTGTGTGTGTGTGTGTGTGTGTGTGTGTGTGTGTGTGTGTGTGTGTGTGTGTGTGTGCGTGTGTTTTCATTTAGAATGGGTGGAATGACTTGTGGCCACACAGCAACGCAGCTCAAATGTCAGGTGTGTCAGACTGACAGCTCTCCCTCAGGGGACGCAGCCCAGCTCTCAATCTCTGATCCACAAAACACACACTCACATGCAAGCACACATTTAAAGAAATTTTACTTTGACACACACCTCTAGGAGCTCCTCTCAAAAGAAAGTGAGAGGGCTCAATGAGCTGTGTAATGTGTGTGTGTGTGTGTGTGTGTGTGTGTGTGTGTGTGTGTGTGTGTGTGTGTGTGTGTGTGTGTGTGTGTGTGTGTGTGTGTGTGTGTGTGTGTGTGTGTGTGTGTGTGTGTGTGTGTGTGTGTGTGTGTGTGTGTGTGTGTGTTTAAGATAGCAAACTACAATGCAGCCCAGGGGCTATTAATCATATTAACAGGTGGTACTGATGATAAAATATCCGCTAAATGTAAAAGGTGAGAGCAGCAGAGAGAAATAGAAAAGACGAAGCGCAGCATGTTCAATTTAATCACCTATTCTTTCTGTCAGAAAGATTGCTAATTAATATGTTGTGAGTTTGAGTATATATTATTATATAAATATTTCCAGATTAGCAAGTATGAATGTGTTAGCAAGTGTTTTCTTTCAGTAGGTCACACTGAACACATTTAGCATACTTATCCTCATTAGAAAGAGCTTTGTTGACTAAAAGTATTTAGGAAAAGTGTGTCAAAATATATACTAGTGTTGCTGACTATTATTTTCTTAATTAACTTTAATCCTTTAAAATGTTTAATAATAATGATGAACGATAAATGTCAGTTACAATTTCCCAAATCTAGCAACATTATATAGTTCTGTCTGACCAGCAGTTTAAAGATATTGAATTTACTTTAACAAAGGACAAAAAAGCAGTAGAGCAGTAAATGAAACAAGGAATTGTTTGGCAGTTTTGCTTGAAAAATCACTTTAATGATTCAACTATTTTCAAATGTTAATCATTTTCAGTCAGTTGTCTGATATGCTAGTCGTTTTTTTTAATGTTGCCCTATTTTGATCTGTGATTGATTGTAGAAAGGAAGAAATGTAGAAAGGCTACTTGCAAAATCTGTTATTGTGATGCATGATGACGCACAAAGTGAAACTACAATCAATTCAAATTTATTATAAAAATAATCATTTTTATCTAACATTTAGATAAAAAGTTAAAACATTAAAGACTGAAGGTTGACAAAAATGGCATTTCGTGTTTTTCACTACTTATTATGTCAATCATATACTTTTATAGTTCTGAAGTTGGCAAAGTATGACATTTTGGAAAATGTCCTTATTTGTTTTCTCGCCGAGAAGTTGATGAGAAGATCAAAACCACTCTCATCTGTCTGTTAAATGTGAAGCTGCAGCCGGCATAGGAGCTTCTTGGCCAATAGGCTATGCTATTACTCAAATAGCGAACAATCTTTTAAACCCATATCATAGATAACCTGCTAAAAATAGGAAATATTAACGACTATAAAAAATTATTAAGAACAGATGCACAGCCTTATTAATTTTTGTGAAACTTTCAGCAACCTATTGCCAAATATACTTATATTTCTACTTTAATTGAATCTAGTCCAACACTATCTGTACCTTTGAATTAAATAAATGGTTTTAGAACACAGGAGCTGTACTCATGAGTAGCTGCAATACATGTCAAAGCTAGCCAATGTGGCAGCAGGAAGCTGCATCATTCATCACTTTGTTTGGGTATTGTTGGACCCAGCAGAGACAAACAGTAGCTCCTCAGGGAGCCGGAAGGAATGCCACTAAGCAGATGGTTGAGTAATAGGTGCTAATTACAGCCAGAAAATAAGTGTTCTCTGAAAAACACAAACCTGGCTGGCTAAACGTTGCTTTTTTTGTCATTAAACCTTCTATCAAAAATATAATTCTGCAGCATTTTATGAACGAGCTAATGCTATTATATTATCCCATAGTGGACCCCAAAGCAACACAATTAAACTGAAGAGGACATATGTTGTCCTCTTCAGTTTAATTGTGTTGCTTTAATCAATAAAAAATATGTTTGTGCAATTGCTGTGCTGTGTGTCCTGATGCGAAGAACATTTGCTCTACTGACTGTCAACCAGAAATTATGTTTCAGTCAGATTGATATGAAATGAAGGAGAAATCAGTTAAATGGCATTTCTAGTTGGCATCCTGGCCTATTTTCTCTCAGTACAATACCTACTGCATGGGAAAAGGGAAGTTTCTAGTTTCCATAGAATGTCAAAAACACTCAAATGTCATCAAACACACACACACACACACACACACACACACACAGACAGACACACTATAGGGAGTTTTGACTCACTGGTTATTTATGAAGGCATATTTGTTGATGGTCTCTATGACAGACTTGAATGGTATCTTGGAGGTCAGAGTGTAGCCGTGTTGGACCATCGGCTCTCCATCAGGACCATCCCAACAGTCCACTGCAGGGAAAAACAAAGTAACAGAGTAAATAACGCATAAATAAAACACTGCATTGTCTCTTCTCACTGTTCAGCTTGAAACCAGCAAATACACTCTACTTCATTTCCTCTTAGCTATTTCACAATCTCCTAAAGAATACTGGCATTCAAATATTCTGAGACACTAATAGAGTGCTACTGTTTTTTTCCTTTGTTTCTACAACTATGGGCCTTTGGACACAAACTAACATACAAGGTTTCATTAACATCCCTAAAAGGTGATTATTTTATTCCACTTTTAGTGCAAAACAGAGTGATACCATTTGATATGTGGTGTAACAGAGTTTGCTGCAATTATAAACCAGCTTGTCCATCTATTTTTTTTTCACAGCAGACATTTGACATTTCATCGTAGGAAAAGCACTGTTGTAATAAAAGTAATGTAATGTAATGGGATAGGTGTCCCAGTAAGTAATGACAGTTTGACAGTAATGTGTGATACTATGAAATAGCTCAGGCCTGCTTAATGTTATTATTTGCACCTGTGCTTTTCCTACTGTGACATGTCAGAATGTCTTGTGTGACATGTGTGGAAAAGGCTTATGCACATTCAGATTATCTTTGCATGCCATCCATATTTCATGCATGCTTACCTTCTACACAGCGGCAGCCGGACTGCAGCACCCAGGCATACATGTCAGTCTTTGAGTGGGAGAGGAGCTGGTCTCCAGTTAGGTATGTGTTATGAGAAGAGGCGATGAAGTAGTTACACAGAGGCTGCTCCATGTCTTGATTTACCTCATGGTGCAAAGGGTTGAAAATGTCACAGGTTGGACTGCGCATGAAACTTGTAAAACCTGCAGGAAGATACAAATGTATTAGAATCAAATTAATTTTAAGTCAAACCAGGCATTGTTAAAGAATTATTATTGGTTTCAATTATATGTTTTTGCTTTGGAAAAAGGATTTTATTTATTTTTTAATAGATGGGCTAATTTGGTCCAAACTGAAGTAACAATTAATTGATTAATTACATTCAGATTTTTATGTTGCTCATGGGATGAATGGTGGCTAATCATTTTGGTGACCCTCTGACTTTTCATCTAGCATCATTGTCTGGTCAAAATTTAGTTAAGTTTATGTGCAAATATTTGCTAAACTTATTCCCATCAGCCTCAGCTGCACTTTGTGTCTAGTGCTAGCAAATATAAGCATGCTAAAAAACTGAACTAAGATGGTGGACATGATAAACATAATAGCTGCTTAAGATGAACATGTTCATTGAAGCATGTTAGCATGCTTATGTTAGCATTTAACTCAAGTTTAACAGATCCAATAGCATGGCTGTAGACTTTCCGTCTTGTTGATTAACATAGATTTTTAATTTAAATGAGAAAGGCAGTTGTTGAGATCATGGTGGAACACAGAAAAGTATTTTAAATATTGTGATGTTGTCATGCAGCGGTCCTGCCTCTTTCCTGCACCACATTGACATTTAGATATAATATCCTGAAATAAAAGTGTACACAAAAGTTTTCAAACTACCAGCCCCAGATCATATCCTGCACCTTCTGACAGCTTTTTACAGTGACATCTACATGTCTCTTCATTGCAGGTTACTCTCCAGGAAGATACCAAAGGATGACAGTCAAATGCATTCAAACCACAGCGCTAGGGTTTTAAACCACTGATGGATATACTTCACACAACCAACTGTTTTAAGGTGTTACAGCATGAGGTGAAGAGAAAGCAAAGAAAGCATCCTTTCATCCGGAGAGGAGGGGATAAAAATGAGACAAGAATACCAAGGGCATGAAAAATAAGCTGGGAAGCAGATGAGGGAAAAGGAGCACTTGATGTGTAAATGGAGACTGTGGGGGAGAAATGGAAAATGTGATATCGAAAAGATTTTTGATATGGAAAGTCAGTGATCAGACTGGACACACAATCTCGTCATGGTGCCATCATAGCTTAATCCAGATTTGAACTCCTACAGTTTGACATGAAATATTCCTATTGTACTATAGTTAACAGCACATCACACTGCCGATGTTGATGTGGATCTATTTGTACATTACTATCACATCTGTGCAGAATGCATGTTTAAACACAGCGCTGGCCTGCAGACACACTGGTCTGGTCAACCAGGCACACACTGTGTTAGCCTTCATGCCACCAACAACAAGATTAGTCTCACCCTTCCTCCTCCTCCTCTCATCTCCCCATACTCACTCCTCTCATTTCTGTCACACTCTCTTTACCGCCGCCCTCATTTTGACTTCCCAATTTTCTCACACTAGCAACCCTTCTCAATCCTCACTCCTTCTTCTCTCTTATGCTTCCTAATCAACTAACTAACTCATGGTCATTCTTTTACCTTTTTAGCAACTCTTTGTCAGGATGTACGGTTTTTATTATGAGAGGTGGAATTCAAAGTAAATAATAAAACCAGGGTTAATGTAAACGTCAACTGAACTGTTATATGAAATTATATTTGATATCCTTAAATTTCAATTCCAATTAAATATGACATAAGTGTTTTCTGGTTAAAGCCAAAGTTATAGATATACATGTATAACAATTCTACCATTCTGCCCATGCCAACTCCATCCTCACTCCACCTTTGCCCATTTTTGGATTAGCCAGGAGTTATGCGGCATCAGGCACTGGCAAAATGGCAATGACCAAAGCCACCAATTTGAGCTTCATTTTCAGAATTCTATGGGGATGCCCATGTTATAGTCTGGTCTCCACAAAGCCCTAAAATTTTGTCATTTACAGATGATTGATGGAATGATTGAAATATTAATCTCTCATCTCTTCATTGTTGAGCACACTTTGCAAACCATTTATCATTCAGTGTTGACAATGGTGTAAGCAATTAGTATCATTTTGTGAACTGGCCAATGTGCAATATTCATAAATCACACAATGTGTTAAACTCTGCTCCTGCAAGTTGACACCTCCTGGACAAATTCCATGATGGGATAAACTCTATCAAAACCTGATTTTGGTAATTGATGAAGTTGCAAACAGCTGGTGGGTTGTAATAGACAGGAAAGAGAAAGACAGTGAAATGGGAGAAAATTACCTTCTATTCCCATGACGCCCCTTTGTTTATTCTCATCCGACACCTCAAACTTGTCAATGATTTCTGCAACATACTCGGGAGTCACATTGGCCATCTGTAGAGAGAAAAAAAATAATGTAGCTGACTCTTTGAGATATATTAATCAACAATTATTTAATTCCAGCATAAATGCCAAATGGAGTCAGAATTATTTCCCATCTTTGTAACACATTTGTGTTGTTATTTGATTAACTGTCAACCATGTCAAAGGCACAGCACAGTCAGAGTATTAATGCTGAGTATCACAGGCAGAAGGTGGTAAATACAGCATGATGAAAAATGACACCATTGCAGCATAAGAGAGAAAAGAATGTCGGAAACAACAAGAAAAAAACTGAGAGAAAAAAGGAGCAAAGGAAAAGTGTAAAGAATAAGAAAAGGTCTCTCATGAGACAAACCAATTTTAGGTGCGATAAATTGGCTTAGTGGAGCAAATTCCTCTGGGCAGACAGCTGAGACAGAGGGAGTTACATGTTACTAAGGAGAAGAGAACTGGAACATAATCATTCTCTTTTGTGTGGCTGGATCTCAAATTGAAATGGCTGATTGAGGAAAAAGTAGTTTGGACACCTAATCATAAAAAATTGTGGGGTTTAACAACACTTTCTGAGCATTTTATTGGCTCTAACCCGAGACCGCAGTGACCTTCTTACCTTCTGCTCGATGCGCAGGAAGTTGGCCAGCTCCTCCGCTGTCAGGTGATCCTTCCTGTCACTGTACGCCATCATGAGCAGGAACAGGTCACGTCTCAGAGACATCATCTTGTAGAAGACGGAGAACTCCTCGTATGTCAGCGTGCCCTGCTGATCGTCTGTGTCTGCCTCCTGTGAGTATGAGTCAGTGACATCTCATAAGTGACACCTTAGGCTATTATATTTTGACGGTTAGACAAAAAATACAACAACTGGTTTAGTGAAACTCATCTGAAACAACACTGGTCAGGATCTAAGCAGTACTTTATGATGGATTGTAGTGAACTCATCTGTATTTGAGAATTAAAAAAAATTCTGCCAACATTTTTTATGTACAACCCATGAACAAACTAAACAAACCATAAATAATCAAAGGCACTTGTTAACAGTCTCCCCAAAGTCATTGTAAGGATGTTTATTGTTGAGCTAGTGGTCCGTGCTAAAGCTGCTATCAAGTCAAATCATGTCAAGACATTTCAAGTCAAGTCTGGAGGAGATTGACACACCTGAATCAGACTTACAAAAATAGCAATTATTTAATTAATATAAAATGTTGATAGGTTTTTGTTGCTGCACCTAGCAACGGCAGCTTCCCTGTCTGTTGAACTGCCAGATGAATAAGTCTCTCTTTACCAATTGGTGAAAGGCATAATATGTAGTAAAAAACAATGTACAGACTAAAGTTATCCCTCTCAATCATCACTTAGAAGTGAGTGGAGGTGTCTGTATTGAGTCTCTCTTTTCTTCGTTTTTTGCTGTGTGTGGGAAGTTTATGGCCGTCAGCAAAGAGTCTTTGGGCCCCACGTGTGTTTCTGACTCCCAGCCAATAACAGCACACAGGGTGAGCAGCCTGTTCTCTGTTGTCATTCCCAACTAACGCTTTGTCACTCCCCTCACCCTCAGCGTCTCATACCGACACGCAAGACTGCATGTAGCATCTGTATGAATCAGCGTACTGCAACAACGAATGGGTTATTTCATTGCTGTGTGTTTGTGTGTGCTTCTTTGTTGCTCCTCTACCTCTTTTGCTCCAACAGCTGTCTATGTGCAACTGAGCGCTGCTGCTACACAGTCAGTCCCCGGTGTGTCGGCTTTACCAACACACTCACACACAAACACACACACACACACACACACACACATTGAATCTCTGAATTTAATCATAATACAATGATGTGTTACCTCCCAGCATGGTTGTGTGGAAACAATCAGAAAATAATGTTTTATTCCTCTGATTCACTGCTTTGCCCTCACTGAATGCCGCTCCCTCTCTGGATTCAATCTCTAGCTCACACGACAACCGCTGCTTTCGCTCTCTCTCTCTCTCTCTCTCTCTCTCTCTCTCTCTCTCTCTCTCTCTCTCTCTCTCTCTCTCTCTCTCTCTCTCTCTCTCTCTCTCTCTCTCTCTCTCTCTCTGTTTGTTTTTACAAATAGTAAACAATCTTACTATATATTATACAATTAAGATGAAAAAACAAAATGACCTTCCTTCCTAACATCATTTAGAATGAACACAATATCAGACTGAATGGATGCAAGTGAAATGTAATGGAAATGCAGTCTGATTATTACTCTATAATATATGGCAAAAAACAATAATCAGTGATAAGTGATAAGCTAATATCTGCTCAAGTATAGAATTGTCATCTTTGAAGATGTATACACAGGGGAACAACATGTGCAGCTACAGATTGTCTCATCTTTGTTTGTTTTTCTCCATCTCTTGTCATGTTACTCTCTTTCACACTGATACAAACAGAATTCAACAAATAAATTCACACTGGCAAGTGTGCACAATATACCGGTCTTTATGGCACAAACACAGTACCTCTCCAACCAATGTTTTTCTTTCCTAACCTCATATGTCAATGCATGTTGCCCGAGGACACACACAGCACGGCTCGCTGCTTATTTCTCCTGCCACCCACTCCGGATCCGCTGCCTCATATTACCTGGATCGCACCAGGACACCAAATCTAATAATACCAGCTAATGCCTCCATCACACTCCCATAATGAGCTTGCTGTGTGCTATGGGGACTCGATCACAGAAAGAATCTACAGACAACCAGCAGGATGAATCACTGTGAAGGACTTAATCAGAAATACATGGACAGAAATCAATCAGATTTGTGAGATTTTAAGCAAACGCACAAGCTGTTCTAGTTCACAACCGTGTTCTATTTCATCCTTACTGACCACCAGAGGCAGTGCTTAACCCTGAATATCTTCTGTCTCGCGCATGCGCAGGTCGAGTATTAATATCAACAAAGTCACATGTGACCTCGGATGACCCCCCCAGCTTGGGTATAAGTTCCGGTGTCATCCACGAGATCGCTTCCTTTACATCTTCTCGCTTTGCAGGTTAACGCTTGTTACTGCGGTATCATTAGCTTTAGCTATACATTCGGCTCGTCGCTTGTAGCCTTGTGATCTCTAGATTGGAGCTGCCTATTGTGCGCCCTCCAGAGGCTGCAACAAGCTGTCCTTTGAGGAGGGCCGGTGAGTACAGGCCGTTCTGCTTTTTGCCGGGATGGACGGATGCCCCGATCCACTAAGAAGGAAGAACAAACTACCTTCATACGGTAAGGTCAATTGGTTTGTTATATTATGCTAGCAGGAGTTAGCAAATGTTGATACATTATCAGTGAAGTGAGTGCCCTCGCTCCCCTCTCCTGGCCCGCATCATTGTTTTCTTACCTCATGTTGTTTGTCGCTAATGAAGCAAGCTGACTACTGTCACCATTTGTTAAGATCGATTGGTTTGTTATTATGCTAGCAGGAGTTAGCAAATGTTGATACGGTATCAGTGAAGTGAGTTCCCTTGCTCCCCTCTCCTTGCCCGTATCATTGTTTTCTTACTTCATGGTGTTTCTCACTAATGAAGCAAGCTAACTACCGTCACTATTTGATAAGATCGATTGGTTTGTTGTTGTGCTAGCAGGAGTTAGCAAATGTTGATACGGTATCAGTGAAGTGAGTGCCCTCACTCCCCTCATGCCACATGACCACATGCCGGTTGTTGAGCCGACAATCGCTTCCCTCATAGTTTCCCCCGACGAGGCCCTGAGGCCAGATGCCAGGTGCCCTCACCCGCAATGTCCGAGCTCTTTGATCCCCTCACAGACCATAACCTCCAACTGTGTGGATCTGGAATACCATGAAGGCCCAGCCCTCGCTTCGACACGTGGGCAATTTCCTCCATCATCTTTCCCTTTTCCAAGGGGGCAGGTTGCTGCCCTACACGCAGTTCCCTTGCCTCTTGGGCCGCCTTGACTGTTATTCTCTTGGGCTTGCTGTCACTACGCCCACTGCAGAGATGGATAAACAGCTTCTACGTGGACGCCAAGTGGCACAGACATGGGAGGCTCAGGGTGTTACAGCAGGGCCTGCGTGCCCTATTGCCATGGAGGGACGAGTCATAATTGACGAGAGGTGTGCCCATGGGCTCTGTCCCATTTCGTTGCGAACTCTTCACGATGGATGCCTGCCTCTCCGGATGGGGCGCGTTGTGGCAGAGCAGGACAGTACAGGGGCAATGGTCTGCTCAGGACTGCACGGAGCATGTCAATGTGCTAGAGCTATGGGCGTTGCACCTATCTGAGGGGCAAGCATGCGCTTGTCTGGTCGGAAAACAATGCGGCGGTTTTTCACATCAACCAAAACCACAAGGGGGCACGAGGTCCACACAGTTACTGCAGGTGTCCCAGGCTCTTCTAACAGACCAGCCTACGAGCGGCGTATTTACCGGGAGATTGGAATCAGGTCGCAGACTTCCTTTACCGTCGCAGGCCTCCACCAGTAGAGTGGCGACTTCATCCAGAGATAATGCACAACACCTCTTTGCCTCGGAGGAGTCAGCCCACTGCCCACTCTGGTTTTCCTTAATGGAGACGACCAGCCCTCTGGGTCAGGATGCTCTGGCCCATGAATGGCCGGACAGCCTTCTCTATGCCTTCCCATCGCTTCCCCTGATCTTATAAATGCTTCTCAGGGTGCTTCTTCATTCCTTGTGACTCTGTTGGTATGAGTCATCCAGTGTTAAGCACTGCCTCTGGTGGTCAGTAAGGATGAAATAGAACGAAAGTTACGAATGTAACTACGGTTCTTTGAATCCTGGTTGATCGCCAGAGATCCAGCTCACTCAGAATCTTGTGAACCACAAGAAGATTCTGTAGGAAGCGATCTCGTGGATGACACCAGAACTTATACCCAAGCCGGGGGTCATCCGAGGTCACATGTGACTTTATTGATATTAATACTCGATCTGCGCATGCGCAAGACAGAAGATATTCAGTGTTAAGCACTGCCTCTGGCGGTCATCCAGGATTCATAGAACCCTTGTTACAATCATAACTTTCGTTATATGCCAACATCTAATCTAAACCCAAAGAGTGAATAGTTTTATTATTTATATTTCATTTTTAGTGAAAATACAGTTTAGCCTATCGAAGCCGGGGAATGACTGTAACTGCACTATAGCTTTCTATCTGCAGTATATACACTTAATTGACAAACTCACCCAGATCAAAAGCAAATTTGTTTGTGTTAAATAGATAAAAGAAGACAGTCAAAAAGGTGTCACCGCCCACTATAACCCATATTGGAAAAGCCTGAAGACAAGACACTGTATGTGGATTTCTGACATTGCTCAAAGTGACTTCTATTTTAAAAATTGAAGCAACCTTCTTCACACACTCATCTTTTTCCTCAAAGTGTCTCTCTCACATATGAACATATAAAATATTTCTCACACATTTATTTGAAGTACACAAATGCACCAGTAATGTGCCGTCAGTGATCTTAAATATTCATTCACAAAGAATTGACTCCGTTCATATGAAAGCAGACCCTATTTTTATTTGTTAAAGGGGCTTGATAAATGTACATACATTTTTTTGATAATTATTTTCTATTCACTGATATGGCAATGCCTCAAAAATTAATGTAAGAACAATTTGTTGTATGTGTGAGATGTAAAATGGTGAATATTTGTATGTTTTTTGTTCCTTTTAGACGTATCCTTTCAGTTAGCATGCCACACTATTATCTTAACATAAGATTGTAGGGACTACTACTGACAAAGTTTTGACCATGATTTAGCAGTAAAGTAACTGAAATGGCTTTATAAACTGACCTGAAACATTTGTTTAACCTTCCTGCGCGGCAGATTGACATTCAGCTTGTGGAGAAGTTGGTAGATCTCTTCGATGTTCAGGAGACCATCTCCATTCTTATCCGCCTCCTCAAACGTCTGCTTCAGCCACGTCACACGCACACATTAAGGAAAACGAGGTGTGTATCGTGCGTACACTAAATCTGTCTGCAAAATTTCAATTATTTCAACCTGATATAATATCATTTTTAGGGATGGTGCTTACCTTTGAGAAACTGAGTGTGCACAAACACCCCAGACTCTTAAATGTAAATAAATTAAATACTAATTAAATAAATAATTACTAATTAAAAATGAAAACTTGGTTTAAAGGATATTGGTCGTGTGTACGCTGCCGTTTGGCCAGCGAGTCCTCATCACTGATCCCGGCCATCAGGTAGCGGAGGCCGGTTATCCAGGTTCTGGCTTCTTCTGCATTTGATGTCACCAGGTCCAAGGACTCCATGTGGTTTCCGTGGTACACCGTGAAACAGCAGGCCGGGTCGAAGCTGCCATCAGCATGCCGATGGAAGATGTCTGACTGCACACCCTCTGTCACTTTGTACAGTGAATCAATGGTGACTGAGGAAGTGGGGTGGAAAAGAAAAGACCAGCTTGATTATGAGAAAAAAAGGCTCATTAATGCGTTAATGATTATGTCTAGTCTGGAGGTGGCAGTAGTTCAGTCCCTGCATGGACCAAGTACGGAGTGAGGACTGGTAATTGGAGAGGTGCCTGCTGAGGTAGCCTTGAGCAAGGCACTGAACTCCCAACTGTTCGGGGCACCATCCTGTGGGGAAGCCCCCTCGCTTTGACACATTTCCATACATAATGCATGTGTATAGGGACCTGTTCGTGCATGTGGGAATTTGGACCTGTGTATGTGCATACACCATATGTAACAACAGTTAAACATGTCAATTCCACTTTTAGGATTAATAAAGTATGCCTTCTTCTTCTTGAATTACATCTTAAATGATAAGGCAGAGATAAAATTATTTTGTTGTTGCTTTCTTTAAAGACTAAAACTAACGATGAATTTATCCTACCCATAAGTACTCACTGACCTTCATCGAGAGCCACAGACAGGATAGGAAAGTACTGAAAGGCACACTAAAACATTGTTAGTTTCGGTCTTTTTCTACGATTTACTAAGATTAGGAAAAATCATCCTTAATGAAGGAAGGTGAATGACACGAACCAGGTTACTTAAAAGAACTGGTCTTCTCATCACTAGATGGAGCAGGCAGAATAATTGATTAATTTAAACTGTAATATCGTCAAAAAATGACATAGCTTTTTGAAAAATACCATGACCAAAGTGAAATGCCTTCTTCTCTTTCCCTGCTTTTCTGTGTTGAAGAAACAACAAAAACAACACAGAAAAAGCAGTTCCTCTCAGCTTCAGAGTGTATTGAAGTCAAACGAGATTGGGGTATAAACTCATCTATTTTGGATTCAGTGTCATTGTTAGGAAAGAGAAACAGCACTAAACTAAATATCCTCATCTACATATTTACAGATACTCTAAACATCTGTCTCTATACATCACTTGTTTTCTCCTCACGGTATGTAACATCATTAAAGTTGTCTCAATCAATTCAATTAATTAATTAACGACCCTCATCAATGCACTAATGTGTTTTCCTCAGAACAATGAACCCAGTGTTTTGGGTTTTATTAATTAAGTAGAATAATCAATGATATGATGGTTCTATTCAATTAATTACTTTCTTAGCCACTCCAAAATACTTTGTTATAATCCACTCCAAAATTGTGCATGTCCCCATTACACTATAATGCCGTTACATCTCATCTCTAAAATTCTGTTATGACTGAAAGGAACAATATGGCATCATCGTGGCTGGTCATTTTAAATACTGTACATGTTATGTATAATAAAGGAATTTTAATGTTGCCCAAACCCTGCAGTATATTTTCCCACTGTACAATGTGTCATCGCAGTGAGGGTATTTTTTATGTCAATATTGGACGTCCAATTTTGGTCCACTGAAGGGGTTGTTTTGTTACATTATTTTCGGCGTTTACCAAACATCCAATGTTGACGTCCGCAGGACCTCTGTGTAAGAGCTATTTATCGTCCAAATATGGTATTTTTTGACGTCTTTTTAACGTCAAATTTAGACTAATTTTAGACTACTTTTATAATAATGATATGGCGCCTTTCTAGGGTCACAGCCCATACTCAAAGCACTCTTACAGGGTTCCAGGATCTATTCACTCACACACAGCCATACCAGTGGTAGTAAACTACGACAGTGGTGAGGTGTCTTGCCCAAGATACAACTGGGGATCGGACAGCCGACCCGCCGACCCGCCAAACATTGACCAACAGCTGAGCCACAGTCTGATTGTCGGACTGTCAGGTTTAAAAAAAATACCGTACTTGATCCTTTGACCAACACTCTGGAGCTATAGCAACAGGTCGTTTGCTGCTAGCAGAGGCGCTAAGCTTAGCTTGTTGCTCCTGACTTGCATTTTCTGGCTCTGTAGTATTTGACTGTTGGAAAGTTCTGTCATAATATGGTGAAGAGGCTACCATGAAATCATTTTCCACAAATTGCATTTCCAATTAAAAAAAAAAACAGAAATACAAAATACATATATGCATGAACAAATAACTTGATTATTCGAAATAAACCAGTTAGAATAGGGCAATGGTCAAATGTTGAATGTCCAAGTAGTGGACCAAGTTTGGACATCAAATAGATTTTTAGAATTGGTTATGGACTGACGGAACCAATATAGACATGAGCTGCACGTCTATCCAACATCCACTGTTTAGTGGTTTGGATTGTTTTTGAGGGAGACTTGCATTTTATATATTTTGAGACCATATGACAGAATAAGCACAGATCACCACAAAACCCAGCAGTGTTTCTATTCCATTGTCTTCAAATATGACATCATTATTTTTTAACCCACACCAACAGACACTGAAGCACACACACTGCACACACTCAATGAAAAAACTAGGCAGCTGCTGTTTGTTTTTATTAATCATGTCGATGGAGAGGATGTAAGAGGCTTATCTAATGTTGACAGCCACCCTCCCACACACACACTGTCATTTATACATGTAAGGACAGGTCCACAGACAGATGTATGCTTCAGTAGGTTTCAAGCTAAAACCAGTAAAGTAAAAAGGTGACAGTGATGCTTTGAGAGGGCCACGACTTGTGATGATAATCCCCTCAGAGCCATAGAAGTGTGGCTGATTTTGGTGTGTGTATGCACTCTGCAAAGCACTTTGTAACATGACACCTGGTGCAAAAATAAAAGCATTATCATTATGTAATTTTAAAGAATAATTCAACTTTAAAAAAAAAAAAATGGGCGGGCAGACAATCAGTTGTACAAAGCACACGACTTTGACTCCAGAGACCACAAGTCTATAGTTAGGTTTACGCAGCAAGAGCACTTTGGTTAAGGTTAGGAAAAGATAACGTTGAAATGTTAATCAACACACTGTGTCTCATGCTTCAAATCATTGCAGGTTTATTCTCCATTAAAACCAAGACTTTGATCTTTCCCCAATCTTAACCCAGTTGTGCCAGCACTAAATATACTATGAAAATGATGTAGTTGTTGCTAGCAGATATTTTTTTGCAAGATCATTTTGATATAAAACATTTTGGAATAATATGTCTTTGAGGATTATACTGATAGGTTTAGTATTATGTTATTTTGAGAAAAAAATAATAATTTGTACGGCATTATGTTTCCTTGAAGCCCGTTTTTCAAATGAGTTGTAACCATAATTTCTAGGTGATAAGGTTGTCATTGCACAGTTGTGAGCACGCAACTACAGAAAGGAGAATAGGTCATAGATGGATAAAGCAGTGATCTGTTAAGTGTGATGGATGCTGACTGAACATGTTCTTTGCCCCTTTTCAGCAAAGTAGCCACATTCATCTCAGCAATTAAAGGAATACTCCAGCGATTTAGAATAGTTTTTCCATAAAGCTGTTGGCCAAATCAGGATTTTAAGTTCCTCGTTCAGGTCTTGCTCTAACATTGTTGGAATCTGCTATTCCCATTATGCATTTCCATAACTCACTAGACCAATGTGTGTGTGTGTGTGTGTGTGTGTGTGTGTGTGTGTGTGTGTGTGTGTGTGTGTGTGTATGTGTGTGTGTGTGTGTGTGTGTGTGTGTGTGTGTGTGTGTGTGTGTGTGTGTGTGTGTGTGTGTGTGTGTGTGTGTGTGTGTGTGCTCATGCATACTCACTCTTGGCCTTCTCACTCTTGCGTGAGGGCTTCCAGCGAATGCAGGAGCGATGATCATCCAGGTAGAAGAGTCTCACCAGCCCTTTGGATCCTGCCTTCAGCTTTACCATCTGTGTCCCTGACTGCATCGCACCCATGCATCTCTCCACTGCAGAAGAAAACACACAAACACTGGGGTCAGTGGAGCACTATATTAAGACACAATGGGAACAGGTGTCTGGCTTTACTTATCAAGGTAAAGTGTCACAGTATCGCTCAATCAGCGCAGCAGCCACAGCTGATGTTGGTCAGAGTCCAAACTGCGACAGCGATGCTACTGTGTGGACGCACAGGGCTGCTTTTCTGTTTCCCACTGACCTGCTGCTGAAGGCAACAGAGAGAAGGAAGAAAGAGAGAGATCTCAGAGAGAACTGATGTGTGTGTCTCTCTGTTCACCAGGTCTAAGTCTATGTTTCAAGAAGAAACATAAACATTGTGCTGAGGCAGGTGGAAGCTATGACTTGGGAAAACAGTTTTCATCTTGCAGTGAGGATTTAAAATATTGCTTCAGCCCCAAAAACATTTTAAAAACATACAAAACATACTTCTGAAAATAGTTTTGTTATTTTGCGCTTAGGTTTTGGGTTATCTGTCCCTTTCTCTTTACAACAGAGGTGAAGGCAATTAGGTTTATATTAAAAAATGACGGGTTTTTTTGTAAATTGGATGAATTCTCCCTCTAAACAGGCTGACTTGATGGGTATGGCATCTGACTGCAAACAGATGCTTCACATTTTCACGATGAGAGCAGGCTGATGACAGCTCACCTCCTGTTCAGGCAATGGATTGATGTGCTATAGTATACAGTATATAATATAAAAGTAATATATATAATATAGTCTGAAGAGAAAACTCAATTCAACAGTCATCTACAAGGTTCAATTAAAGACACTTGAAATGAAGGAAAATAATGGTGGAGTGTTCTGAAGAGAAGAACAGAGGGCTTGAAATGAAGGTGAGAAGTGACTTTGTGTTTGATTGCTTGACTGCCTGGCACTGGCCAGCGTGGAGAACAGATAAAAGACAAAACTTCAAACTTTTTACTTTTTGTGACAGCTGGTGGCAGGGATACAGACAGGGATGACAGCAGAGAGACAGCAGGATTTCCATCCTCATTAGTGGATTGTGCGTACGCATGTGTGTGTGCGCGTGCGCGTGTGTGTGTGTGTGTGTTTGTGTGTCTGCGTGTGTGTCTGTGTGTGTGTGTGCGTCTGCGTGTGTGTGTGTGTGTGTGTGTGTGATCATGTGTGTGTGATCAAGTGTGCGTATGAGTGCATGTGTTCGGCTTTTCATATGTGTTTGTGATATATCACGTGTTTGCATGCATGCATGCACTAAATGTCTAAAATAAGTTTACAAATATGGTGCGGAATTTGTCTTTACAGTGAATAAAGAGCTTAAAAACAACAATGCCAACAGATCATGTGAAGACATGTTTATATTTAATTAACAGACTCCACTCTTTGCCTCTTTTTAAACATAGGTTTGAACAGAAATACTAGATGAAGAGCAAACTGCCTTACAGCGTCATACGAAATATTAGGGACATTACTCACTTACATGACACACACAATTCATTTCAAAAGGATGAGATTAAGAGTGATAAAAGCCACTGTTATCCATCTTTTATCAAATAAAAATGTCTCGAAGGAGAAAATGCACTACAACATTTTTGACATTGCTGACATTGCTACCAAGAGCTCAGAGGCTTTCTTAAGGACACCTTCATTGGTTGGATGTCTGTCAAGGATAGACTCTCCTTCTATGAAGCAATATCCAAGAGGAATGCACACACCCTTAAAATCTTTGCTAGTGCTGAATAATATTAATAATAATCAATACTGAAAAAAAATACCTGTCGACAGCTTGTTTGTTCCCATTTCTTGTTTTTATTCTATTTAGACATGACTAATAATGCCAAAGATGGCCTGTAGTATTTCATAAACCATTTACATAAATGACAGATGAGGCAATGCACTGTTAAGTCCAGTTCAGACCAAAGATTCCAAACGCGACAAGATGAAACTTGCAACATGTTGCAGCGTGCAGATCTGCAAGGTTCTGAAACCTGCCAGTTCACACCAGTGAGACGAGGCAAGACGGTATCCTCTCCACAGCAACGCCTGGACTTCTGTTCTAACCTCTGACTTTTCAGGCTTTTTTTTCGTGGCTAGATAATATATGTAGCATTATAAAATATAAATGAGGACAGAAGTAGTGAGATACTCACTATATTTGCATGTCTAGTAGTGATGAAATGCCGAAAATAACGTTTTATTTCCCTGATTCTCTGCTTTGTTCTTGATTATGGCGCTCCCTCTCCTTCTTCATTGCATTGCTCTCTCGACCTTCTCTCTCTCAGGGTACGTCCACACGATCGAAAACAACCTTCTTTTTCTCCGTCGTTCTTAAAAGGTTTTTGGTCCAGAAGGCCTCGGCTCACTTTCAAATCTTCCCACTCTGGGACCCAGTTTCAAAAGATACCGTTTTCAGGCTCCGACAATAACGGCTGCATGTGGGTGGTCGGCCAAAACGATACTAAAGTTGTGTGGTTACAGGAAAATGTGTCTTCATGTGGAGGGGCCCTCAGTCTCTTTCTCTCTTTCTCTCTTCTGTCTTTCGACGCATGTTGAGCCTCCGTTCATAACTGCCATTTCAACTAGCTGACAGTTTGCACGTCGGTTTGAGTCCAGACGAGACGGGTCAGTTCACACTGCTGCAACTTTCACCTGCAATGTTCTAAAACAATTTTGTCTCATTGTGAATCTTTGGTCTGAACTGGGCTTTACATAATACAAGGCACACCACTGCATAGAAGTTTTAAATTAGCTGTCCACAACTTAATGTTTGCAATCCCAAACTGACAAAAACGCAGGTAAGTACTACAAAGAATTACACACTTCTCTGAACTTTAATCCCTCAATGTGATGGGAATCTTCTACAACACACAGTTTAAAACAACAAGAAAACTGCAAAAGGAACAGCACTAACATGCACCAAAGTTGTTGCTGTAGATGTTTTAAATGTTTAATTATGTTTTTTATGACTGTTATGTTTTATTTGTTTCCATTTTATTGCTATATGTTTCTGTTTTGTCTTGAATTATGTTACATATGCTGCTGCATGTCTTTGCCAGAAAAAAATTTTTTTTTTCAATATCAATGAGTGTATTTCCTGGTTAAATACAGGTTACATAAAATAGCAGTTTGTCTATAAAAAAACACTTGTCAACTACAAGCCTTGAGACCTAACATTAACTGGTACCATATTGTATCATGACTCTAATCTCTCTTCCTAAACCCATTAGAATAGAAATAGAAAGAAAAAGCAGATAATTTGCAATAAAGATCACATACACACAATCAGTTCCCCGTGATCATTTGAACAAATCAAAACACTTTGTACTGTATTTGAACCATAAAAAATAATACAGTATATCAATTGAATTACATGTTTTTTAAAAATTCTTGGTTAAGATCTTGGGAGTATATGTACAGTACAAAAGTTTGGACTTGAATGGGAAAGTGTGTCCAATCTTTTGACTGATACTGTATAATACAAGTAAATGTACTGTATAAATGCCTATAATCGCATTTTCTGCAAAGAAAATCAGAACCATGTAGACAAGCAAAAAAAATCTGAGCCTATGATGACTCAAAGGGTTTAAATCATAGACTGTTAATAAAGATGGACGACGCGGCTCCACTTCCTCACACTTTACAAAAGTGAAGCCAAAATATCACGGATTTTTATGCCGCCATGTTGTAATTTTGCTACCAGAGTCGGTAGGGATCGGTCTGTAGAGTCACGCCATATGTGACGCCCATACACCTGCCCGACCAGTCATGAGTTGATCGTGGTTGTCCCGCAGTTTTTATTGCATTAAATAACTGATTAAAATCCAAACATACAAGAAAAACATGATGTGAAACGATCAGTTCTGCATACTATTTAGATCAATCCTAACATGATAAAAACTATGTTTATTGACAGGTATCATCTTTGCGCAAAATGTATCTAAAATGTGCTTTTTGGGGGGTTTGGCCCATGTCCCATCCGCTTACATGGAGGGAGCAGGACTTATGACCTCTACTGCATCCAGCCACCAAGATCCTTTTTTGCTTCACTTTTAGGGAGCTGTCAAGCCATCCATCGTTATTTACAGTCTATGGTTTAAAACTACAGCCTGAAACAGACTATTAGCCCCTTAGAAATATGAAAAATACAAAATGTTCTAAAGTCATAGGTCCTTTGTAATCTTCTTTCCATAAAGGTGTCACAGTAGCCCAAATAAATATAGCCTACACAACAAAATACACAAATTATTCAAATGCATTATCTGAGATGACATGGGTGATTATCTTCAAAAACAGTCATATAGTCAAACCTCTCATGGATCCTAAACACATACTGAAGCATGCTTAACAGAACACAAGCTGAGTAGAGTATTTGTTAACAGGCTCTATGTCCTGAGGATAGACTTAGCCATGACACGAATTCTGTTCACGATATTATACTCAATGACTTCTTTGAGTCATAGACGCTCACTCCCGGGACATTATTAAACACACACCATCGTAAGCTTACGTCCCTTGAGCCCTGGGTGTTATCTCCAATGGTGCATGACGAATGCATCATGAATGCATTAATGGTCACACAACTGGCCATGTTGATAACACAATGGAGCAAGTGGGAAGAGAAACAAGCAGCCATGTATATTAAACAGTCAACTTGGGATCTCCCCTCGAAACAGTTTGACTATTGGCTTACAGAGACAAAACTCCACCTGGGCATACTGAGAAAGATCAGCTCATGTTTAAGGTCAAGGGTTTTTAGAGGGTCCAGGTAACTGCTAATTCCTGTCATTTCCATGCAATTCGCTGAGAATAGGAAAAGGTTTATTCTAGTGACGGATAAACTTTGGTAAGATTAGGTTTTAGTCTTAAAAAATAGATAAAGCTACTATGAGCAAATACAACTTGCAGATGATAGTGGATCAAGAAAACGAATCCTAATTACATACAAATACATTCTTTTTTTATAACTTCTGTATATCATAAACAAAAAAGCACTTTTTCCCAGCATAATAATATTCACCAGGACATAGGACAGAATAGGAATTTAGCATCTTCATTACATTCTGTGGGAGTCTGGTAAAAAAGTAAATGGTAATATTCTACATGACATTATATATTCTATAGACTTTTGTTCTTAGTCATTTATCATACAAATGATTTGATCATTTATAGGAATAAATACGAACCCCTATCCGCATATAATACATGAGCAAGTACCGTATAGTGTTGTGACAACTCTTCAGAGCTGCAGAAAATAATGGGACACTGAAGAGATTCGCTCGGTGGAAAGAATTACTCGGAAACAAGAAAATAGGCTGTTTTGCATTATTTATCTCACATAGCCACTTCTGAAATCCACAGCTTCATTAACGAAGGAATCAATGGAGGTCACTGTCAAATGTGGGTTTTCTGTAGCATTGATCAAATCCGCAGTCTCTAGTCCAGTGAACAGGCAATTTCTTCTGGGATCTCACACCAGAAACACTTGCTTTTGTGTGTTTAGATATATAACATCATAAATCCGGCCTGAAGTGAATGAATGCTACTTCGCCATCACTAAGTACATGCCTGTTCAAAAAGAATTCCCCTGGAGTTTATATATATATACGTTTTTGTTTTTTTCCAAGAGGCAATCAGATATATTTCGCAGGAGAAGCTTAAAGGGAATACAGAAGTGTGCTTTTTTTTATCCAGCTCAACAGCCAGCATGAGGCAGCTCTCCAGAAATAGAGGAATGACATATACAATTCATCGTCTGTTTGTCTGTTTCTTCGAATCAAAACACAGCTTATAAAGATACTTCTCAGTATTGGTTCTTCTCATGCTTTTTGCTTTTTTTTCTCCATCTCTCTACTTAATTCTTGACATTTTTGCAGGCACTCTTCAGGCGCTTTACTCTCCATCAGCAACGATAAGGACCATGAAGAGTCACACTTCAAACTGAGTTAGGCTGAAGATTACGAGGCAATAGACCCAAGTAGAAGAGGCAATAGGATTAATTTCTGTCTAGTAGAGGGGAGTTGCCTCATACTCAGAGATGAGAATGGATGTGATGGTTGTATCAAAGGATCAGTGCCCTTCAATTCTTTATCCCCATCTCTTGTCCCATTTTCAAGCATGAATGCTCAAACCATTTGGGGCATGGGGATCTAAATTTACAGTTTAGTTTAAACTTTCATTTCCAGTATCTTGTTGGAGATCTAAAAAAAAAACATTTGATGTTTTGAAAATTGAATGTCTTCTTAACCCCCACTGGCATCTATATGTAGGTTAACAATCTTTATGCTTTGCTTTATGTGGCAACAGTATTTGTGCTTTGCCAGTTCTTATCTTGCAACCTCACAGAAAATAATTTAAAAATACAAACTCCACCCAAGTAGAAAATAAAATGATTTGCAGCTAGAGGAGAATAATAGTTAAAGCATATTTTTTTCTTCATTTGTCCTACCATGTTTTTGGCTCTTATTTCCTTTGAGGAACAAAGAGCGTGTGTTGGTGTGTGTTTGTCTTTATGTGTGTGCATGTGTGTGCTTATGTAAAATCTCAGCATCTCTGTCAGCACAGAGCAGAGAGAGCAGATCAAAGCTTTGTCTTGCCACAGAGGCACCGAAAATCCAAATATATTTTAATGGGGTAGGTGTTAGAGACACATCTGAGATAACCTGATGAACAACGACTGTCCTCACAAGCAGTCCAGTTTGTTCAGTTCATATTGTTACACATTAGAGCATGACTGATCTGATACTAAAAGGTGGATTTAAAGAAGCCCTGCAGTCCGTTAATCTGTGCAGATGGTCCTCTGCATCGTCGCTGAAGAGGAGATACAGCAAGAGCTGGATGAAGCAGTGAATGAAAAAGGAATCTCATTTCAGGTTATTTTACAGCACATGGTTTTCCACGGTTTTCTTGCAGGAAGAAATGTAAAACGTAAAAACAACAACGCTGCACTTGGGTGGTTGACACTGCTATTACCATACAACAATAACCCCAACAATATTTGAGAGTACAGTCTGCAGTGGAAACGCAAAACAGATCTAGTGTTTAGTTGTCCAGGCTGCCATACTGGCTGTGTACGGGGATTATACTGACAGTGTTTTTGATTGACATACACCTTAAGATCCATACCATGAAGGTCAGGCTGGGGCGGTAACAACAGCATCCATTTGCAGTTTTCATTCACCATTTTCAATCTTAGCTGTCATTTCTGATCTCGACATGATGAGAATCCTCTCAGCCCTCCCTGCAGCCTCATTTCTTCATAATGTTCATTATCAGTTGGGGATAATATTGAAATTCTTGAATGGCTCCGTGTGAGATCTCTGTTAAGATTTGGTCAAAGGGCGGCGGCGCGAATGGACCACAGTCCAAAGATTTCTTATACATTATTCATGACTACATAAATTCATATTCAGCAGCATCTGCCTGATCCTTCATGCACATTTCACCTAACATAAGGCACCACCACCTGAATGATCCAAGCCAGTTGATGAAGCACAACGAGTCACACCAAAATAAAACTGTCTGAATGCAGGCTTGGCATCGTAATTCTTTACGCACTTCTCTGTGGGCTCTCGTGACCTGAAGGTTTGTTTTGTGTGCTGAAGTTTCATCAAAATGTGATTCAGTTTTGGATGACTGACTGTCCACGGGACAAAAATGAATGACATTTACACATTATTACTGCTATGATGAGTGGTAAAACGCACACACATCAACACACAAACAAGATGAATCTTCTCTTGCATGTAATGAACAACATCTCATTAAGACAAACAGGTTCAAAGTTATGGTAGCAGAAAGTAAGCAATTTGATCATCCTGGGGATATTCTGATACATAAACATGAGCTCCTGTTATTTTCCTTTGCTATAAATAGCACTGGCAGGCAATAGGTTAAATATGCAAAATTTCTGGCCAAACACAACACACACATACACACACACACACACTCAAACAGACACATCGATTCTGCAGAAGACAAACTGCACAGTGAAAAAAATATTAGAACGAGGTGTTTTTATACAAAATACATCCATGTCGTGTTGAGAATGGGAATATGCAGTTGAAAAATATTTAAATATAGGAACACTGAGTTATAGTTTTTTAGACTCTCTCTCTCTCACACACACAAACTTACCAATTTGTGCAAGCCTACATTTCTGTGGTACAGCCAAGGTGCCACCAATATGGTAGACGTTACGCGCCAGGAGAGTTGCGACAGTCAACACAGCCGACTTTTCAGAAGGACCATATATAAAGTTGTATCGTACTTTATAAGCAGATAATGCATTTGGACCGAAACTTATTTCCTCCATTTTCTCTTCAGAAAATAAGGAGACAGTATGAGTCCTCCTTTGCTCGGTCCGAGTGCAACACACTCCACCTGTAGCTCAAAAGTCTGAGAAAAAGACACTTCCTCACATCAGTCTTGAGGAAATCTCCAGATTGGCTTCAAACAGAAAGCCTCCATGCTCCAAACAACAAGCAAGCACTCCTGCTGTTCATCCTCCTCTGTACCATCCTGTGATCTGTGGCGGCACCTTCAAATGACAGTCTTCCCTCTGAAAACACACACACACTTCCACCTTTCTCTTGGTCATCTGTTCTCCACTCCCACTTCCTGCTCTTCCCATCTGCCTCTCTCTGATGTTTGCAGGTCTCTCAGAACATGTGCTGCTGTGTCAGTGTGGCTGCCAACCTGCCACCCTGATGCGCAGACCTAGATTCAACATGTAACGGCTCCAGTTGTGTTGTTTATGGAGCGATTACTAAAAGTACGGGAGTAGAGTGCAACAGATGTGTGTCTCTACATTTCAGCTGGGATCGTCCAGGTCAACCAGTGGGATATGAGTATAAGAACGATGACATAACATGCATGATAAAGTACTACTAAAAGTATGATTTAATGGGTTGACATGCGGGCTGTGAGTGGGTGCTAACATTACAGGAATCACTGACAACACATCTGTCCACCTTGTACTAAATGCTCTTCTATTTCACACAGGCTTTGCTCTCCTGAGGGAGAAGTCCTCTTCGCCCATGTTCTACTATGTGTATTTACATTTCATGCAGCCTACTGGACCAACAAATAAGGGAGACCCCATTCTTTACAAGCAACCGTGAAAACAGAGAATATGATTTAACTTTGATGGAAAACACATGGAGCTCTATTTCCCTGAAATCCGGCGCAAATGCAAGCAAAATCTCCAGGCAATTTTTGGCAACTTGGAAGAGCTGGATATATCACCAGTGGGAGGGATACAGAATTAACAAACGGAGATCCACTGTCTCTGTATTGTAGGTAATTGTCTTGTATTCAATGATATTCTATAGTATATTCATCAATTATCTGTAACAGCTATTTCAGGGTCGGCGGGGGAGGGTCAGTTTTATTTATATAGCACAAAATCACAACAGAATTTATGTCATGACACTTTTCATAGAGACCATATACAGAAACCAGGGAGCTGATACCAACTGACATTGGGCAGGAGGCAGGGTACACCCCGGACAGGTCAACAGGGCTGACACAGACAACCACAAAGAGACATACAACCATTCACACATCCATTCACACCAAATTTAAGTCTACACTTAATATAATTTAATATATATATATAGTAATTTGATAATGTTTGTGAAAAATCTATAAAACTAGAAAAAAGTCTAGTTTTCACATTAGTTAAGCATAATAAGCAGCATGCTTTTTAATATCACTTCAGCTGTGTTAATAAAAAATAATAAACCCCAAGCACCGCATCTTGTAATCTCATCATATCTTCTTAACTATAGTCCTGAATTTGGGGTTATGCCTTCCAATCTCCACCCAGTTTAACTGTTCCTCTCAGGACATTCAGTGGCTTATGAAATTAAATTAGTCAGACGCACAGCTTCAGCTTGATGATGTCTTCGGGATAAATGTGGGGAAATCAGGCTGCATCCAAAAGCCAGTAGCACATTTGTGACAGTGCTAAGCTTGAGCCTTGGCAAATTCAAAACTCCATCACCTGCTCCACCAGTGTGATGGCCAGCAAAGTGACTACCGGGTGGTCATATTCATTCAAGCGTCACAATCATACATATTGCACAAATAATGAACTGACATTGGCTAATTTTGCCAGTGGTTCTGCTTAAATTCTGATTGGTGCATAATGTAAAAAATGTGAAATCACCACACTCTAACGAGACAGCAAAACTCGAGAGAGAAAAACACAAATACAGAAAAATCTCAAGCTATGCCAAATAATCTTTATGGTCATAGCTTTGGCACACAACAGGGCAGAGGAGCATGTTTGCATGCTGATTTGAGCTCAATTTGGTTTTCCGGTTCCAGGTTTCCCTTCTAATTCCTGCCTTCTTGCTTACACTGTATGTATCGTTAATAACATAACCTTAGTGACACTGAAACAGCTACTGACTAGTAACAGCCGTTAATTCATGATGATTAAAATGGCAGCTTACCATTGGCAGTGTTTCCTCACTATTACAGCTTCCAGGCTTCACTTTCTACAGCACATGATGTTGGTAAGGCTAAATTATTCACATATAAGGGGACAAATTCAATAGTAGATACGTTTTAAAGCCAACTCATTACATAAAACCTGCCCTGAAGAAGTAAAGAATTAGTTTGGTGTATCCTCTTATTAGCTCCATAAAAGGTTAGGGAAATACAGGAAAATGATGAGTGAAAAGAGGGAAAACACACTCTTATCTTACAGTCACTCACTTTGCCTAATTAAGAGCGCTCAAGGCAGCGCTCAAGCCGCCCAATGCTACAAATGGGTTCCCAGATCCCCCCAGGGTGCAGAGAGTAGAGCGCCACCGGAATGAAAATAAACACATGACAACTGCAGCATGATAATGCATTCACTAAAGAGGCTACAGGGGGCTCCCTGAGTGGAGTTCAGCACTGACATCAAAGGAAGGAAGTGAAGCCTGTGTGTGTGTGTGTGTGTGTGTGTGTGTGTGTGTGTGTGTGTGTGTGTGTGTGTGTGTGTGTGTGTGTGTGTGTGTGTGTGTGTGTGTGTGTGTGTGTGTGTGTGTGTGTGTGTGTGTGTGTGTGTGTGTGTGTGTGTGTGTGTGTGTGTGGGTAAGCGTGTGGGTGGGTTGGATGGTTGGGTGGGGGTGTGTATTGATGTTCTTGCAATGTTCAAGCTTTCTATTTCTTCCTCCCAAAGCCAGACTGGATGAATGACTGTGTGTAGATTGAGATACAGTATCTGTTGGCAGCAGAGCCAGACTGCCATGTAAATTGTCTGATCTTCAACTGCTTCAAATATTGGAGAGAAACTCTACTGTAGCTGATTTACTGGTGCTTCATTTCGGGACACAGGAGAAGCCTAAAAGTGTTGGCTATATGTCACTAAGAGGACCAGGCTTCTAGGTAGCTTATTAACCTCTGAAGGGATGGAGGAAATGGCATAAAAGCCAGTGGTTGGGGATAATTTGCTTACCATTATTCACCTTGACAAAGGTATAGCTCTGCTTTATACAGATGACTGCCTCCCAGTAGGTTTTAGCCATTGTTTTACACTCACATTTCAAAGCTTGATGCAAGAACAAATGTGACGTGCCAGCGGCTAAGTCAATATGCAGGATGATACGGTAACTCGTCATCATCAGTTAAATTCTATGTAAATGCAAATTGCGTTGCGTCAGAATGAAGTGGAATACACATAGATGGATGCTAGAGGCTCCCTTGATATCAGATGTGTGAACTAGGTGATGATGAGTTTGAAAACCTCACTTTCAGCACCAATATGGAATTATTACTTATTTAGATACTTTACTTTGAGCAATTTGTCTACATAAAAAGGCAAAAATTGGCAAGACAATTTTTAATAAGTCAGGAACTACTTGATCAAATATTCAACACCAGCTTTGGGCACTTGACGGTTAGCAGTAGTCTGTGCTATGGACACATTTCAGTCGGTACCGAAAACGTATTGAGGTCCAATACCCTGCCCTGAGGAGAAGAGCGGTATTGGTTGACATTTTTGGTGCTACCTCATCTGGACATACTTTGAATTTTTTTCCTAGATTTCTCACAAGCTTTTGATTAAATCCAGACACATTAAGTGTTTGCATTTTTACGGTTTACATTATGGTTTCCAATACTCATACTCACAGACACATTGCAGTCAGTACCAATAAAGATTCAGTAGAGGAGAGTAAAATTAAAAAAAAAATGTGTGTAAAAACGAAAAAGGAGAAGAGAGAAAAGATGAGTGAGATTCCCCCCATGTTGTCTGTTAGCTGTTTCTCTGCCCTGGAGCGACAGAAAGGAAGAGGCAGAGAAAAAAGGGGGAGCATGCTGAGATTCATCATCATCAGTACAGGAGAGACACATGAGGAAAAACACATTTTACACGGAAAAGCCATTTCCTCCATGTGGAGGAGATTAGCAACTATGCATGCGCCTCCAAAAACATTTTTGCCCTCCATCATTTCCTCTCCTTTTCTCTCAGCAAGGGCTTGTGGTGCCATGGGACTCTTCTTAGCACAAGTATTGACAAAATGAATGAGGAGGCGTAGACCTCTTGGCCACTGAAGTAAGCAGGGGCGTCCCTCTCACACCCCAATGCTCACATAGATAAAGAAAAAACAGTTGCAGGGGTGAATACTTACAGCTTGACACATCCTGCTTGCTAAGTGCCAGGGATACGCCATATTTTTGAGCGTACAGGAGAGAGTAATAGAGTCACTTTAATAGCCAAGGGACTGGTGGGACTTCAATGTTGCCATCAAAGCTTGACCCAAAGCTCTGTCACCATGTGTGGGCCCCAAAATGCCCTGTCTGGGTTTTAAATGGCTCCTGTTTTTAATGATGCCAATGACAAAACAATCCACCTCTGTTACTGAGCTGTGGCATGTGGTAATGCTATGTGGCATCTTCTCACTAGGGCACTGCAGTGACAGCATGCATGCATTTCTGTGAACAGCGCAAAGGATGCAGGATTGTGAAGGATGTGGCACATCCACATATGGATTGAGGGCAGTCTCGTCAAATCCACAAATTAAGAGGCTTTTCTGCCCCCTAGTGACAAGAACAAAAGGGGCATTTCAGCACCAGGGACAGTTGCTCCACTGCTGCTCTTCATCAAGACCTCTCATATAAACTGACAACATCTGACACCCGTTTCTAAATGCACACAGAATTATAAGGAAAAAAACAAGTCGGTTGGGTGATATCTTGTGATTCATTCTAACGCTTTGTTACCAATATGTTGATAAACATTAATTATTGCACAATAGAATCCTTCATGCAAATTGACAATATTCAATTAAGACTCCTTTCGCAAGTGTCTGTGGCAGCGTGGGTGGAGACATTTCTCATCAAAAATAAGTGCAATGGAGAAAATTACGCATGGGCTCAGCCTGCTTTCAATAAAGGCTGGTGTAGTTATCCAAGGGAATGCGTGCACCACACGGTGAATTCCTTTCCATGTGAGACTGACGGATGAAATGACCACTTACCCTTCTCCAAACTGAGATTTCTGCAAACTTCAAGCTCTGCCATTTAGGACTGGAGTTGTTTTTCTCACAAGGTCCCTCCATGCGTTTTGGACATCATTTTATTTTTAGCTCCTAATTGTAGCGGTTCGAAAATCCATTAAAGCATGCCTGGCCAGAACGTTTCTCCATGATGATTGGACGTTCACATAAAACGCGCCATGATTATATAGTGTCACTTTTTGTCAAAAAGACAAAAAAAAAAACAACGAGCACTGAAACAAGCTGCACCTCAGCATCTGCCTCCCTGTGTAGTCTGCGGAGTGGATTCACAAACCATCAGAGCTCTCACAGCCGCTGCGCGCAAATCCTCTCTTCTCACCAGGCGCAACACACAGAGGCAAAAACGATAAGCCGATTTCTCACACGCTCGTTAGACAGACGGGACGGAGAGTGATTGCTAATAAGGAAGAGTGAGCGAGAGTGAATGATAGCGCAGAGCTTAACCGCCAGAGTTGGACATGTTGGGACATTTCATCAGCTTTGACCCGACTGGTTCAGATGTTTGGCGACAGTTTGAATTCCCCACCAAAGTGAACTGTTATCGCATCAGTTTGTTTGGTTTTTGGTCAGATATTCCTCGGTGTATCATAGGATCAGTCATTATTGCGCAGAGATGCCAGCGCTATGACCCACTTTGCTGTCTCTTTGGTTGAATGCTCCCTCAGAGACGCAGCAGGAGACATTCTTCACGGAATAAGAGGGATGCTCTGGAGTGCCCCGAGTCCCAAGAAGGAGACCGAGTGTGTGTGTGTGTGTGTGTGTGTGTGTGTGTGTGTGCGCGCGCGTGCGTGCGTGTGTGTGTGTGCATGCGTGCGTGCGTGTGCGTGTGTGTGTGTTAGTTCGAGTTGAGTCAATTCCCTAATGAAAGTTTGGTCAATTTAGAGCTCCAAGATTAGTCTTGCTCATTGGTCCACGTTAAAGCCATTTAATTTTGGTTTGCAGGAGACAATTATGGAATGACCAAGCACATACACACACACACACACACACACACAGCCACACACAAATGCACACACACACATAAGGAGTTCTGTTCAGACACTGGAGGACAGAGCAGTCGGTTACCAAATTGATTAGTGCTGTCTGGAGGAACAAAAAGACATGTCTGACAACCGATGTCACACTACTTTGCTACGTGTGTGTGTGTGTGTGTGTGTGTGTGTGTACCATGTGCAAGCAGTGCAACGAAGCTTTCCAGTGATTGCTCACTTTTCAAAGTTGTAAACCTCTTTTCATCCACGCCTGCCTGATCACAGACAGCGCCCCTCCCCTCAAGCCCCCTTCCTCACACTGATTTATGTACCGCGGCCAAAATAAAACGTATCGCCGGCTCTGTCATTCCCAAAACACTGGAAACAACTGTTAGGAGGGGGGGAAAGGCAGAGTGAAACAAAGTCATCTGGAAAATAAACAGGGAAAGAACAGTGAGGCATATGTTTTCAAAATGGTTCTGACTGACAAGTAAGGGCAAACTGGACACAAAGAGAATAAGAGATCAACAGAGACGAAAGTCTGGTTAAGCTATAAAAGCCAATTCATTCCAATTGATTGATTATTTTGATCTATCTCTCAGCTATTCACATTCCGTGCTCAGTGGGCTAATCAATTTTTATTTTACCAGTATTAATTAATCACAAATTCTGGAAGAAAAGTCAATTTCAGCTTGGAGCATGACCGAAGGAGAAACAGGCCCTTGTCTGTCTGTCTGTCTCTGTGTGTGTGTGTCTCTCTCTCTCTCTCTCTCTCTCTCTCTCTCTCTCTCTCTCTCTCTCTCTCTCTCTCTCTCTCTCTCTCTCTCTCTCTGTCTCTCTCACACTCTCTCACTCTCACTCTCAGCATCAATCAGGTCAATCCATCATCCACAGCAGAGTAGCCTACTGAAGCAGTCAAGCCTGATTTCTTCTACAGTTCGCTGAGAAGCAGAAAGTACACGCTCATACAGTGGGTGGGATGTGGATAAGGCAAGGTGAGGCTTTAAGTGTACTGCCTGCTGTAGTTATGACAGCCACAGAGGCAGACAGAATTCCGGGATTTGTAACGGATTTGTGTCAGCTGTGCATTGCCTGACCGCCTCAGAACTCATAAATCATGATCAAATTGACATCTTGCTTCATTTCAGCTTTAAGTACAACGGAACATGTATTTGATGTGGTTCATTAAAATCCTATCACTGACATAAACAGGTATGCACATATGTGTCGTAGTCAGGTAATCAAGTTGAATCATGAATGTTTGTACATGCTCTCTTTTTGTTTTAAATTTTCACTGTATTAATACGTATAAATAACCCATGAAGAGAAACTTATAGAAAAGCAAGTCAGGTGATGTAGCCTGCTAGTATCAATGTTTTGTTTTTTATTGAATAAAGATGTGTGGACAGTTTTTCATTCATGTCACACAATGCTTGAGATTGAGGTTTTGTGTACCAGTGAACAGTAATGAGGGTTTAGTGATTTTGGCTGTGCTGTCTGTAATATAAAAGCCTGAGCTTGAGGCACAATATTGGTGATGAGTCTCCCTCTACTGTTCATTCCCATGACATACAGTTATCACACAGCATGTACTGTACATTATTTTTCCATTATTCGCTTATGTGTGTGTGTGTGTGTGTGTGTGTGTGTGTGTGTGTGTGTGTGTGTGTGTGTGTGTGTGTGTGTGTGTGTGTGTGTGTGTGTGTGTGTGTGTGTGTGTGTGTGTGTGTGTGTGTGTGTGTGTGTGTGTGTGTGTGTGTGTGTGTGTGTGTGTGTGTGTGTGTGTGTGTGTGTGTGTGTATTTACCGTGAAAGGTGCTGTTGTCTGTCAGGAAGTGCCGGCAGTACTGTGGCTCTCCTTTCCTGTTCACCACCCAGGAGCTCATGGTGACAGGAGGACAAACAATTAAATGATCTGTGAAGAAGAAGATGATTTAACTGTGTTGTCCAAACATTTTGGAGTAATCAAATGCATATAAAAAGGAATTAAATTGTTTCCTTTTTGCACAGGGAGATAAAGTTACTATGAGAGACATTGTCGTAATGTGTGTATCCTCTTGTATTGTTTACTAAAACCTGGATGTTAAATGTGCTATTAAAAAGCTATGTCCGACAATGTCAGTATTAACATCGTCATAAGAAATGTGGTCTCAAAACATAGTTGGGAGAGAGTTTAATAGTGCATGAAATATTATAATTACAGACAACTTATTTTTAAATTATGTGCAAAGAAAACAAATTATGCAACTTGGAAAAGTTTTGTATGAAGAATAAAGAACTACAACAAAAGCTTCTCCACTGCAGTTTGAAATTATCTTGTGACTCCACAGTTTGAGATTATACTATAAGGCAGAAACTCATCTGCATGTATTTGCATTTTGTTGGCCTAGAGATAAATCTTTGAATCATGTGTTCGTTTGGTTTTGCTTTTTTAAACAGAACACATTCTTCTTGTTGTAGTGGGAGCATCACCACCTCTTCCACCTCTCACCGTAAAGTTTATGGGGTTCAGACCTCAACATTTCCTACTATTTTCCAAGGCTCTAGCTAGCTCTCATTGTCCATCATTTGTGCTCCTTGGATTTTTACATCTCTCTCCAGGTGTTCCCATTTATCTTCCTTGTGTTTCTCCTTGCCTTCATTCCTGGTTTCTCAAAGTTCCACTACTTCCTCCTGATCACTTTTCATTCCTACCCCTGCTACTGCCAGTTTCACCCCTTAGTGTTTCCCCACCTGTTGCTCATCCGTCTTTCTGTGATTTATTGCTTCCAACTACAAACACACACACACACACACACACACACACACACACACACACACACACAGGACGTGTACAGATCTGGAAGAGCTCGGAGCCTCTGGGACAGTTATTGGCGTCTGGTGCCGGCTGACCCGAGGAGTGGTGACTGTCTGGTCAAACACGTAGATCTCACGGGTTAAGTATGTTTGAGGTGAAAGTACTTTCCTGTGACCCTGCCACCGCCTCACTTTAAAGCACGAAAGCCTGTAATGTCTGTGGTGTTTATGACGGACCACATGGACAGAGACCCACTCGTTCTGTTAACATGACACACATGTCGTGGCGAATCAATGGGTCAACATGGATAATTAACGTATTTTAGCACCAGTTTGTTTTTACAGTGCATCAAATCTCTGCTCTCTTACAATAGTTCTAGATTGGATAAGTCATTTTTCTATCCCTTTGAATAGGGAAGTTGGCAAGGCAAGTGCATTTGTATAGCACAATTCAACAAGTTAATTCAAAGTGCTTTACATGAAACATTAAAAGCATTAGAAAGAAACATAAAATAACAATTAGAGATAAAACATAAAATTAAAAGCAAAAGCAAGAGAAGAAATTTCTGAAAAGCAATTTTCAGTTGTCAATTATCATTAAGTATAACTTTCAGGTAGGCAATAGAAGTTACAGTGAAATACAAGCAGCTTATAAATTGTTTTGTTTACTGAATAATGTAAGAATAATGTTTATATCATCAGTAATATTTTATTATTAGTGATTCAAAATGTACCTGTTCTCTGGTTGGTGCTGGTGTGAGAAGTTCCAACATACTGATAAAATAAAATGATTCATTTTTACAAAAAGATGTGATGAGATAGTAGATGGTGTTAAAAGAAAAAGACAGAAACTTAAAGAAAAGCCGAAAATATCCAGGGCAAGACAGGCTGTTAGAGCAGAATATTATTCATTGATTTATTTATTTTTTTTCTATCTATATGTATTCTATTGTCATTTTTATTGTTGTTTTATCAATTTATTAGTTTATAGTTGTTTGATTTAGTTTTTTTTTTTTCATTCATTCTGTTTTACTATTACTGCTATCATAGCTTTTACATGTGGTAAACTCTTTCGGCCTTTTCTGTTGTCTCCAGTTGTTCCGTCTTATTATTGGCTTGTCAGTCATCTGTGAAGAACTTTGAACTGCTGTAACCAGCCTCTATGAAAGGCTCTATACAAATAAAGTTTGATTGATTGATCATAATTTCTGCTTAGTAATAAAATGTTTGCAATATGGAAACTTTGAGAATATTTGTGTAGCTTTTCTCCATGGTCATTAAACTCTGCTTTACCTTGCGTGAAACGTCTCCCAGCTGCTCTGAACTCACTGAACACAGCCCCACCGGCTCACTGCTTAATTACAGAATAATGTTTCTAAATTACTGTTTGTTTACATAACAGAGTCCAAATTAGAGATATGAGCCCAGCAGTGGTAGATGACTGGAGACATTGTTTGAGCAGCTTTAGATCTGGATATGACTAGATAATACAAACCCGCCGTAAACGCTGAAGTCACATGGCAAGAATAAGCTGCCAGAATGTGCAAGTTAGCTCTTAAAAAAGTTAGAAAGTTACAAGATCTGACAGTGTCTTTAATGCTGAAGCCTTTAAATGTAACACCTCACCACCCAGCATTTCACTAAGCACTGCTCTGAGAACAGTAGCAGAATTACCAGGAGCTCAAGGGTGAATGTGATATTCCCTCAAGCCATACAAAATTTGCACAGCATTTTCCATTAAATCCGCACAAAAAAATGGCACTCACTTCCATTTCATAACAAATCTTCCCTGGATTGTTGTTCCATGGTGTTAGAAAGGTAGTTAAAGAAAAGTCCAGAATGCAATCATTACATTTAGTTGTATGTGCTACTATTCAGTAAATGCCATGTGCTTCTGCGACTGTGTATATTTTATACTGGACTGGGCATGAAAATGATATACTGTGTTTAAGTAAAGTATAAGTAAAATGCATCAGGTTTCATGTATTGAATGTGTGTTTATTGTCCCTGTCAAATAAACTTTCAATTTAAAATACAGGGTGTCCCAAAAAAATGCATACACACTTAAGTGTTTATTAAAATTACGTTTATTAAAAAAAAACGTAATAAAATTTACAAACATAATTTTATTGTTTTGTCACCGCCTGTAGGATGAGGTCAAACTGACCTCCGTTCTGGTCCAGATACTACTGAAAATGCAACGCAATGGAATCACACACATCAAGAAACAATTCCCTTGGTATTTGCGTGCATTCACATTCAATGGCTGGTCTCAATTCAGCGACTGTTGCAGGTCTCATAGTGTAAATTCTATTACATTTTTTTATTAAATGAATTTAAATAAAGACCTACTTAACAATGATTTAAAGTGTGTAGAATTTGTTGGGATATCCTGTATATACAGTATATCATATTAGTCATTAGAGGCAAAACATTTAAATAATTGAATTGAACCAAAGGAAATTACTATATATTTGCAAACAAGGCTTGTATTCACCTGTTCAAGGCAAGTAGGATTATCAAAATATTACCAAATTAAAGGCATAGTTCAACATTTTGGGAAATTCGCTCATTAGCTTTCTTGCTGAGAGTGAGATAACAAGATTGTTCCCAACGCTCTCATCTTTGTCCATTAAAAAGAAAGTTACTTAGCAAGCGGATCATTAGTTCAGCTTAGCACTGTGGAAACATGGAGTTCGCTCTGTCATTACGTAGCAAAACCCATCGACCAGTACCCCAAAAGTTCATCAATTAAGCATGAATTATGTTAAGTTATATTGGTAGAAAAAGTGTTATGTGCTATGTGTAATGTGTTTTTGCCGGGGGCAGGGACTACCTGGGGTCTTGACTAGAAGAGACTGTTATTGTTTGGATTAAGCAAATACAATATAACAATTAAATCATTAATAATCCAATTGTGCTAGTAGGTGGATTTTGTAACCTATGAACAGAGCCATGTTAGCTGCCCCCTGTTTTCAGTCTTTATGCTAAGCTAAGCTAACCTGACTGAGGTTGTAGCTTCATATAATATCAAACCTTCATATCATATAACCATAGACAGGGTGTCGTTGAGCTTATCATCTCATTAAGCTTTTTTTCCAAAATGTCAAACTATTCCTTTAATAATGACAATAGGTTAAGTGTGTGTCACTGCATGTGAGTTCGTAAACTGACTCATGTAACAGGAACCTTCAAGGGAACCTAAACCTTGGGGAATACAGTCTGTTCTTTCCAGTCTTTCAGGCTAGTGGGAGAGAAAGCATCTTAAAAATAAATCTTTCACTGCCAGACTGCCTGATGAGTCACTCTGAGGCCCTGGGAGGAAGTAGGTCGAGGATGCCCCCAAGTAAAAAGTTTTGTTGTAGTATGTTTAAATAAAACAAAAAGTAATACAATCAGAAACATGTGAGTGCAGCATTTTAGTACTTCCTGTCTGTCCTGCTTGTAAAACACATATTTTATCTGGCAGGTTAGCAATCCATTTTTTATAGGCTGTGGAAGATGCAGAGCTAAATATTTCATTGGAAGCTAAAAAATACAGCTATGGATTAATCATACTGATTCGATATATTGCCCATCCTTTACATAGATGAGATGTCCAGTAAAGATATCACAAAAGTACAATTTTCAGTGACAGCTCCACAAATCTACTTACAATTTATTAAATAACACTTTCATGTCTATCTTTAGTCATATTTTAGACTCCTAGTTTAACTTTTACAATTTACTAATATCCTAAACTGGTTTGTCTCAGTGCTAAATTTCTTTGCCTCATCAGATTAAAATTTAGCAAGATTATCAACGTTAACATAACTGATGGCCAAACTATGAACATAAGACCCTAGTTCTGATAAACAATAAATCTTTTCTAAAGGGCTTCTTAGTTTTCACAGCAGATGTAGCATGGCACGAATCATCCCTTACATATGCACATATGTATGTAACAAGGGCTCTCTCACGACACGCTGCCACAAAGAGCAGCATCTGTCACCCCATACTGACACATGCCAAAGAGCACTGTATCTAAATAATAGTGCTTTATGTGACCAGCTGCCATAAATGCTGGGAATTTCTTTAATCTGTAACTGTCTCGATGGTTATGGCTTAAATCCAGCACCATTGTGTTGTGCCCTTTATATCTCCCTTCTCTACAAGTCAACTGGGCTGGATGAGGATCCTACTGGCATTCAGCCTGTAAACCACCTTGCCTTTCAGCGGAGTCAATGAGTAGCTTGTAATTGTTTGTAAGGCAGTTATCAGAACAGAGAGTAAACAGTCTTGGCATGCTGATGGCTAGACAGATAGTTTCCAAAACAACCTGTGTGCTCCCTTACTCCCTAACTCTGTAACTCACTGATTTATTGATTTAAGAGTATAGGGTGTACAGGTGATACATTGCAATTCATGTTGTGTTTGAATTAGGTTGTTTCATACATTAGGGGGTAGGGGTGGCACAGTTGCCGTTCTCACATGTCATGTCAGATGTAGTATGTGGGGCATCCCTACAGTTTGTATTCCTACTAACAATATGTAAA